>NC_091179.1:12034364-12074076 GCF_040958095.1 Procambarus clarkii
AAACAGTATGCCATGGGTGTAAAACAGAATGCCATGGGTGTAAAACAGAATGCCATGGGTGTAAAACAGTATGCCATGGGTGTAAAACAGAATGCCATGGGCGTAAAACAGAATGCCATGGGAGTAAAACAGAATGCCATGGGTGTAAAACAGAATGCCATGGGAGTAAAACAGAATGCCATGGGTGTAAAACAGAATGCCATGGGTGTAAAACAGAATGCCATGGGTGTAAAACAGAATGCCATGGGTGTAAAACAGAATGCCATGGGTGTAAAACAGAATGCCATGAGTGTAAAACAGAATGCCATGGGAGTAAAACAGAATGCCATGGGTGTAAAACAGAATGCCATGAGTGTAAAACAGAATGCCATGAGTGTAAAACAGAATGCCATGAGTGTAAAACAGAATGCCATGAGTGTAAAACAGAATGCCATGGGAGTAAAACAGAAGGTCAAGAGTCAAGAGCAGTTCGCCTCGCGTCTATAACCAGGCCGGAGCAGTTTTATTATGTGGTAAACATTAAAAGTCCAAAGTCGTAGAGAAACACAGAATTAAGATGTTACCATTGAAAAATGTTCACAATTATAGGAGTGCGGTTTATGTGACTACTGTATATCAGTTGACCGTGATCAATGCGATTAACGTTCGGGGGTTAATGTTGAAATATTACTTGCAAACGAGGCGTACTAAGTGGTTATTTAATGAATAGGTTATGATATCTTATTTTTGAGAGGTTTCATTGAATTTCTTAACTGTTGGGATTTGTAAATCACGTTCCTCGTAATGTTTCAAAAATATTTGACTGAGTTTAATTGCTGTTACGTACATCATGTGAACAGAAATAGGTAAAGGAAAAACATTCTAATTCAATTTAGAATGTTCTAAACTTTATAACAAACGTGACCTAACACAAGCCTACCCCCTTCCTGTTATCTTTCTTCTTTTTCTTTCCCTTGTTTTCTCTTACGATTTCTTTCTTATTCCTATTATTACTCCCCTTTATTATACCTTACCTTCCGTTCCTGTTGCCTTGCTTTTTCTTCCTCTAAAATTTCCTTCTCCTCACCTCTCTCTCACGTATTTATTCCCATTGCCTCCTTCCTCTGCCCAATCACAATCACACACCGCTCCTGTGCCAGGTAAGTTACGGGCTCACCATAGCCCGTGCTACTTGGAGCTTGTTCCAAGTAGCTGAATCTATAACAACAACAACATCCTTCCTCTCATCACAATCGACTTGATAATTTTCCAGGACGGACCGAAAAGTCGTCGTCTCTTAACTTTCTAGTGTATGGTTCAGTACAACATTTTTTCAGCCACGTTATTGTGACTCCTCATCTACACAGGTAAATGAAATCAGTGAAAGCCAAGAAAAGACTTTTAACAAGCGAGTTCTGAGACTTGTAAGAAGGATTAATACACGTTAATTATTACTCTAGTAAAAATTACTCTTGTGGCTTGTTAAAAAACGTACTTAAGAGTGATAATACTTAAGGAATCTAAGACGTTAACTAGCATTATGCAAATTTTAAAGAATGCATGAATGGCTTGTAATTGTTTTTACCTCAAATGCGCGAAGAAAATATTATATTTGGTAACAAACAAGAACACAAAAAACCTTAGTGTTATTTTTACCAGCCTATAGTTATATATATATGTGTGTGTGTGTGTGTGTGTGTGTGTGTGTGTGTGTGTGTATGTACACGTGAATGTATACATGAGTATGTGTGTGTGTACACGTGAATGTATACATGAGTATGTGTGTGTGTGTGTGTGTGTGTGTGTGTGTGTGTGTGTGTGTGTGTGTGTGTGTGTGTGTGTGTGTGTACACGTGAATGTATACATGAGTATGTGTGTGTGTACACGTGAATGTATACATGAGTATGTGTGTGTGTGTGTGTGTGTGTGTGTGTGTGTGTGTGTGTGTGTGTGTGTGTGTGATTCAGAGGACAAACAAGGAAGATATGCAATGTTAGCACACGACTAGAGACGCGTCATCCCTGCCGTTATTGAGTGAGGTCATTGACAGAGCTTTACTGCCTCTCCCTGACACTGGGAGGCACTGTAGCGGCACTCTCACCTGATACACTGCCTCATTATACCTCTGCTCCCTCTCTCTCCGCTGAAAGAATTCCTGCTGTATTTTTCACTACGATTACTTCCTTGCATTTATCTGATTACTTACAAGACAGTCAACTGATACGAAAAACTGTAAATATATTGATCAATATATATATATATATATATATATATATATATATATATATATATATATATATATATATATATATATATATATATAGTAGCCAGAATGCAGTGCTCGACCTACTATGCCAGGGTCGATTTGCCTAATAAGCCAAGTTTTCCTGAATCTATATATTTTTCAACTTTTTTTCCTATGAAATGATAAAGCTATCCATTTCATTATGTATGAGTTCATTATTTTTTAATTTGAGTTAAGACTAAGGTAGATATGTGTCCTAAACTAACCAACCCTACCTAACCTAACCTTTCTTAACCTAACCTAATCTAACATAACTTCGTCAATAATTTATGCTCCTTATATAATATAATAAAAATAATTTAAATAAACCAATTCGAAACAAATTGTTGAAAATATAAAAATCACTCGGCCTGTTAGGCAAATCGGGTCTTGCATAGTAGGCTGAGAAGTGCGTTCTGGCTACTAGGTACGATATATATATATATATATATATATATATATATATATATATATATATATATATATATATATATATATATATATATTATATATATTTATATTATATATTTTTTTTTTTGCATGTTAGGGAAGGAGATAGGCAGCAGCCATTAAAATTCAGACCAGTACCAATAGCAAATGTCACAATGTATTCAAGAGGCTGACCAAATAGAAGGAACATAAATTCCTCAGAACAGATGCATTTCATTTCCATATACCATCATGGCTCCAGCTTCCCTGCCTTGTTAACGTTTTCTGAATGATTAGACCATTCAAACCAGAAACAATTGGACACTTATCCTACCCATTAGTACCAGGAAGCAAACGGTACTGACAGGTACCGGATACCTCATTGCTACTAATCTAGATAGTAAATTGTATCTAGATGACTGGAAAGTTAGATATGAGAGTACCTCTCACTGTGAATTGGGTCCTCAATGCGAGGGATGTAATCAGAGTTGACATAGACAATGAGCGGAGTGCCACAAGGGTCTGTACTAGGGCTCATCCTGATGATAACCTAATGGTCTGCGGTGTCGAAGTGTTATGTGTGGGGTTTAGAGGGCCCTCTGTCCAACCCAGTATATTTTAGTTGTAAACACAGTGCACATGCATGGAGATATACGCAAAGCTACGATAATAGGAATGTGAATGAGAAGTCCCCCAAAACAGCACAAGAGTGTCACAGGTTGCAGCTACCAGCATCACAAAACAAAGTAAACTTAAGAATCGACATATTACCATATAAAAAGCAAGAGACACATTTAAAAATAATGTAGGCAGATATTCAAACAATGCCCAGCATATGGTTAGACTTCAACCAGTGTAACAAGTAAGGTTTCCAACCACGTTACACAATCTACCTTACAACTGCTCTTGAGTATGCAGCCCCCGGAAAATAAATTTTGCTAGAAAAACTAACGAAATCAATAAAAGGTAAAGAAATTTTTAATAAAGATCGTGTCAGAGTTGAGGGGACTTGTATATTTTTCAACTTTGGAAAAAATCTACTAAGACAAGGACTAAGGGAAGAAAATCACCACCGAGTAATAAACAAGGAACTAGGGAATATAATAACGACATATAAGATTATAAAGTGAATTGTGAAAGAAAATATAAATATATTATTTTTATGTTAAGGCAGAAGGTATATCGGATCATAGAAGGTAGGTTCTATACATATCCAGATACTCCTCACTTGTGTCAAATATATGCTAGAAATTTTATGGTTAATTTTCTTCTATAATTTGACTTTATATAAGGGAAAGGTATAACAGAACGAGTAGACACACAAATAAGCTCAAAATACGACAGAGTTTCTACAGCTTGTGTATTGTTATTAATTGGAACAGACTAGATGAAGAAGTGGCTGAAGTTAACTCAAGATGGAGAAATGGCTAAAGATAACTCGAGATAATGAAGTGAGTGACGTTAACTCATTGCACAATCTTGTACAAAAAGAAGCCATCATATTAAACTACAATACGTTTAATACTCGGGCTTAGCAGCTGGCGCTTTACACAGCAAGCAAATAATTGAGAAAACATCCACATGTTTACACAAGTACACACAAAAAACCACATACACACGCACATACACACACAACATACGCACATGACACTCGTATCATCACTGACGCTCGGCGCTTAGGTAGTCAACAAACAGGAGTAATGTTAGCCCATTCCGCTAACAATAGCGATGTGTCTGCATGAATTCCACACTATAATGGGTTGTCATGGACAGACAGCCCTCCCGAGACCACGGCTGGAGACACGGAGCTGCAGTAATCAATTGCGAACAATGGCTTTCCTTCTCGTGTTTGGGTTGGAAGAGGTGGGTGTGGAGGTGCCCTTTGCGTGTTTGTTTTCCCTTGTGATAATCCACCGGGATTTATTTTTATGGCTCGTTCCTCAGCGCAGGAGATGGAATATGCAGAGTTTTCAATGTCTCGTGGAAGGGATTTCACTCTTACTTGCTAAGAGAAAGCGAGAAAGTGTGAGTTTGGGGAGCATTACTATTCAATTAGATTGTATTACTCATTCTTCATATCGGAGACATCAATGCTTCCATGGACAACATTGCCTCCAAGAACATCAATGCCAACAAAAAAATAATTTACACTTCATTTGGCCCCATTATCATATGATAGTACGTGATTATTTATTTGATTAGTGACCTCTATGTTTCAAGAGGGAGCTTTTGCATTTTAGTGTTTGTGATGAGGATCAAGTCGGAAAACGACGGTGTTGAATTGCAAAGATGAGAGGCATGAAATTCCCGCAGGTCTGAAAATAGAGGTTCTGATGTTGCCGTGTGTCTGGGATTTATGCTTGCAATTTACATTTATGGATGCATCCTCCCGCGAGTGTATTTATAGATCTGCAAGCAATCCTCCTGTGCGCATTTAATTTTACGACCAGTACTACATCATCGGTTATGAAAACGCACATAAGCAGCTCTGCATGATGGCACATGCAAATACATGTACAAAACGACTGTTACAATAGGTATGCTGTAAGGTTTAAGATCTATCATCCATTGGAAGGTTATTAATGCCACCAGAGGACCTAAGTGGCAATGCAAGACGTTTGGATGTTGGAGGAATGGTCTGTCAACTCTTGGGGCGTTATTAAGACCACCAAAAGAGCTTTCTGACCAACCGCGAAGTATACTTTAGCTGTAGACACAGTCCAAAACTAAGAGAAACTCTTAAGTGTATATAGACAGCGAGGAACGGAATCCTCTACTTTGTGTATAAAACCCTTGTAAAGTCACTCAAACCATGCTCATAGCGGCATTTGTCAAACTGCGTTTTTAATATTGATTTTATGGAAGAAAGTCCTGTTTTCGGTTCGCAAATGACTATCTGTGTAATCTATCAATTAAACCTTATATCAAATTGATTAAATAATAAATAGTTATAAAATCATCTTCTGTTATAAAGAAGATTTCAAAAAGAGAAACTGATTAAGTATAATAATTTCCTCATATTGAAATTGCCCCAAATTCGACGTTAGGAAATACAATATATTCCAAGGGCGTTCCAAAGAATATAAATCAATTTTATCTATGTTAATGATATTTTGACACTTGCTTACTTTAACAGGAGATTGCAAAGTGAAGATAGGAAATGTAGATGTTTATCTCTCAGAATGTTTGGTAATATGTTTATTGTTTGTGATGTGTTTATATGTATGTATTAACACGATGTACTGAACGGGGTGAGAATAGCTTGAGCTTACCTCATCCCTTTGTGTGTATTTTACCTCAATAAACTTATTTCAGTTTCAATTTCAATTTCAAGTGAAGATAAAGTCTTACATTTCCTGAAGAACGGGGGATCTGTGTCAACCAAGATGGAGGCACAACTCGAGTCAAAATACTTGAGAAGCTATTAAGAATAATGAATTATGTAAAAGTTATAACGAGATAATAAATAGGAGAGCTGAGATATCAGATTACACTGACAAGAAGGGTGACAGGGCGTGACAGGGCGTGACAGGACATGACAGAAGACAGCAGTGTGGGACAGTGGCGTGACAGACGTAAACAATCGTCACTACCCTCTGTAACAGGATGAAAATAAAGGAAATGTTACTGAATCGTGTTAGTATATAAATAAATCTTACGTTTACGTTTGTAGAGAACAGTAAGATCCAAAGAAGTATACGACAACGTACTCTACAATGTTATTCATATATGCAACGCTAATCAACTCCGCAACGCTATTCAACACATACAGCAGTTTAGACCCACCGAGTTATTTGTCATCCCACTAGTGTAAATATTGACGGGTCATCCGATGAAAGAATTTAACAATATTTTATCAATTTTATTATCCATTTTTTCAAAAGAGCTTGAAAGAAATATAGTGTTGTTGCAACACAATACATAGTATATATCAGCAACATAAAATGTATGTATAAAATATGATGCTTTAATATAGAGGCTTATTCTCTCTTGATTTTCAAAATGTGTCAATTTTAAATGCCAATGGAGAGTCTGGTTTATGTTAATTAATAACTCAGTCGTATTCACCTGCGTTCACTGGCTTTTAACTTTGGAAATTATTTGATAAAAGTGAGGTGTGTACAGAGAGAGAGACTGTACGGCAAGATACGGTGTGCAGGGAGACGGTGTACAGTGAGGCGGTGTACAGTGAGGCGGTATACAGTGAGGCACGCACACACAAGCTCTCTGAGCAAGGGAAGTATGATACCTATCAATTATTCGTCTCCGACTTGGAGGAGACGAGGTTCCTAGCGAGGAACCTCAACACAGAGGCACTAATTCTATCCCAGGAGACGGAGGTCGTCGAGGGCACGTTGGGATATAGGAAGGTTGTAAAGTTATGAGGCTGGGATGCTGAAGGTCGTATTACAGGGTGCTGGGATGTGCTGAAGGTCATATTACAGGGTGCTGGGATGTGCTGAAGGTCGTATTACAGGGTGCTGGGATGCTGAAGGTCGTATTACAGGGTGCTGGGATGTGCTAAAGGTCGTATTACAGGGTGCTGGGATGCTGAAGGTCGTATTACAGGGTGCTGGGATGTGCTGAAGGTCGTATTACAGGGTGCTGGGATGTGCTGAAGGTCGTATTACAGGGTGCTGGGATGTGCTGAAGGTCGTATTACAGGGTGCTGGGATGTGCTGAAGGTCGTATTACAGGGTGCTGGGATGTGCTGAAGGTCGTATTACAGGGTGCTGGGATGTGCTGAAGGTCGTATTACAGGGTGCTGGGATGTGCTGAAGGTCGTATTACAGGGTGCTGAGATGTGCTAAAAACCATAACACTGGGTGCCAGTTAATTCAAGGCTAGGAGGCCGGGTTATTGCAATGATAAGGGACTACGTAGATAGAGTGCCAGGATGTTAGTTCACTACCAGGCAGTAAAACTGTTTGATCCGATACGATAAAGATCTAGAAAGCTGTGAGGCTCATCACCTAAACTGGAACGATGGTTATCTAAAAGGCTAAGATGGTAGGAAGTGAGGTGAATACCAGGAGGGAAAGTAGAACTGGTAGGCTGGTCCTACTCGAATGCAGTTGCAATGCGAAAAGGTAAATCCGTGTGGGTGATTGGCTGGATGTCTGAAAGATTTTGACAATCGAAAGCCAGACAACTGGATGCTGGAAAACTCTGCAAGACAATGACAGCAGGAAGAATTGAAGGCTGGAAAGATAAAGCTTGGAGTTGTTAGCCTTATACCATTTCTGGGTCGAGTTCTATGATACTGGAAATCTGGAAGATTATATATCCTAGAAGATAAGATGCTTATGACTGTTAAAGAAAAATATAAAACGGGATGGCGGGTTTTCCAGGGCGCAGGAGAATATGAACTGGATTAACAGTGGATCCGTTCTTGAAGGAACAAATTGGTGGAATTGATATTCCTCTTAGATGCTCTAAAGTCATGATAAAGATGAAGGCTCGAATATCAGTTTTTAGTGTGCGGTAATACGCTCTGAACCATTTCTTACTGTTTCGATTATATAATCTTTAAATGTCTGGATATATTAACTTTGGGTTTAAATTGTTCAATAAGATGCGAATGTTACCAAACATGAAAAGTTGCGCATTCGTAAGTTGTGTTAATATATGACGGATGTTGCTCAGTCTGTCACTGAAAAACCTTGAGGTAAAGAATACAATTATAAAAAAACCTATTTAATATTTTGTTAACTACGAGTGATTATTTTACTGGCTTGTTAATTGAATGTCAGATTAGTATGAAGATTAATTTTGTGTATGATCAACTGGGTTTATTTAACATGTCTACGAATTCACCTGTAGATTACCTCTAAACGATTTCGATAATTCTTCGATCGCATCTTGAACTGCCGTCAGTGTTCCTTGGTGACTGCTTGATCTTAGGGGTTGTTTGTCTTTTGTAGCCTATAGTGCCATATAGCCACTACAGCCTGATTGATCCGCTAACACTGGTAGAACCTTGTCCAGTTTTCAGTCGCTATTTCAGTGATATTTCTTTATATTTGTTAGGAAGAGATTCAGCAGCCTAGGATCTCTGATGTTTACAATGTTCTCCAATTGTGTTTTAAAGATCCCCGAGTGATCTCTGTCGTTATTAAACATTTTCCAATATATCTCTCAGCCCGGTATGTTATAATTTAATAGTGTAGGTTTAAGGTAGTATGTAGGTATAATAGTGTAGGTAGGTTTACACTGTCTTTTCCAGTATTTGCTAAGTATATATTTTGAGATATCTCTCTTTTTTCACGATAAGTCCCTCCCTGATGATAACTTCCTCCTGGACGATAATTCTATCATTTGCGAGAACACCATTCCTCACGATAGCTTCCTAACGAGGATTCCCCTTTTCAAGATAATGTCTTCCCTGATGATGGCTCCATCTCTGACGATAGCTCCATCTCTCTGACGATAATTTCCTTCCTCACCATGAAGCTCTCCATCACGATAAAAACCTCCTTCCATCCACCGCATAAACATCTCCTACAGTCGAGAGATAACAATACGATGTTAATCAAAATATATTCTTGAAT
Organism: Procambarus clarkii; assembly: GCF_040958095.1. NCBI lineage: Eukaryota > Metazoa > Arthropoda > Malacostraca > Decapoda > Cambaridae > Procambarus > Procambarus clarkii. The sequence continues at coordinate 12,043,608 of NC_091179.1, forward strand.
TCTTCCCTCCCTCCCTCTCCTCCCATCTCTCTCTCTCTCTCTACTTCTTATTCTTTTTCTGTGACACATCTCTTCGTCTCTCCCGTTCTCTCTCCAAAAAAATATTTGTATTTCTGCATCTCTCTCTGTCTGTCTCTCTCTCTCTCTCCCCTATTTCCATGTCTCTTCATCGCCTTTCATTCTCCCCCATTTCCTTCACAAAATTTTCTCCAATTCGTCTGTGCATTTGCATCCTCTATATCTGCTACCATTCTTTTTGTTTCCTTTCTCTTCTCCTGCCAAACACAAGCACGTGTAATTTCTTTACTTCTTCTCTATTTGATCTGGTCGGTCTTTACTTTCCGACCAGACTCCCTATTTTTCTCTCTCTGTCGCCCAGATTTCCTATTTTTCTGTATTTGTTGGCCAGATTCCCTATTTTTCTGTATTTGTTGGCCAGATTCCCTATTTTTCTGTATTTGTTGGTCAGATTCCCTATTTTTCAGTATTTGTTGGCCAGATTCCCTATTTTTCTGTATTTGTTGGTCAGATTCCCTATTTTTCAGTATTTGTTGGCCAGATTCCCTATTTTTCAGTATTTGTTGGCCAGATTCCTTATTTTTCAGTATTTGTTGGCCAGATTCCCTATTTTTCAGTATTTGTTGGCCAGATTCCCTATTTTTCTGTATTTGTCGGCTAGATTCCTAATTTTTCTGCCTCTGTCGCCTTGATTCTCCATCTCCTGTCTAAAATTTTGTCCTCTGTTAAATTTATTCAGCGGACAGAGCTTGAATGATCACATTCTCCATCTCGCTGCATTGTTTATCGTCTCCTTTTGTGATAATTTGAACCTTCTCTTACGCTGTTTAATTTATTTGATTTACCTCCATTAAATCTTTTTTCTCCTTGTGTGTCGATTATTCTTCCCATTCACCTGCGTTCTGCAATCTTTGTTTCAGTTCTAATTTTTTAGCCGCTTCTGCTCTTTGCTCCTCCGGTCTTCTTGCTTCTCTCGTTCTGTGTTATCCAGGAAGGAACGGCAGCAATTTGGTTGACTTTAGAGCCAGCTTACCACGTTCGTGGAGCTTAAGACGGGGCGAGAGGAAACTCTTTGTCCATCTAATGTGATGGGGAAAGAGGGGGCAGGGTGGAAAAGAGGGAATAGGGTGGCAAGGTAAGTAAAGAGGTGCAAATAAGAAATGAGAGGTGAAGGGGTAGGGAGCGTGTGTGTGAGAGTTCGATATTACAAAAAATGAGTTATGTGGAGAGGTGAGAGGAGGTGGAAGAGAGCTGAAATGGAAAAGTGGTAAGAGACATGAAATGGAAAAAGAAAGAAGGGGAAGAGAAAGATAGGGGGAGAGGGAGAGAAAGGTAGAGGGAGAAAGAAATTTGTAGGCTAAGAGGAGTGACAATTTTCCTACTGCTGCTCACCTTGTCAGGAATGGGGAGAGTGTGTCATATATATATATATATATATATATATATATATATATATATATATATATATATATATATTTTATATATATATATATATATATATATTATATATATATATATATATATATATATTATTATTATATATATATATATATATATATATATATATATATATATATATATATATATATATATATATATATATATATATATATATATATATATAGAGAGAGAGAGAGAGGGGGGTAGTCTCCATCCCCCTAAGACTCTATAACAAACCTTTCCTCCCTCTCCCACATTACTCCCCCCCATACACGTCTTCCCCCCCCCCCCCATTAGCACCATCCACGCCTCCTTCCCCTCCCCTCCCCCATCTCCTCTCCCATTAAACAAGCATAATAACAGAAGACCCGCCCGTCAAGCGATATCATTAAACCATCAAGAAGCAAAAGGCATAACACCCCCACTCCTCGCCCAACGAAGCACCACAGTTACGAACTGTTCCACTCTCACACACTTCGCTGTCACTCTCCAGCCCAGCTACCGGAGCCCCACACACACACATTCACGCTCCATCTACCCCTCCACGTGTAGCTTCTCACACCCCCCCCACACACACACACATTCACGCTCCGTCTACCCCTCCACGTGTAGCTTCTCACACCCCCACACACACACACACACCTGGAGAGAATTAGCCCCGTGCAGCCACCGCCTGGTCCAGCACCCTACGAGATAATTAAACGTGTTAGATGACTACCAAGCTAATCTTAACGAGCAGTGCGCATTACCTCTCAGTTCGCTCCGCCATAGTTATCATCAATATGTTGCAGCTATAATCTGGGAGGTGATAGCGAGTGTGCTCGTTCGCTGGACGCTTTACAAGTCCCTGATTTTGTGAGTTGTGCACTTAGCGAGGGTTCATTTATGCACGAGTTGAATACTGGGTTTGAAATATAATTCTACGACATTAGAAGGTTATTTATGGTCGTTTGCGATGTCTCGTTACGTTCGTACCCGATGCTCGTAAAGGCTGGAGCAGCCAGCTTGTCAGGCGGCGCTCAAGGGGGGTCATACCAGTTATGTTTTGTGTGGTAGTGACCAGCTGACTCCCTGATCTCTTTAACAGCCTCGTTAGAGGTCGTAACAGGTCGGAGAGATTACCCCACTCCCCTCCCCCTCCCCCTCATTCAACCCACCCCTCATAACCCCCTCCCTTCCCCTCGACACCTCCTGCCCCATCCCCCTCCCACACCCACTCCTCTTCCCTTCTGTTCCAGTTGCCCCTTACCTTCTCCTCCCCCCCCTCGGCCATCACCACCATCAACGTTCTCATTGACGTCGCAGTTGCAGAACAGAATGTGACAACATTCACATAAATGACATCAAGCAATATCTAATCTTGGTAAACTGGGAAGAACTTGCATTTGTTCATAAGAACATAAACGGAATACGTTCAGAAGAACATAAACGGAATACGTTCAGAAGAACATAAACGGAATACGTTCAGAAGAACATAAATGGAATACGTTCAGAAGAACTTAAATGGAATACGTTCATAAGAACATAAACGGAATACGTTCAGAAGAACATAAACGGAATACGTTCAGAAGAACATAAACGGAATACGTTCAGAAGAACATAAACGGAATACGTTCAGAAGAACATAAACGGAATACGTTCAGAAGAACATAAACGGAATACGTTCAGAAGAACATAAACGGATTACGTTCAGAAGAACATAAATGGAATACGTTCAGAAGAACATAAATAAAATACGTTCAGAAGAACATAAATGGAATACAGTTCCATTTTAACAAGGCTCTAGTCCGGCCACTCTCCAATACCCTCCAGTACCACTACATAACCTTAAACAACTAACAGACTAAACAGTAAAGAAATGACAAACGGTGCAAAATAAAGGACTAAGAACAGCAGCAAAACAAGCCACGATAAAGAGCAGCAAAACAAGCCACGATAAAGAGCAGTAAAACAAAGCCACGATAAAGAGGAGCAAAACAAAGCCACGATAAAGAGCAGCAAAACAAGCCACGATAAAGAGCAGCAAAACAAAGCCACGATAAAGAGCAGCAAAACAAAGCCACGATAAAGAGGAGCAAAACAAAGCCACGATAAAGAGGAGCAAAACAAAGCCACGATAAAGAGCAGCAAAACAAAGCCACGATAAAGAGCAGCAAAACAAAGCCACGATAAAGAGCAGCAAAACAAAGCCACGATAAAGAGGAGCAAAACAAAGCCACGATAAAGAGGAGCAAAACAAAGCCACGATAAAGAGCAGCAAAACAAAGCCACGATAAAGAGCAGCAAAACAAGCCACGATAAAGAGCAGCAAAACAAGCCACGATAAAGAGCAGCAAAACAAGCCACGATAAAGAGCAGCAAAACAAAGCCACGATAAAGAGCAGCAAAACAAAGCCACGATAAAGAGCAGCAAAACAAAGCCACGATAAAGAGCAGCAAAACAAGCCACGATAAAGAGCAGCAAAACAAGCCACGATAAAGAGCAGCAAAACAAGCCACGATAAAGAGCAGCAAAACAAGCCACGATAAAGAGCAGCAAAACAAGCCACGATAAAGAGCAGCAAAACAAGCCACGATAAAGAGCAGCAAAACAAAGCACTAAGAAGAGCATCGAAACACTGTCTACCATATGACCAAGCAGTTCCGGAACGCCACGAAGCTCTTAACATACAACCACGCAACATCCGGCTACCACAGCTGGTCACCAACGTGTTCCGGCTACAACAGGTGGTCACCAATGTGTTCCGGCTACAACAGGTGGTCGCCAGTGTGTTCCGGCTACAACAGGTGGTCACCAGTGTGTTCAGACTACGACAGCTGGTTACCAACGTGTTCCGGCTACAACAGCTGGTCACCAGTGTGTTCCGGCTGCAACAGGTGTTCACCAGTGTGTTCCGGCTACAACAGCTGGTCACCAGTGTGTTCCGGCTATGACAGCTGGTCACCACTTGCAATAAATCATTCTATATATTCCCCCATTTTCAAATTTGTTTGTCTCCTGTACCTCTACATTTTCTTCCAATCCAGACCAGAGGAAGGTCACCATTTCTTGAGGTAGATGACCCATTATCTTAGTGATAAGAACATAAGAACATAAGAACAAAGGTAACTGCAGAAGGCCTATTGGCCCATACGAGGCAGCTCCTATTCTATAACCACCCAATCCCACTCATATACTTGTCCAACCCGTGCTTGAAACAATCGAGGGACCCCACCTCCACAATGTTACGCGGCAATTGGTTCCACAAATCAACAACCCTGTTACTGAACCAGTATTTACCCAAGTCTTTCCTAAATCTAAACTTATCCAATTTATACCCATTGTTTCGTGTTCTGTCCTGTGTTGATACTTTTAATACCCTACCAATATCCCCCCGGTTATGTCCATTCATCCACTTGTAAACCTCTATCATGTCACCCCTAACTCTTCGCCTTTCCAGTGAATGCAACTTAAGCTTTGTTAATCTTTCTTCATATGAAAGATTTCTAATTTGGGGAATTAACTTAGTCATCCTACGCTGGACACGTTCAAGTGAATTTATATCCATTCTATAATATGGCGACCAAAACTGAACTGCATAATCTAAATGGGGCCTAACTAGAGCAAGATATAGCTTGAGAACCACACCAGGTGTCTTGTTACTAACGCTGCGATTAATAAATCCAAGTGTCCGATTTGCCTTATTACGAACATTTATGCATTGATCCTTTTGTTTTAAATTCTTACTAATCATAACTCCCAGATCCCTTTCGCAATCCGACTTCGCAATCACAACACCATCTAGCTCGTATCTTGTAACTCTATCATCATTACCTAACCTCAGAACTTTACATTTATCAGCATTAAACTGCATCTGCCAATCCTTTGACCATTTCAAAACCCTATCTAGATCAACTTGAAGTGATAGTGAGTCCTCCTCCGAATTAATTTCCCTACCGATTTTCGTATCATCGGCAAATTTGCAAATGTTGCTACTCAAACCTGAATCTAAATCATTTATATATATTATAAACAACAGAGGTCCCAGGACAGAGCCTTGAGGCACTCCACTTACAACATTTTCCCACTCTGACTTGATTCCATTTATACTAACTCTCTGTTTCCTTTGGTATAGCCATGCCCTAATCCAGCTTAATATAGCACCCCCAATACCATGAGACTCTATCTTTTTAATCAGTCTTTCATGTGGCACTGTATCAAAAGCTTTGCTAAAGTCAAGGTATACAACATCGCAATCCTTACCACTATCAACTGCCTCAACAATGCTAGAATAAAAGGATAACAAATCACTCATGATGAGTGAGACTACTTCGCTTGAACCTGAAAGTACATCTGAATATACTTTCACAATACATTTAGAGGTACTTACGTATGTTCGCGCTCGCAGTCACACACACACGTGGATGAGGGGACATGATAGAGACGTATGAAATAGTTAGGAAGGGAGGAGAGGGTTGACATTGTGGTAATAGGGGAAATATCCACATTAAACATCAATAGAACAAAGGGGTATGGGTGAAAGCTTGAGATTCAGATGAGTCATAAGGATGTTAGAAAGTTTTCCTTTCGTGGAAAAGAAGTGAGGAAATGGAACGTGATAAAGGGACTGGTTTTGGAAGCAAACTTTCACTCATAATTTTATAAGTACCTATGATAAGGAAATAGGACGTAAGTCATTGCTTAAAACGACCAAGTTAATGCTCGATCCAGCAGGCCCAAATAGGTGAGAACAACTAGGTGAGAACAACCAGGTGAGAACAACCAGGTGAGAACAACTAGGTGAGAACAACTAGGTGAGAACAGACAAACACCAAATACCCACGTATGAATGGAAGCAGTGCGAGGCCCAACTGGCAGCGCTCTGGAGTCGCAGTCCAAAGGGCCCGGGTTCGATTCCCAGCCGAAGCGATAAAAACAGATGGGCAGCGTTTCTTTCACCTTGATTCCCCCGTTCACCTAGCAGTAAATATGTACCTAGGAATTAGACAGCAGTTACGGGCTGCATCCTAGGTGTGTGTGTGTGTGTGTGTGTGTGTGTGTGTGTGTGTGTGTGTGTGTGTGTGTGTGTGTGTGTGTGTGTGTATTCACCTATTTGTTCTTGCGGGGGTTGAGCTCTGCTCTTAAGGCCCGCCTCTCAACTGTAAATCAATCAACTGTAGCTAACTACTAATTTTTTTTCCTCCACACACACACTCACACACACACACACACACACACACACACACACACACACACACACACACACACACACCACAAGTAAAGGGAAGATGAAGATCATTCAGAATTGCAGAAAGATATAGTTTTATCTATTTCATTTTGCTTTTAAAGACAGAATTCATTCACATAGAGAACGCTAAATCTAAATGAACGTTTAAAGGTCATGAACGGCTATCGGACCATCCCTGAAAGGTCACGAGGTCAGAATCGCTCCAGCAGATCAATGAACTCCCAATCATTTTGAATAAATAAATTCCCTAATTCATTTATTATTTTCTTAAGTTTCATTATCTAACGTATGTTGATAACCAACTGAGTGGTTACCTTCATCTTTGTGTACAGCTCGTCTTCGAGAGCTAAATGACGTGTATAGCTCGTCTCTGAGATCTTAATGACGTGATCACGTCACTAAACAAACTTCAAAACTAGTCACTAAGCGCTTGCTGACAGCCATATTACTAGATCTGAACACGTCATGTTGCTGGGATCTGTCACGTGATTCCTAGCAATCCTCTCAAACAGTGAAGGTGTTCGCTATATAGCGACTAAAAATGCCACGAACTGCCGTCCTAACGAACAGGATAGCGAGAAGACCTCGCTATCCTGGTCGTCAACTAGGAGGCCTGGTCGACGACCGGGCCGCGGGGACGCTAAGCCCTGGAAGCACCTCAAGGTAACCTCAAGGTAAGGAGACTGCCGCATAACACATCCATGCCTGGATTACATCCGGCGCGAGGCTCAGGAAAAAACTCCTCCATGCATGAATACATGGATAAAATCCCCGAGCGAGGCTAAGGACATCACCTCGGTGCTAGGATAAAACCCAGAGGATTTTATCCTAGCATCGAAGATACGTGGCGGGTGTGAGGCATGTGTGTCCAAGACCTTGCGGGACAGGGGGCGCCCCCAAAGCGGGGTTCGACTCCCTCCTGGCACCGGTCAGCGACCGTGGCCACGCCTGGGACTCCCAGCACGACAGATAACAACAGCTGGGTGTCGTTGACCGGGACGACCACAGCCGCCCACGTCCCAGCAGGGAGATAAGGGCCCCCAGGAGGTGATGAGGTAGAGGGGGTTAGAGAAAAGGAGGAGAGGACACACTGAGAAGGAAAAATAAGAAAGGGGAGAAATGAGAAGGTGGGAAGTCATGAGAGAGAGAGAGAGAGAGAGAGAGAGAGAGAGAGAGAGAGAGAGAGAGAGAGAGAGAGAGAGAGAGAGAGAGAGAGAGAGAGAGAGAGAGAGAGAGAGGGAGAGAGAGAGAGAGAGAGAGAGAGACGTCCTTCACAACCCATTTCATCCCTCCGAAAACTCCTCAAAGAGATCGCAACTTCTCCCCCAGCTTCCAATAACCAATAAACAGCATCAACATCACTATTCTACACCCCTAAGGATGCTACCAGGTCATCCCAACACCTGTCCGATATTCCTTACCCAGACGATGGGAAAGGAGGAGGTGGGGGCAGATCCCCCTGCCCCCCCTCCCTTCCCCATCTCCCCCACACATCTCACCCATTTCAACCCCCCCCCCATCATGACCTCTCTGCTAACTTCAAGAAAGTCTCCTGCCAACCCCCATTCTCCGAGGCGAGCCGCTCCATCTCCTTCCCAGAAACAAAAGACGGATGCTCCCTGAAATTCAATCTTGAAAGCGCGCTTTATTTTCGCAATCTTTTCCTAATTAAAGAGATTAGTGCTTCCGGGGGGGAAGGGGGAGGGGGGGGGATAGGCCAGGATCACGTGGACTTAATTGGACTAATCAGGGGGGGGGGGGGAAGGGGGCAAACTTTTTCTTTTCGCGCAAATTGTTTAGGCCATATTGCCTTCCTCTGGTCAAAATGAAGCTATAGATCGATTGGACGAAGGAAGGCAGGAGGCCTTTGTGTGCATGTAGAGTACCTCGTCTTCCTGTGCTTTATGACGTGGGAGAGAGAGAGAGAGAGAGAGAGAGAGAGAGAGAGAGAGAGAGAGAGAGAGAGAGAGAGAGAGAGAGAGAGAGAGAGAGAGGGAGAGAGAGAGAGAGAAATATTTACATACTCTCAATAAATATAAATAACCCATCTTACACATGTAAGGGTATGAGAATCACTACGTTATGATCTACCATCTTGAACCTTAAGCAAGTAGTAACAACCATTCACACATACATGGTACACATATACCCCCACTCACACATACATGGTATACATATACCTCCACTCACACATACATGGTACATATACCCCCACTCACACATACATGGTACACATATACCTCCACTCACACATACATGGTATACATATACCTCCACTCATACAGTTATAAACAACTTGCTCTCACATATGGTACTCGACATTTGTGTATTTTGTTTCAAAAAACGGTTTATATAAATGAATGTCACACACACACATACGTGGGCTTCGTCGCTGCGTGGATAGCGCTTGGGAGTCGTTGTCCAGTGTCCCGGGCTCGATTCCCGGCGGAGGTGGAAATAAAATGGGTCAGAATTTCTTTCACTCTAATGTACCTGTTCACCTAACAGTAAATAGGTACCTGGGAGTTAGACATCTGCTACGGGCTGCTTCCTGGAGATGTGTATGTGTTTGTGTTAGAGACAAATATATTTAGCAGACATAATAGAATAAAATAGATTGGTCAGAAAGGCTGGGTCTAAGAGCTAAATAGCTCGATTCTGCAGACACAAATAGTGAATACAAATGGTAAACACACACACACACACACACACACACTTTTTTAACCCTTTCCTACGTCTTCCCCTCTTCACCCCATTAACTTCCCTCGTCCACCATTTTCTTGGTCCACTTTTCGTCCCTCCCCTCATCCTTCCCCTTCTCTCCTCCTCCACCTCTTTCCTCCATTCTCTCAAAAAATATATTACTAAGAAGTATTGTATGGCCTAAACTACTCTATACTTTTGAGATGTATTTCATTACCTCTATAAACTTTCTTTGACTTCAAAAAGTATTGGAGCTGCACGAGTCTCTCGGAAATTATATGTTCACGATCAATAAAAACTCTTGGGATAATCACACCACATATTTCACACTACTAAGAATAATTACACAAGTGTCATTTCTTGAAGATTTTAACTTAGGCTAGTCGGGGTCAGCCTATTTCCGTTCCATACCCCACACCATTCCCACTGCAAAGTTGGGTGAGGCTACCCCCCCCCCAGTGCCCAGGTTTGGCCACATAAACAGATAAACGGATATTCTTATTCTATAGATACATGTATATAAGCAAAGTAAGACAGAATTTTATTTTAAATTTTTGCAGATATCAGTGAATAGCAGCTTACAATTTACCAACAAAAAGAGAGAAAATGCAAGTCAGAGTCAAATCAGTATCATATGGCAATATTCGCCGTGGGGGTCGCTGAGGCATCGTGTCAATTAACACTCGTTTCAATAATGCCTACCCTCGACCAGCAAATACTGTTGAAATTAGGTCAAGGCTATAATGAAGCATCTAACCTCCAGCCTCGAACAGACACACACACATTCCACCTTATAGATATACATGAAATCCTCGAAGATGCATGTGTTTCTGAATAATTTGCAAGCTCATCAAACAACATGTATATGAGAAGACTCTTGCACTTGACCGTGCATCTATAGACTTGTATACATGCCTGACAATATATAATTCATCAAAAAAAAATAAATATATATAGATATATATAATGTTTAAAGGCTCTTTTTTTGGGGGCAATTCTCTCCTATTCAAAAAAAATAACATTTAACAGGATATCAGAAAAGGCAATGATTATTGTACCCATATACACATACAAAGAAACGCGTACAGATGAGGTCATCTGAACTGATTGGAACTATGAATTGTGTGAGTATTTCAGACGAAAAATAACATAGAAAGAAATGCCTTTATAAGATTTTGGCATTCCGGTTAAAATAATCTATAACAGCTGCCGCAGCTCCCATTATGAATAAACACCAAAAAAGTGCATAAATACTGGGCTGCACTTTTCCGCAAAAGCAGTAAAATTTACTTTTGCGAGTTCGATAATGCAACGAGAGAAGAAAACACGGGAAAAATGTGTAATATTGTTGGGAGGGCAACATGTTTCGCCCCTGTTATTAAATACTCAGTTTTATATTTGCATTTTACTCGCTGTTGGAACAAGTTGCAAGTGTAGATACTTTTTGGACAGAGAATGAAAGAATATGCAGAGAGAGAGAGAAAGAGAAAGAGAGAGAGAGAGAAAGAGAGAGAAAGAGAGAGAAAGAGAAAGAAAGAGAGAGAAAGAGAAAGAAAGAGAGAGAAAGAGAGAGAAAGAGAAAAAGAGAAAGAGAGAAAGAGAGAGAAAGAGAAAGAGAGAGAAAGAGAGAGAAAGAGAGAGAAAGAGAAAGAAAGAGAGAGAAAGAGAGAGAAAGAGAGACAGAGAGAGACAGAGAGACAGAGAGAGACAGAGAGATAACAGAAACAAAGACAGAGAAAGAGAGAGAAAGAGAAAGAAAGAGAGAGAAAGAGAGAGAAAGAGAGACAGAGAGAGACAGAGAGAGACAGAGAGATAACAGAAACAAAGACAGAGAGAGAGAGAGAGAGAGAGAGAGAGAGAGAGAGAGAGAGAGAGAGAGAGAGAGAGAGAGAGAGAGAGAGAGAGAGAGAGAGACAGAGACAGAGAGAGACAGAGAGACAGAGAGACAGAGAGACAAAGAGAAAGATAGGAACAGAAATAGAGCGAGACACTCAGAAATGTTTAACAAACATGTGTCAATGTTTAATGAGGACGGCGGGTAAAACTCTCACATCTGATTATGTTCGAACTTTTCTCGAAAAGCGCATCGTTCTATTTCTGTGTTCAATGCGTAAATCAACGAATGCAACCAGTCATCAAAACACTGGCCAAAGGCTCGTTAATTCAGCCACCAACCCACCCACTTACTGTTTATTATTAAAAAAAAAATCACACTCGACTCCTAACCGATTACGTTCGAACTATTCCCGAGCAGTGCTTCGCTCTCCACCAATGTCCGAATCGCATTTCCGTTAATGATTTAACCACCAATTGGGTTTTTTTAATTTTGCAAATTAAAAAAATTGCCTATAGAACTTTAAACACCTAAGCTAACCTAGGCTTAACTATACACACAATTCTAATATACAACACAATCAACATAAATAAAATACTGACTATGTATGGCGCCCACAATTTTTTTTTTTTTGAGATATATACAAGATTGTTACATTCTTGTAGAGCCACTAGTACGCGTAGCATTTCGGGCAGGTCCCTGGAATACGACCCCCGCGAAGAATCGTTATTACAACCAAGTACCCATTTTACTGTTGAGTTAAACAGAGGCTACAGTTAAGGAATTGCGCCCAGTAAATCCTCCCCGGCCAAGATACGAACCCATGACAAAGCGCTCGCGAAACGCCAGGCGAGTGTCTTACCACTACACCACGGAGACGTAAACTAAATGGATAAGAATGTGTCTTAAAGTTGACTGTAGTATCTCTGAAGAGCAAGGCAGGGCAGGAGGATATACAGTAATTGAGAAGAGAACCATAAAACACACCTAACCTAACTTATCCAAGGCCTAACCTAACCTAACCTAACCTAACCTAACCTAACCTAACTTATCCAAGGCCTAACCTAACCTAACCTATCCAAGGCCTAACCTAACCTAACCTATCCAAGGCCTAACCTAACCTATCCAAGGCCTAACCTAACTTATCCAAGGCCTAACCTAACTTAACCTATCCAAGGCCTAACCTAACCTAATCTACCCTATGCCTAACCGGACCTAAATGATCCTATCTTGAGGTTATCTTGAGATGATTTCGGGGCTTTAGTGTCCCTGCGGCCCGGTCCTCGACCAGGCCTCCACCCCCAGGAAGCAGCCCGTGACAGCTGACTAACACCCAGGTACCTATTTTACTGCTAGGTAACAGGGGCATAGGGTGAAAGAAACTCTGCCCATTGTTTCTCGCCGGCGCCCGGGATCGAACCCGGGACCACAGGATCACAAGTCCAGTGTACTGTCCGCTCGGCCGACCGGCCGATCCTACGGCAAACTTTAAACAAAACCTATTTTTATACTAACTTATAACGGATAAGGAGATATCTGGGGGAAGACGTAGCCTAAGACGGATTGGAAATTGTCATAACCTGAGGATTCGTTGCACTAAGACACACCCTCCTAATAACAACCGCACACGGGGTTGTTACAATCACCAGCTAATAATAACCGCCGATTGTTAGCGTGAATATAATTAGAGAGCCACAGGCGCATGGAAGCCTGTGCCGGCAGAATAAATCGTGTCTAAAATTACCAAACGCTTGGAAGAGCAATTCCAAGTCGGCAGATTTATTTCGTCCGTGATTCGGCCATGGAAAGATTTGCCGAGCAAACTTTGTCGAAAATTTACGAATGATGTTTATTTCTACTTTTATTTTACATAAATGTAGGCGCAGTGTCACGGAAATGTTGGGAATTTTGTTTCGTGGATGTTGAGTTTGCCTGCTGGAATATTTTTAACTACCGTCTAAAGCAAATGACAGACACAAATCAAAGGTTTCAAGTAATAACACCCAGAAACACGCGCGCGCGCGCGCACACACACACACACGTATACACACACGTACACACACACGTACACACACACGTACACGTACACGTACACACACACACACACACACACACACACACACACACACACACACACACACACACACACACACACACACACACACACACACACCACACACACACCATGGGTACTGAAATGTTGGGAATTTCAGTCACCATGGGTACTGAAAGAGTGTGCAGAGGCACTTTGCCTGCCACTCTCCATAGTGGCAGGCAAAGTCATAGTAAGTCACTAGAGACGGGAGACCTACCAGAAATATGGAAGACGGCGAATGTGGTCCCAATATACAAAAAGGGCGACAGACAAGAGGCACTGAACTACAGGCCAGTGTCCTTGACTTGTATACCATGCAAGGTGATGGAGAAGATCGTGAGAAAAAACATGGTAACACATCTGGAGAGAAGGGACTTCGTGACAAATCGCCAACATGGATTCAGGGAGGGTAAATCTTGCCTTACAGGCTTGATAGAATTCTACGATCAGGTGACACAGATTAAGCAAGAAAGAGAGGGCTGGGCGGACTGCATTTTCTTGGATTGTCGGAAAGCCTTTGACACAGTACCGCATAAGAGGCTGGTACATAAGCTGGAGAGACAGGCAGGTGTAGCTGGTAAGGTGCTCCAGTGGATAAGGGAGTATCTAAGCAATAGGAAGCAGAGAGTTACGGTGAGGGGTGAGACCTCCGATTGGCGTGAAGTCACTAGTGGAGTCCCACAGGGCTCTGTACTCGGTCCTATCTTCTTTCTGATATATGTAAATGATCTCCCGGAGGGTATCGATTCATTTCTCTCAATGTTTGCGGACGATGCTAAAATTATGAGAAGGATTAAAACAGACGAGGACTGTTTGAGGCTTCAAGAAGACCTAGACAAGCTGAAGGAATGGTCGAACAAATGGTTGTTAGAGTTTAACCCAACCAAATGTAATGTAATGAAGATAGGTGTAGGGAGCAGGAGGCCAGATACAAGGTATCATCTGGGAGAGGAAATTCTTCAGGAGTCAGAGAAGGAAAAAGACTTGGGGGTTGATATCACGCCAGACCTGTCTCCTGCAGCACATATCAAGCGGATAACATCAGCGGCATATGCCAGGCTGGCCAACATACGAACGGCATTCAGAAACTTGTGTAAAGAATCATTCAGAACTTTGTATACCACATATGTCAGGCCAATCCTGGAGTATGCAGCCCCAGCATGGAGTCCATATCTAGTCAAGGATAAGACTAAACTGGAAAAGGTTCAAAGGTTTGCCACCAGACTAGTACCCGAGCTGAGAGGTATGAGCTACGAGGAGAGACTACGGGAATTAAACCTCACTTCGCTGGAAGACAGAAGAGTTAGGGGGGACATGATCACCACATTCAAGATTCTGAAGGGGATTGATAGGGTAGATAAAGACAGTCTATTTAACACAAGGGGAACACGCACAAGGGGACACAGGTGGAAACTGAGTGCCCAAATGAGCCACAGAGATATTAGAAAGAACTTTTTTAGTGTCAGAGTGGTTGACAAATGGAATGCATTAGGAAGTGATGTGGTGGAGGCTGACTCCATACACAGTTTCAAGTGTAGATATGACAGAGCCCGATAGGCTCATGAATCTGTACACCTGTTGATTGACGGTTGAGAGGCGGGACCAAAGAGCCAGAGCTCAACCCCCGCAAACACAACTAGGTGAGTACTAGGTGAGTACACATAGGGGCCTCGTTGCCTGGTGGATAGCGCGCAGGACTCTTAGTTCTGTGGCGCGGGTTCGATTCCCGCACGAGGCAGAAACAAATGGGCAAAGTTTCTTTCACCCTAAGTGCCCCTGTTACCTAGCAGTAAATAGGTACCTGGGAGTTAGTCAGCTGTCACGGGCTGCTTCCTGGGGTGTGTGTGTGTGGTGCGGAAAAAAAAAAAGTTAGTAAACAGTTGATTGACAGTTGAGAGGCGGGCCGAAAGAGCAAAGCTCAACCCCCGCAAAACACAACTAGTAAACACAACTAGTAAACACACACGTCAACACACACACACACACGTACACACACACACACGCGTACACACACACACACGCGTACACACACACACACGCGTACACACACACACGCGTACACACACACACGTACACACACACACACACACGTACACACACACACACACACGTACACACACACACACACAACTTTTCTTAGGCCAAAGCTAGAATATGCAGCAGTTGTGTGGTGCCCATATCTTAAGAAGCACATCAACAAACTGGAAAAGGTGCAAAGACATGCTACTAAGTGGCTCCCAGAACTGAAGGGCAAAAGCCACGAGGAGAGGTTAGAGGCATTAAATATGCCAAAACAAGAAAACAGAAGAAAAAGAGGTGATATGATCACTACGTACAAAATAGTAACAGGAATTTATAAAATCGATAGGGAAGATTTCCTGAGACCCGGAACTTCAAGAACAAGAGGTCACAGATTTAAACTAACTAAACAAAGATGCCGAAGAAATATAAGAAAATTCACTTTCGCAAACAGAGTGGTAGACGGTCGGAACAAGTTAGGTGAGAAGGTGGTGGAGGCCAAAACCGTCAGTAGTTTCAAAGCGTTATATGACAAAGAGTGCTGGGAAGACGGGACACCACGAGCGTACCTCTCATCCTGTAACTACACTTAGGTAATTACACTTAGGTAATTACACACATAGAGGAAGACAGCAAGAGACTACAAGATAACCTGGACAAATTGAAGGAATGTTCTAACAAATGGTTATTAGAGTTTAACTATAGCAAATGTAAAGTAATGAGGCTAGGTGAAGGGAGCAGGATGACAGACACAAGGTACCAAATGGGAGACGAAGTCCTCCATGAAACCGACAGAGAGAAGGATCAAGGAGTTGACATCACGCCTAACCTGTGTCCTGAAGCCCATAAGAAGGAAATCATCAGCGGCGTATGTGATGTTGGCCAACATAAGAACTACATTAAGAAACTTGTATTACACATATGTAAGACGAATCTTGGAGTATGCAGCTCCATGCTAGAGCCGCATACTCCACTCCATTTGTGTAGAACACACCTCTTTCAGTACACACAGAAATCACAATAGCGTGATGTATCAAATGAATAAAACCCTGGTTTGTGTCTCGGAGAGGCTGCAGGATCCAAGTAAGTTAGGTACAACTTCTGGTTTCAACTCTTTTTTGACCATGTCGTAGCTCAGTCGATTAAGGCAGCGTCTGGGATGCTCTCGGACGCAGGTTCGAATCCTCATCACGGCCCTTGTGGATTTGGACACCTCTTTCAGTTTCGGTGGTTCGTCAGTTCAGAAACAAAAGTTCGGGTTGGCTATGGGTTCTTCCCTTTACCCTATTCAGGAAAAAATTATGTATGGAGTTTTTGAAGTACAATTAGCACCCATAGTAATAACAGATGGGGAAGGTCCCAGAGCCTGGTTAAGATATGTTGATGAAGTTTTTTTTACATATCTGACGAAGATTTCGAGAACTTGGATAGGTATTTAGATGGTCTCAATAGCTTCGAGCATTCCGTGCAGTTTACTATGGAAAAAAAAGTTAATAAAGACCTTCCCTTTTTGGACTGCCTGGTAGGTTGAAGCAACGATCAACTTACATTCCGCACTTACAGGAAAAAAGACAATACAAACTTTTTGTGTAATGAAATTTTAAAATAAAGTTAGATATATATACACAACCACACTAAAAGAATAAGGGTGGTAGGGGAAGAAAATATCAAAGTGTTCAGTGAGGATCCATAAGATCTTCTCTGAGTACTCATTATTTTCTTCTCCGAGGCTATGGGTCCCTATACTTGCACGAGGTGGTACCCCTATATATATTAAAACAAAAAAAAATACAAATATATTAATTTTTTCTCATATAATTGTAACTCGAGCATAGATTTCTCGCCGGTCATTATCTAAGACCTTATAGGATTTGTGACACGTCTTATCTAGAAGCTGAACAGAAATACTTATTTAAAACTTTTGAGATTTAGATTGTCTATGAGGTTCATTGACAAAGCACACAATAAAGCTAAAGGCATCCTTTACACTAAAACTAAGAGACGCCCTTGTACTCCTGATAGGAAAATAGTTTTGAAATTTCCTTATAACTCTTTTTTTTAAGTAAAATGACCCGTAATGTAACGGATACAAAACATGAAATCTTTTTAATTTCCAAAATACAATTATGGAATGGATTAGTAAGAATAGAGTAGGAGAGGATAGTGATCCGGGAGTTTATATGTTATCTTGAGGTTATCTTGAGAGGATTTCGGGACTTTTAGTGTCCCCGCGGCCCGGTCCTCGACCAGGCCTCCACCCCCAGGAAGCAGCCCGTGACAGCTGACTAACACCCAGATATCTATTTACTGCTAGGTAACAGGAACATCAGGTTGAAAGAAACTCTGCCCATCGTTTCTCGCCGGCGTCCGGGATCGAACCCGGGACCACAGGATCACACGTACAGTGTTCTGTCCGCTCAGCCACCGGCTCCCAACATTATTGCCAACAGCATTTGGTGTTCCCAGGCAGTCACCCATCCAAGTACTAACCAAACCCAACGTTGCTTAACTTCGCTGATCGGACGAGAAGCGGTGTTCTCAACGTGGTATGGCGGTTGGCCATTACCGTGTAGAGATTGTAATGAAGTGCATGTAGGGGGAACAGGGCGAAAACCTGGAGATCAGAATTGAAGAACATAAGAAATCATGTAGAATTATGGCTGGTAAAATTTTTTACCAGCCATAATTGCTACAGTTTTAATTAATATAATTGCTACAGTATTGTTTGCTACAGCACTAATGCTGTAGCAAACCATAGTTGGGAGAAGAATCACAATGTTGATTTGAAAGAAATTTGAAATGTATAATAGTAATAATTAGAACTAGAAGGGTTGTGGAAGGGGTTCTAATAACGTACTTTCGCTGGCAACCAAAGCTTTACTTCGGAAGATAGATTTACTAGGAATGATTATGAGTGAATTAAAATTATATCTCAATAAATGAATGAATGAAAGCAGTCTCATTAGTCACGTTCCTTGGGGGGTATGGAGAGGGTTACGATGGATAGCAGCCAGATGATCTATTATCTATTAATGATCTATTAATAGCAACTCTAGTTCCCAAAATAGAAGAATTACAGAAATGAAACCTAACCATATTTCCGTGGAAGATATTTCCGCAGGTAATTTGGGATTATTATATTATAATTTGGGAGCCGGTCGGCCGAGCGGACAGCACGCTAGACTTGTGATCCTGTGGTCCTGGGTTCGATCCCAGGCGCCGGCGAGAAACAATGGGCAGAGTTTCTTTCACCCTGTGCCCCTGTTACCTAGCAGTAAAATAGGTACCTGGGTGTTAGTCAGCTGTCACGGGCTGCTTCCTGGGGGTGGAGGCCTGGTCGAGGACCGGGCCGCGGGGACACTAAAGCCCCGAAATCATCTCAAGATAACCTCAAGATAGCAGGTGGCTTCGAGCCTCAGCATGCGACTCTAAGATGCTCAAAGCAATCATAGAACAAATGGAGACTATCTCAAGACCGACAACCACTCACATCTTCACAGATGGATCAGTTGATCAAGAAAGAGGTTCTGCCTCTTTAGTTTACACTAACAACGATGAAGTTTACTGGAGCATGAGTAGTGGTGCTCAACAATGTAAACAGAATTATATGCCCTGAAGGTTATAAATTATGCAATTAAGAATAATTTCCATGAGGTCATCATTCATACCGACTCTAAATCTTTGCTCCAGGCATTGTTATCCCGCTAGCACAGAGGCAATATACAACTCATCACAGAAATCCTACATATAGGAAAAAAAGCACACAATCTAGGGCTGTCAATCACCCTAAATTGGATACCAAGTCACATTGGCATAAATGCTAATGAAAAGGCAGACTCACTAGCAAAAACTGCCACTGCTCTACCTGTTGTACAGATTCGAATACCTCCAAGTTTTTCACAGATTAAGGAGCAAATCAAGAAGAAAATACTCCCAACTATCAAAAGTCGCCACAGAGTCAAAGTAGCGGAAGGAAGATCCACTGCGATATGCTACGAACAAACCACTGGTTACTCCTCTTTCAAGCCTGACAATAAGATATCCAGAGGCATTGCAGTAGCCATACACAGAGTCAGACTTGGTTACAAGTGCTGCTGGGAGGTAATAAACCCAATAGTTAAAGAGTGTCACATCTGTGGAACAGAAACAGAGGCTCCATTATTGCACTACTTACTGTAATTTGTACCAACTGAAGCCCTGCGCATCAAACTCAACATTAGTCCAGCGCCAGCAGCTGCATTAGATGCAAAATCCACAGCGACTACAATGATTACAAAAGCAGTTGAAGAATGGGACACAATAGTGAACACTGTGCATCTATATCCGCCACCAAGGATAATGTTATTAAAACAAGACTAAAACCATTAAAACTAATCCTTATTTTCCTTATTAAAACTACTCATAGCCCAGTCGATAGCACTTTGGCCTCACACACGACGGGTCCAGGGTTCGAGACTCCTAGAGACCAGGTTAATGGAAGACTAAAACCAGTGCGCTAAAACAGAAGCGGAAAAGAAATAGGAGAAAAGGAGTAACAAGGTTATCGCGAATAACCGAACTCAATTACGGGCTCACTATAGACCGTGCTACATGAACATTTCGTTCTGAGTAGCTAAATCTAAAACAATAACATAGCACCCAAGTTACAGCCCCGCTCCGGTGCCAGGTAGGTCCGCTACGGGCTCACCATATCCCGTGCTACTTGGAACTTTTTGTTCTCGGTAGCTGAATCGAAAACAGCAAAAAACGTAGCAGATTTGTTAGACCTTGAGATGTAGGTCTCGTTCTAATCACACACTCAGACCTTGACAAAGTACTCAGGAGTGAGTGAAGACTGAAATTTATGTAAAGAGTTTACACAAATACATAAGAGTGGGTTTGCAGGCGAGGAGTCACAATAACGTGGCTGAAGTATGTTGACCAGACCACAAACTAAAAGGTGAAGGGACGACGACGTTTCGGTCCGTCCTGGGCCATTCTCAAGTCGATTGAGAATCGACTTGAGAATGGTCCAGGACGGACCGAAAACGTTGTCGTCCCTTGACCTTTTAGTGTGTGGTCTGGTCAACAAGAGTGGGTTTTTATCCTAAGTAGTAGAAATATTAATAAAAATAATATTATTAGTATTAATGATAGTGGCCTAAGTATTAATTGTAGGAATGATAATTGTGTTATTATTTGAAGTATTAAAGTAAAAGCATTTTCTCATTTTCTTCCACTCTCTCTCTAACCACTTGGAGTTGGACGGTAGAGCGACGGTCTCGCTTCATACAGGTCGGCGTTCAATCCCCCGACCGTACAAGTGGGTGGGCACAATTCCTATCTCCCCCCCCCTTCCATCCCAAATCCTAATCCTGACCCGTTCCAAGTGCTAAATAGTCCTAATAATGGCTTGGCGCTTTCCCCCAGAAAATTCCTTTCCCCTCTTTCTAATTTCGCATAGTTTCCGAGTTAGTAATAAAGACAATTTTGACCTTAACTGAAAACCTCAAAATTTTTATTATTTTATTATTTAATTTATAAATTATAAATTTATTCTTATCAATATTACCCCCCCCCCCCACCGTGTCAACAATCACTAGAGCTGAGAAGTCCACTTAACACCCATTTGGTTTCTAGCTCAGTAATAGGATTCCTAAACTTAATCTAAGGGAAATAGGGACTAACTCGGCAACCTATTTAATATGTTAATGGATGGAGGCGGCGAGGAAGCAGACTGGGTAGCAGGTCTTTGATATGGAAATATGAGTGCCATATTGGACTCCAGACTCCGCTCCTCATGCTCTTCATTCTGCCTCATACGTAGGTTTTATTTACAGTGGTTGTTGGTAGTGAGGGTAAGCTACAGGATCGGTGGGGGGGGGGGGGGGAGAGAGAGAGAGAGAGAGAGAGAGAGAGACAGAGACAGAGACAGAGACAGAGAGACAGAGAGAGAGAGAGACAGAGAGAGAGAGACAGAGAGAGAGAGACAGAGAGACAGAGAGAGAGACAGAGAGAGACAGAGAGAGACAGAGAGAGAGACAGAGAGAGAGACAGAGAGCCAGAGAGACAGAAACAGAGAGACAGAGAGCCAGAGAGACAGAAACAGAGAGACAGAGAGCCAGAGAGACAGAGAGCCAGAGAGTGCTTTACCACCTATTTTAACATGCTGCCTAAATGCACAAGCAAGGGCTTCACCCTGTTATCTCGTGCCTTGTATATTTAAAACTCACAATAACATGTATTATACAATTCTTGACTGCCTTGGGTATAGGATGCGAGTGATCATGGAAACATTTATCAGAATAATGGTAAGTGTAATAAAAACTAAATTAAACGTAACATTAAATCATGGAACCCAAACAATATAACGAGGCAAGATATCAATTCCACGTATAACTTAAAAAAAATATTTACCATTCAAGAGGAGATTTAACACGAAACAACACATCTATATTAATGATTAAGATAGTATTATGGAATAGTAGTTACTATTATAAAACTCCTGATGCCGCGTTCCGGCCCGATCCTCAACTCACTCCTCTCGTATCCGTGTCCTGGCCTAACCCTACATCCCTCCAGGAGCCCCTCTGGGAACCCCTGAACCCCCCCTCCTGCTGTAATGAGACTCCGCCGACTACAGCAGATTTGCCCTACCACACCTTTGGTAGTCCCTCAGGCAGGTGATGAAATTAGCAACAAGCCACAGGGATTACCCCTTTCTGGCGCAGTAATTAAAACTGTACCTATCTGGGGCAGTATTTAACGTACGTCTAAGGACACGGACAGTGAGCGAGCTGTATGTTACCGCCACCAGAACTATATATATTGAGCCCTTTCAGGGTGTTTCATTCTAATCCGCAACGAAACTGCGAGCAGATTAGAGTTTGAATTCGATCTTTTCAGGGGGAGAATTCAATTGTCCCAGATGAGGATTGTGCCAGCGGCTGTACGAGCTGTTTGCGAAGGCAGCAAATGCCTTCAGGATGTAGTGGGGGGATTCTGCTACATGGAAGCCATTGGTAAGAGATTGAATGCTATTCTGAACGTGCTGATTGAAGGTTGAAGTGGAACACTGTCCATCCAGTGTTGCAAAACGGTGGAAGAGTGCGGTGATTGGCTGATAGAGTATGGTGGTGATGTGGTTGACAGGTAGTGTGTGGTGGTGATGTGGTTGACTGGTAGAGTGTGGTGGTGATGTAGTTGACTGGTAGTGTGTGGTGGTGATGTGGTTGACTGGTAGAGTGTGGTGGTGATGTGGTTGACTGGTAGAGTGTGGTGGTGGTGTGGATATCTGGCCGAGTGTGTAATGCTGTTTGCATGTGTCCCTTACCCCCCCCCCCCAATACATAGAGGTACTTGGGGGTAAAAACAGGTAGGGGGATACATACGGTTTCCCCATGTCGGGGACAGGAAGCCTGTATAGTGTCATGGAGCGCCCATTAGGCCAAAAACGGACCTCCCGTGGGCATGCAACCACCAACACTCGCCTCTTTGTCACGCTACTTATACTAACGCAAAAATAATTGTGGTTCATTGAAATTAAAACAATTTTCTTTGAATAGGGGAGCCAGATATTGTCTGCAGACGTGGCTCTGAACAGGGGGAGGAAGGAGCCAGATATTGTCTGCAGACGTGGCTCTGAACAGGGGGAGGAAGGAGCCAGATATGGTCTGCAGACGTGTCTCTGAGCAGGGGGGGGGGGAGCCAGATATGGTCTGCAGACGTGGCTCTGAGCAGGGGGTGGAGCCAGATATTGTCTGCGGACGTGTCTCTGAGCAGGGGGGAAGATATTGTCTGCAGACGTGACTGAGCAGGGGGTGGAGCCAGATATTGTCCGCAGACGTGTCTCTGAGCAGGGGGGGGGGGAGAAGCCAGATATTGTCTGCAGACGTGACTGAGCAGGGGGTGGAGCCAGATATTGTCTGCAGACGTGTCTCTGAGCAGGGGGGGGGGAGAAGCCAGATATTGTCTGCAGACGTGACTGAGCAGGGGGTGGAGCCAGATATTGTCTGCAGACGTGTCTCTGAGCAGGGGGGGGGGGAGAAGCCTGATATTGTCTGCAGACGTGACTGAGCAGGGGGTGGAGCCAGATATTGTCTGCAGACGTGACTCAGAGCAGGGGGTTATCTTGAGGTTATCTTGAGATGATTTCGGGGCTTTTTTTTTTTTTTTTAGCGTCCCCGCGGCCCGGTCCTCGACCAGGCCTCCACACCCAGGAAGCAGCCCGTGACAGCTGACTAACACCCAGGTACCTATTTTACTGCTAGGTAACAGGGACATAGGGTGAAAGAAACTCTGCCCATTGTTTCTCGCCGGCGCCTGGGATCGAACCCAGGACCACAGGATCACAAGTCCAGCGTGCTGTCCGCTCGGCCGACCGGCTCCCGTCATGGAGCCAGCCAGATATTGTCTGCAGACGTGGCTCTGAGCAGGAGGGGAAGCCAGATATGGTCTACAGACGTGACTGTGAGCTGTGAGGCAGGTGTTGCCTGCGGGTTCAGAAACTGAAGCTTGAACGGAGGTTCAATGGAATTTTACCCCCCTCGTGATTGACTGAGTTAGGGTCAACAACGGGATCATTTAGTTCAAAGGAAGAGAGGCAATTTGAGAGCGCTGAGTAAACATTCGGTATGGCGTCCGAGGCCCTTCCCTGGCGACTGTGTGTCCCTGGCGACTGTGTCCCTGGCGACTGTGTGTCCCTGGCGACTGTGTCCCTGGCGACTGTGTCCCTGGCGACTGTGTCCCTGGCGACTGTGTGTCCCTGGCGACTGTGTGTCCCTGGCGACTGTGTGTCCCTGGCGACTGTGTGTCCCTGGCGACTGTGTGTCCCTGGCGACTGTGTGTCCCTGGCGACTGTGTGTCCCTGGCGACTGTGTGTTCCTGGCGACTGTGTGTCCCTGGCGATTGTGTGTCCCTGGCGATTGTGTGTCCCTGGCGACTGTGTGCCCCTGGCGACTGTGTCTCAGAATCATCTGTACCAAGAAAATTCTATTCCCCATAAACTAGCGTATCTCTCCCAATGCAGCACAATCTCGAAAATTTCGAGTAAGCATAATTAACTGCAAACGTTTTGTCATATATATATATAGTTCCAGATGACAGGTGCCATAGAATAGCTTTGAAATGGTGCAATAGATATTTAAGTAGTCTACGTAACATCAACAACATTATAGCAAGTACATTAAGAAGTTTCGTGTCGTAGTAGTTTTTAAGTTGCATTCCAGTGTCGACATGTGCATTGGTTGGGAGATAAATTTGCAAGGAACTCTTAAATATAAAAAAGAAAAATTATCCTAGTAATAAAATGTGGAATGCGAAGCCCTGGATTACAAATAAAAATTGCCATAGAGTCATAATTTCATAGAGTCATAAACGATTCCATTTGAAAAAACGATTTTGAGGTCTTCTTGCTGATATATCAATTGTGTTCAACCAAGGAGGGCAAAGGGTAAATAGAAATTGAAGTTTGTGGAGGATTTGAGCCAGATATAGCAGGTAATCCCTCTTGGAAGTTGTGCACAGGAAGAACCAGATGTGACAGGAAATTCCTATTTCAAAATAATTCGAGGCAGTATCGACTGGTAATCCGAGGATTTCCTCCCATCGTGTTCACATTCCATCAAAACAAGTTCCACCTATACTGCCCACTCCCCCCCCCCCCAAGAGCCCTCGTATTTGCTGCCTATTATATGTGGCTTGCGAGCTCGTTAGCGAAGTTGTAACGAGAAGCGAACAGCGGAAAGAGCATTTTTTAGTAGCCATAGCGAGGTACAAAGGATTTTGAACTGAACCAAACCAAAAATACGAGTGACTGAGTATCCAGTGCTTGTTTTGATTGGTTCGTTACGCGGGATTTGTTAGGTTAAAAGTCAATATTGCTAGCAAATTCCAAAATAAGAAAATGTGCTAGTGTTATATATATATATATATATATATATATATATATATATATATATATATATATATATATATATATATATATATATTTATGGCCCTCCTACTTTGACATAGGTGTTATAGAAACTAGTGTGTAAGCACTAGGTAATCACTAGGTTGGTAGTAGGCTGGGGATAAAGAACTAGACTTTAATCTCACATAGACACTAATAGACAAGTATTATTAGGTACACACACACATACACACATACACACATACACACATACACACATACACACACACACACACACACACACACACAAGGAATTATGAGGAGGTAAGGAATTATGTGTAACCCTGGAAACACAAACCGAAACTGTCTCTATTTTCCGCTTGTTACAGCTTGTAATAAAGTTGTTACATCTTGGCTTAACGTGTTTATGACGTATTAGAACGTTGTTACAACTTGATATATTGGTTGTTATAACTGGTTAGGAAGTGTTAAAACTTGTTCGAACGTTGTACCAACGTCGTAGTTTCGGTGTGTGTTTGGCGGGAAGGGAGTCTGTGTAAGGAATTATGAGGAGGATTGAAACTGAGGACGATAGTAGGAGGCTACAAGATGACCTAGACAGACTGAGTGAATGGTCCAACAAATGGCTGTTGAAGTTCAACCCGAGCAAATGCAAAGTAATGAAACTAGGTGGTGGAAATAGGAGGCCAAACACAGGATACAGAATAGGAGATGAAGTACTTAATGAAACGAACAGAGAGAAAGATCTAGGAGTTGATATCACACCAAACCTGTCTCCTGAAGCCCACATAAAAAGAATAACGTCTGCGGCATATGCGAGGCTGGCTAACATCAGAACAGCGTTCAGGAACCTGTGTAAGGAATCATTCAGAATCTTGTACACCACATATGTAAGACCAATCCTGGAGTATGCGGCCCCAGCATGGAGCCCGTACCTTGTCAAGCACAAGACGAAGCTGGAAAAAGTTCAAAGGTATGCCACTAGACTAGTCCCAGAACTAAGAGGCATGAGTTATGAGGAAAAGCTGCGGGAAATGCACCTTATGCCACTGGAAGACTGAAAAATAAGGGGAAACATGATCACTACCTACAAAATCCTCAGGGGAATTGACAGGGTGGACAAGGATGAACTATTCAACACTGGTGGTACGCGAACAAGGGGACACAGGTGGAAACTGAGTACCCACATGAGCCACATAGACGTTAGAAAGAACTTTTTCAGTGTCAGAGTAGTTAACGGATGGAATGCATTAGGCAGTGATGTGGTGGAGGCTGACTCCATACACAGTTTCAAATGCAGATATGATAGAGCCCAGTAGGCTTAGGAACCTGTACACCAGTTGATTGACAGTTGAGAGGCGGGACCAAAGAGCCAAAGCTCAACCACCGCAAGCACAAATAGGTGAGTACAAATAGGTGAGTACACACACACACACACACACACACACACACACACACACACACACACACACACACACACACACACACACACACACACACACACTTCTAATTTTTTGGGAAAAAGTTTTGTTACTAATTAACATTCTTGCTATGTTGGTGTGACGCGGACACTCACGTCACTATGCGGACTAGCAAAGTTCAAAGGTCACATTGCTATCAAATTCACTGCACAGCTAAGTTTACTCCGTTACAGCCCCGCTCCTGTGCCAGGTAAGTCCACTCCGGGATCACCATAGCCCGTGCTACTTGGAACTTGTTGCTCAGAGCAGCTGAATCTAAAAACAACAACATAAGTTTACTTCACAGATAAACCTAATAGCTAACTTCACCAATTATAGAAATTATAGCTAATCAGAGATTATAGCTAATCTCACTCTCTTAACTAAGCTCGCTCTATAGCTAATCTCGCTTTTTTCTTTTGGTGGGACAAATATATATTATCAAATAAATATACAATGTTAAAAGAAAGTGAAAATACTGCAAACATTTTCTTTTTGTAAATTTCGAATGATACATAAAAGCAATACAATATTCGAGTTATAGAGTTATTTGACGGAGTGAAGAGAGAGAGATCAAAGTCTTGATTACTTTTGTAGTTTCATTCACTTTACATGCACCCAGTAGCCATCCTGTGAGTGTTATTGGAACCGCTAGACCTACACCTATCCTGTAGGTAACACTGGACCCCCCAACACCCATCAACTGTGTGTCACTGGACCCCCCATTCCATACCCATGAGTGAACTGTGTGTCACTGGACCCCCCATTCCATACCCATGAGTGTCATTGGGCCTCATACACATCCTGCGATGTATATAGTAGCAGTTAACGCCATACCCATCTGGTGAATGTTACTGGAACCCCCATACCCATCCTCTGCGTGGTGGTGTATCCCTTATAAATCCTGTGAGTTGTGGTTAACCCCATAACCATCCTGTGAGTGGTGGTGAACCCATTCCTCATCCTGTGAGTGCTACTGAAATCCCAAGATCATGCTGTGAGTGGCTGTGTATGCTGTGAGTGACTAAGCCTCATGCTGTGAGCGACTGTAAACCTCATGCTGTGAGTGACTGTGAACCTCATGCCAATTTTGTGAGGAGTAGAACCCCCCATGTCTATCCTATAAGTAGGCACGGAACATTTCTTTGTTTAGCTAAACCAGTTCCAGCATTGATGATCTTGTTGTAGTTTAATATATATATATACAAAATCTTTTCACAGTTTATCAAGCTGTTATGATGGAGACTCCGTATAAGACCGTGACAGCGCGAGTTTCAGTTAGTTTAATCATATTTAATAGATTTGATGTTATTTTATCCTTTTTCTAATTTAATAATACTGAGAAAATCCACCAGGGCTGTTGAGGGGGGCGCGAACCCCCCACCCCGGCAGTACCAGTCGTGTACTGGCAATGGATTTGGGCAATGCCCCACCAGGGCATTGGCATTAGCCCTGGTGGGTATATAATATAAATATTATATAAATATTATATATAGTGCCTCGCTGATGTCGAGTCTCTTGCTGTCGCTGTATTTATCGATAATTGCTGTGTTGCGTGTTAAGATCTCTCTGGTTATGGTCTGGTTGTGTGAGATTATATGCTCCTTGATGGAGCCCTGTTGTTTGTGCATTGTTAATCGCCTGGAAAGAGGCGTTGCTGTCTTGCCTATATACTGAGATCTTTGGGGCTTACAGTCCCCAAGTGGGTATGTGAAGGCATAGACGACGTTGGTTTCTTTCAAACCAACGGATCATTTCTCCAGGTGTCGAACCCGGCTTAAAATCAATGACAAGGAGCCTAGAGCCTCATGCAATGTGCCACCACAGGTGCATAAAACTAATTCCATCCGGGGCCTTTTCCCCACCAGGAGGCAACCCCCCCCCCCAAGGAGGTAAACGAAATAATATAACATTCTCCTCTGGTGAAACCTCGTTTTAAAACATTACACTAAACGTGGAAGTGGAAACGATTGTGCAGCTCTGCGAGTAATGAGCACACCAGACATCAATGGAACTCTTTGATTAAATTCGTTCATTTCAATTTCAAAATATATTACAAAGATATGTTAATGAAACGGTTCCCAAGGCGAGATAAATTGTCAGATGAAAGTGGTTGTTGTTAGAGAGACAACGATCATGCTAATGACTCAATGGCCATCACAGGTGACGATAATAATAATTATAATACACAGATAAACCACATTAACTTCATATATCAAAGAACATATCCAAAGAACAGGAGCCTTGATATGGATTCGAACCTATGAAGCGAGTGTTCCCAGACGAGTTCTAGCCAATTGTACCAGCACATGGATCACCATTATAACGAGGGGGAGCCGGTTGGCCGAGCGGACAGCACGCTGGACTTGCGATCCTGTGGTCTTGGGTTCGATCCCAGGCGCCGGCGAGAAACAATGGGCAGAGTTTCTTTCATCCTATGCCCCTGTTACCTAGCAGTAAAATAGGTACCTGGGTGTTAGTCAGCTGTCACGGGCTCCTTCCTGGGGGCGGAGGCCTGGTCGAGGACCGGGCCGCGGGGACACTAAAGCCCCGAAATCATCTCAAGATAACCTCAAGATAAGATAGGCTGAAGAAAACAACCAACACTTGTAAGTGAATTATTAAACCAAATTTCCGAATGAACTAACATTTGTCAAAGTGGTTTAAAAAATGTATGCACTCATATGCATACATATGCATGTATGCACTGATCAACCAAGCCTGGTTGATCAGTCCGGCAACCAGGAGGCCTGGTCGACGACCGGGCCGCGGGGACGCTAAGCCCCGGAAGCACCTCAAGGTAACTCTTCTACATCTTCATTCAAACACTACGGTACTGTAGCGAACTTATCCAACAATAATAATAATAATAAATTGTTATCCACACTTCCATAGAAATAAACATTTGATTCAAAACTTCAGCTTTCCAGCAGCAGTAGTTGCTTTTGGAATCTTTCCTTATTAAGACCACTGCATAGCCCAGTCGATTAAGTTTCGGCCTCACACACACATGGGGTCCGAAGTTCGAGTCTCCAAGAGCCCAGGTGAATGAAACAAAAATAATAACAATATAATAAAAATAATATAAATAAATATAAAGATAAATATATATAATCCCAGCAACACGAGACATAACCATAACTCTCATAAACAACAACCAAATCAATGATAAATATGACCAGAAATAATAGTAAAAATTATCCCAAAACAAAATCCCCATAACAATAACATTGGTAATAGCCACCATAAGGTCAGGGAAACAAAACAAGTACCCATATAGGTAATACCATTAATAACTGCGTAAGTAACTCGAATTGCAAGAATAATAATAATAAAAAATGGACATAACGTAATCGCAGCAAGTACAATGTAATGGGCAAGAGAGAAGGCGAGGGGGAAGTAGATGAGGGGAAGGTAGATGAAGGGGGGGGTAAAGTAGATGGGGGGAAGTAGACGAGGGGAAAAGTAGACGAGGGGAAAGGTAGACGAGGGGTAAAGTAGACGAGGGGTAAAGTAGACGAGGGGTAAAGTAGACGAGGGGTAAAGTAGACGAGGGGTAAAGTAGACGAGGGGTAAAGTCGACAAGAGGAAAAGTAGACGAGGGGTAAAGTAGACAAGAGGAAAAGTAGACGAGGGGGAAAATAGACGAGGGGGAAAGTAGACAAGAGGATAAGTAGACGAGGGGTAAAGTAGACAAGAGGAAAAGTAGACGAGGGGCAAAGTAGACGAGGGGGGAGGTACACGAGGGGTAAAGTAGACGAGGGGGGAAAAGTAGACGAG
>NC_091179.1:12074576-12139886 GCF_040958095.1 Procambarus clarkii
TTTACTTATAACGCGAGAAGCAAAAGTAAAATCTTAATTAGCTATTAATTTGTACAAATCGTTACAGATGGGGTTTGAATAACACAAAGAATGACAATTTTGTTGTGGGCCATGTTTTGACAAATTCTCTCACTCTCTCTCTCTCTCTCCCTTTTACTTAAAACTCTCATGATCCCTCAGGATTCGAACCCAGTCCGCCACGGGTCTCCGCGTCAAGTTTCCTCTGCACCCGGGTCTTTCTCCCCTTTTCCCTTTCCCAATCTCCAAACTAGCATCTCTCTTTCCCTTTCCCAACTCTCCCTCATTATCTCCTCTCTGCATTTCTCCTCTTACATACTCCCTCTTCCCAATCTCTAACATTTCCCTTCTATCCACTCTATCTCCCTATCTAGGCCGACCGGCTCCCGAGGGAGCCGGTCGGCCGAGCGGACAGCACGCTGGACTTGTGATCCTGTGGTCTTGGGTTCGATCCCAGGCGCCGGCGAGAAACAATGGGCAGAGTTTCTTTCACCCTATGCCCCTGTTACCTAGCAGTAAAATAGGTACCTGGGTGTTAGTCAGCTGTCACGGGCTGCTTCCTGGGGGTGGAGGCCTGGTCGAAGACCGGGCCGCGGGGACACTAAAGCCCCGAAATCATCTCAAGATAACCTCAAGATATCTACCCTCTCTCACTCCCTGCCCCCCTTCTACTTCCCTCTCTTCAAACATTTCCCCTCTTCCCTTTCCTCACTCTCCCCTCTTTGCCCTCCAGAAAAATTATGTACCGAAGAACTGAAACTGGTAACTCTACGGATAACACCACCAATATTTCCGTCTTGACTTCATGAAAATTGCACCGGGAGTGTCAACTTAGATGACGATATTTCTTAAAGTTTAAGACTGGAGTCCACCCCCGAAGAGCCTATGACACTCCCACACCCCACATGCGTCTAGACTTCAACCATGGACAGACATTCTTCTTTTAGGGTATAGACATATATAAATATATTATACTCATGTACAAGCACAGATATAAATATAAAACACAACTACAGTATAAGAGAAGAACTGAAAGAGACAATATACATGTAATCAGTTTAATCAGTTCAACCTTTCACTGGGGGTCTGTTATCAAACGAAAGTTTAAACCTTGATTACACGTTCGGAGGTTAGAGTCCGTCGCAACGAAGGCCGATAGCTGAAGGTAAAATCAAAGTCTGATAAATAAATAAATAAAAATAAATAAGTATTATTTATTTATATCTATACAAGAAGGTACATTGGGATTGTGAGGATACATAGCATAGTATATTTATATAGTACTTTTATATATTTACATAGTACTTTTAACACATTTTATCGTCCAAATCGAATGCGTTCTTCTTCTGGGCGTATTGTATGTAGTGTTTGCTGAACACCGAAACAGTTCGAGTTTGCGAGCGCTTTTAATTAGTAGTTAATCACAGGGGGCTGGTTGGTATCACATTAATTATTATTTTCGGTATTAAAGCTGAAGGAAAGACCCAATATATGTATAAATATATTAAAACTCAAATTTTTAGGGGGGGATGTAAGCTAAATCCTTTCTCAAGGTGCTGTATACAATGTTCTGAAGTGGATTCTATAAGGAGTTGGAGTTTATAAATTTGGCCGAGTGGCTCACGAGGCGTCCGTCATTAGATGTGGTTGTGAGTACTATCGCTATTAGTATTGATAGTAGTTCTATACACACAAAAATCACATTTAACGTGATTTATCAATAAGATAATCAGTAGGAACCACGAGGAGGCTCCACATCATAGTTCCTATCGATTGTCTCAGTATTACCGTTACGCGATAACTTGCTATTGCAAAATTAAAACAAAGATTGTTTACAATGTAATTTACTCTACGAATAATTGTCACGAATGAAATAATGATTTCTTATCGTTATTAATATATGTAAAGAGGAAAAGACATAAATATAATTAGAAAATCATGATAGTTAATAAAAGAAAGTAATTTTAGAATATTTTTAATAAATAAAGACATCCTTTGATTTTAATGATCCTTCCGTTTATCTAAGCTGGAATCCTAATTACGTTTAAGGATTTTAATTACAAATAACATTTGTTTGAGAAATATTAAACCTCTGAATTAAACCTCTGAATATTAAACCTCTGAATATTAAACCTCTGAATATTAAACCTCTGAATTAAACCTCTGAATATTAAACCTCTGAATTAAACCTCTGAATATTGAACCTCTGAATTAAACCTCTGAATATTAAACCTCTGAATTAAACCTCTGAATATTAAACCTCTAAATTAAACCTCTGAATATTAAACCTCTGAATTAAACCTCTGAATATTAAACCTCTGAATATTAAACCTCTGAATATTAAACCTCTGAATTAAACCTCTGAATATTAAACCTCTGAATTAAACCTCTGAATTAAACCTCTGAATATTAAACCTCTGAATATTAAACCTCTGAATATTAAACCTCTGAATTAAACCTCTGAATTAAACCTCTGAATATTGAACCTCTGAATTAAACCTCTGAATATTAAACCTCTGAATTAAACCTCTGAATTAAACCTCTGAATATTAAACCTCTGAATTAAACCTCTGAATTACGTTTACTCTGTCCCTGAAAGACATTTCCCCGGCTATTGTCTTCCCGTGGAAATAAACAGTACAATAACACAGTACTGTTGTCTACCACTATTTAATACCTAAGAGTAGTAGGAAGTGTGGAGAATGCTGAACCCCCCTTGCTAGCTACCACAAGTACCAGTAACCACCCCTTCCAGCAACGACCCCTTCCAGTAACGACCCCTTCCAGTAACGACCCCTTCCAGTAGCCACCCCTTCCAGCTACCACCCCTTCCAGTAGCCACCCCTTCCAGCTACCACCCCTTCCAGTAACCACCCCTTCCAGTAACGACCATTCCCAGTAACCACCCCTTCCAGTAACCACCCCATCCAGTAACCACCCTTCCCAGTAACGACCCCTTCCAGCAACGACCCCTTCCAGCAACGACCCCTTCCAGTAACGACCCCTTCCAGTAACCACCCCTTCCAGTAACGACCATTCCCAGTAACCACCCCTTCCAGTAACCACCCCATCCAGTAACCACCCTTCCCAGTAACGACCCCTTCCAGCAACGACCCCTTCCACCAACGACCCCTTCCAGTAACGACCCCTTCCAGTAACCACCCTTCCCAGTAACCAGACCTTCCAGTAACCACCCCTTCCAGCAACGACCCCTTCCAGCAACGACCCCTTCCAGTAACCACCTTTCCCAGTAACCAGCCCTTCCAGTAACCAGCCATTCCAGCAACTACCCATTCCAGCAACCACCCATTCCAGCAACCACCCCTTCCTGTTCCTCCCTCAGCCCCTCCCAGCACCGAGCATTACAAGCTCACTGTAAGGGGTCCATCTGTCCCCCTGAGCACTCCGCCTGTTTTTATAAATGTCACTGCTAAAATTTTCATTGGCCGGAGGCCTACACCGTCCCTCTAATCTCTTCTCTTCCGAGTTCACTTATTTAGCGTTCTGTCTCTCCATCTTTAATGTGTTTTTATAACGTTGTTTAATGTGTTTTCATTCCCTTTTCTCCCACTTTTTCATATGACAAATGTCTCGTTGTTCTTCACTTTCATCTCTTCCTCTCGAGTCTGTTGGTTCCTGCTTTTAATGTACATGACTGATGCGTCCAACCACTTGTGCTGGACGGTAGAGCGGCGGTTTCGCTTCATGCAGGTCGGCAATCAATTCCCGACTGTCCCAAAGTGGTTGGGCTCCATTCCTTTCCCCTGTCCAATCCCTAATCCTTATTTTGCCCCCTTCCAAGTGCTATATAGTCGTATTGGCTTAGCGCTTTTCCCCTGATAGTTCAATTCAATTCATGACTGATGCTCTAACGAGCCTGCTGGTAATTCTGGCATTACCAATCATATTTTATCAATGTTGCCACATCTGAATTAAGGAACAAATCAACCAAAAAAAAAAAGAAAAACTGAAGATTTGCAAAATAAAAACTTGTTTTAAAAATGAAGACAAAAATATCAATAATTTAATTGAAATTGAATTGAAATTGAAATAAGTTTATTGAGGTAAAATACACACAAAGGGATGAGGTAGCTCAAGCTATTCTCACCCCGTTCAGTACAACGTGTTAATACATACATAGACACACATCACAAACAATAAACATATTACCAAACATTCTGAGAGATAAACATATAAGATAATTTAATGGTAGTGATAAGTGTTTTTATGGGAGACGTCTAAGTGACGCTTCAACTATTAAGTAATTTGATAATTTTGTAAGTACTATTTTTCTTTTCCCCGCAAAGGCCATACACAGTGGCCAACAGGCCTGATGGCTGAGTGGACAGCGCTCGGGATTCGTGGTCCTAAGGTTCCGGATTCGATCCCCGGCGGAGGGGGAAACAAATGGCCTGAGTTTCTTTCACCCCCTGATGCCACCTGTTCACCTAGCAGAAAATAGGTACCTGGGAGTTAGACAGCTGCTACGGGCTGCTTCCTGGGGGATGTGTAACGAAAAGGAGACCTGGTCGAGGACCGGGCCGCAGGGACGCTAAGCCCCGAAATCCTCTCAAGATAAAGAAGATAGCAGGAACAACTGTTATTAGATATATTAGTAATATGTTATTTGCAGAGTGACTCGTACGACTGAGTGATGGTCGTACCGACGAGTGGTCGTACCAACGGATGGTCGTACCGACGAGTGGTCGTACCAACGGATGGTCGTACCGATGGGTGGTCGTACCAATTGATGGTCGTACCAACGGATGGTCGTACCAACGGATGGTCGTACCAACGGATGGTCGTACCGACGGGTGGTCGTACCAACGGATGGCCGTACCAACAGGTGGTCGTACCGACGGGTGGTCGTACCAACGAGTGGTCGTACCAACGGATGGTCGTACCGACGGGTGGTCGTACCAACGGGTGGTCGTACCAACGGGTGGTCGTACCAACGGTTCGTCGTACAGACGGGTGGTCGTACAGACGGGTGGTCGTACAGACAGGTGGTCGTACCAACGGGTGGTCGTACCAACGGGTGGTCGTACCAACGGTTCGTCGTACCGACGGATGGTCGTACCAACGGTTCGTCGTACAGACGGGTGGTCGTACAGACGCGTGGTCGTACCAACGGGTGGTCGTACCAACGGGTGGTCGTACCAACGGTTCGTCGTACCAACGGGTGGTCGTACCAACGGGTGGTCGTACCGACGGGTGGTCGTACCGACGGGTGGTCGTACCAACGGGTGGTAGTACCGACGGGTGGTCGTACCAACGGGTGGTCGTACCAACGGGTGGTCGCACCGACGGGTGGTCGTACCAACGGGTGGTCATACCAACGAGTGGTCGTACAGACGAGTGGTCGTACCAACAGATGGTAGTACCGACGGGTGGTCGTACCAACGGGTGGTCGTACCGACGGGTGGTCGTACCGACGGGTGGTCGTACCAACGGGTGGTCGTACCGACGGGTGGTCGTACCGACGGGTGGTCGTACCAACGGGTGGTAGTACCGACGGGTGGTCGTACCAACGGGTGGTCGCACCGACGGGTGGTCGTACCAACGGGTGGTCATACCAACGAGTGGTCGTACAGACGAGTGGTCGTACCAACAGATGGTAGTACCGACGGGTGGTCGTACCAACGGGTGGTCGTACCGACGGGTGGTCGTACCGACGGGTGGTCGTACCAACGGGTGGTCATACCAACGAATGGTCGTACAGACGAGTGGTCGTACCAACGGGTGGTTGTACCAACGGGTGGTCGTACCGACGGGTGGTCGTACCGACGGGTGGTCGTACCAACGGGTGGTCGTAATGACCAGTGTGGAGCAACCAGCCACACGCAGAAATTTTCAGAAATTGGAATAATTTCAACAAAGTTTGCTGGAATCAACACCAACCAATTAACACAACCCTTCGCCAGCACAACAATTGACAGTGCTCAGTGACCTCTAACAGCTATAATAATAATAATAATAATAATAATAATAATAATAATAATAATAATAATATTAATAATAATTTTATTTAGGAACAGTACATAGTTGCATCATTACAGTACAAACTTTCTGTTAGATTTAAAGATAGAGGTAGTACATATAATACCTAAAGCCACTAGTACGCGTAGCGTTTCGGGCAAATTATTTAACATTCACAGCAAATTAATTTAACAACAAAAGAATACTTACGGGAAACTATCTGAAATAATTATTTAATGAATGGAATGGACTTCAATTTTATATTTAATATAAAATTTATAGCATTTAATATTATCAAATTTATTATAAAATTTATCAAATTTAATATTAAATTTGATAAATTTTAAATTAAATTTGATAATATTAAATTTGATAAATTTTATAATATCAAATTTAATTTCAAATTTATCCAATTTAATATTCAAAGCCTCATTGTAATCTGAAAGTTTTGAACTTTTAACTTATTTTATTTAATAAAATTGTCTAAAATTCTTAGCAGAATTTTATTTATTGACTTGGTAGTCAAGATTTTAAATTAATAATTTAAGTTATGCCATTTTGTATACGGGAAAGAATTAATTAAATATGCACATTGAAAATCATAAACTGATGAATCTATGAGAAAATATTTTGGTAACAGATGGGATTGAACTTCGGGTCTCTAGGATTTCCCAGAAATGCGAGTTCGATCCCACCCTTTCGCCATGATGTATTCCCATTGATGCATCAGCTTATTGTGGTTTCGTTTTGCATGACCCTAACAAGTCTTAAGTCTTATTTAAGGTCCCACCACGTCTCAAAGGCTACAACCTGTCCTCTCACACTGTATGCACCGCGATACTGACGCAGTGAACCTCATCGTAGAACTTCCCATGGTTTAGTGACTTGAAAAGCGTTGCAATTTGGACGTTTCCTGGGACTGCAGTGCATCGCTCCCTTCAATAGGTTAAGTCGGTTGTTGACGTTCAAAAGGATCAGGCAAAAAGCACTTAAATCTGACGGTCGTCAAGTGATGTCAGACACTCTGGGTGATCACCCCAGCCACTTGGGATGGACGGTAGAGCGACGGTCTCGCTCCATTCAGGGCGGCGTTCAATCCCCGACCGTCCAAGTGGTTGGACACCATTCCTGCCTCCCGCCCCATCCCAAATCCTTATCTTGACCCCTTCCAAGTGCTATATAGTCGTAATGGCTTGGCGCTTTCCCCCTGATAATTCCTTCCTTCCTTTTGGGTGATCTTACAAGTATCTTAAGGAAGCTCCGTGACCTTCCCCCTTCCCCCCCCCCGGTGTATACTCACCTATTTGTGCCTGCAGGGTCGGACTCTAGTTCTTGGACCCCGCTTTTCTAACCGTTAGTTGTCTGATGTAATGACTCTCTGTCCACTTACCTATTATATCTGCTTGTAATGTTATGAATGGAGTTAGTCTCTACACTCTGCTCCTTTAGGTCATTTCATTTATTTACGCTAAATGAAAGAAAACTTTCTAACATTTCTTTGACACGTCTGAGTCTTAAGCTTCCATCCGTCTTCCCTTGTTCTATTGTTACTCATTGTAAATATACCCTCTGTTCCCACTTTGTCAATCCCTTTAATTATTTTATATGTCTGTATCATGTCCTCTCTCTCTCTCTCTCTTTTCTAACGTCGTCAGGTTTAGTTTCTTCAGTCTGTCTTCGTGCCTCATCCCTCGCAGCTCTGGGACGAGTCTCGTTGCAAACTTCTGCGCCTTTTCGAGCTTCCTGATGTGTTTTTTTAAGATGGGGGTCCGAGATGGGGCGGCATACTTTAAGTCTGGCCCTCACATACACGGAATACAGTGACCTTTAAAGCCTTCTTATTCAGGTTTATGAAGGATGTTCTGACTTGTGCCAGAGTAGAGTATGCTGCTGATGTTAATCTATTTATATGAGCCTCTGGAGTTAGGGTTGGTGTTGTGTCCACTCACAGGTCTATTTCGGTAGACCTGGGACATCTCTATTTCTGTGTGTGTGTGTGTGTGTGTGTGTGTGTGTGTGTGTGTGTGTGTGTGTGTGTGTGTGTGTGTGTGTGTGTGTGTGCGTGCGCGCGCGAGCGAGCGAGCGCGCACACATGCGTGACCAAATATTTTACACTCACGGGACCTTTCCTATCTCCCCCTCCCCCCTTTCCCTAGGGAAATATTAAGTTACACCATTGTCATAATCGGATTCTTAATTTTTTTTTAACTCATCATTCTTACCCATTCCATCTGTTCCTTTCCATTTTGCGTCATCACCTCCATGCACCAGCACACACAAAGGCCTCGGCCACATCAATCTCTTTTTCGCCCGTCCATTATAGCTTATGCATATACTGGCTCGCTTAAGCTGCAGCGCTTCCGGAGAGACGTTCAACAGCCCTTTGGTGGGAGGTTGGCGATGTTAGGAGCGATAACATCTTGAAGCTAAGGGGGCAGGAGGTAGTTATTGGAAGCCCTGGCCAGTGTTAGGATTAAGGGGGAATGGTTCTGCTAGGAGGCAATGGGAATTGCTAGGACGGATGTGGCTGGTGCTGGGACGGCTGTGGCTGGTGCTGGGACGGCTGTGGCTGGTGCTGGGACGGCTGTGGCTGGTGCTGGGACGGCTGTGGCTGGTGCTGGGACGGCTGTGGCTGGTGCTGGGACATCGTTAGAAGGGCCCGAATGACGCTGGGATATATTTGGGGGCAACTAACGGCCCTGTTAGAGTTGAGGCTGCTTGAGAAACGGGCGATTTAGGGAAGCTTTGTGGCGAGTTATCAGTTTCTTCAGCAGCCTCTCTCCTCTCTTCCCCCGTTCTGATTGGGCTGCTGAATGATCGTTAGCGCGACATAGAGGGCTAACGAGGCCGGGGGGGGGGGGGGGGTTGGACGTGTGGGCGGGGTTGTGGGCGTCTGTCCGATGGTATATGAGGACGGTTGAGGGAGCGAGGAGGGGGGAAATAGGGATAAGGATAAAGAATGGAAGGGACAAAGGGTGTTTAGGGACGAGGTTTAGATACGGGACGTAATACTAAAGTATATACAGGGGGTTAATACCTTCCCCTGAGGGTACATGGTCACGTGCTTGCTTCCCCTTTCCCTTTCCCCCTCTCACCTCCTCCTATCTTCAACCTCCTATCTTCATCCTCCTATCTTCATCCTCCTACTTATTCTCCTCTACTACACACCGCCTTCCATACGCTTCCATCCCTCCCTGGCACACAAAATTGATGTAAGAAATATTTCATATATAATAAATTAATATCAAGAGGAGCCTTGCCTCAAATCAGTGCCTAGCAGAGAGAGAACCTCGCATTCAAGCAGCCCAAAGCCCCGGACGATCCCACAATTCGCCCAAATGGCATCACAATATTCGTCTGGAAAAGGGTTAAATAGCCGTCATGGGACTACACGTGTGTGTATCCACCCTGGCTGACACTTAAATATACTTCGATGCTGATCAAGCGAGTGGTGTAGCCAGCCAAAGGGGAACAGCAAACTCAATCAAGTACAGGTGACTGGAAGGTCAATTCACATTTGTTCCCATAGCATCTGAGACACTCTGTTCTCCTGGGTAACAGTGCCTTGGGCTTTCTCAAAGAACTGGGTTCGAAGCTCGTTGATACCACCAGAGACCCAAGGGCTGCCTGTTTCCTGTTTCAGCGCCTCAGTGTGGCGATCCAGAGGGGGAAACGCCTGCTGCGTCCTCGGTTCCTGCTGGATACAGAGGAGCTCCAGGAGATCCTCAACTTTTAAGTACTTATTGTATTTACCAATGAACATCTTGTAACCTTTAAATATCTGATAAAGCACAACAAAACAGGAAGGAGGTGGTAGAACAACAAAACCTGGAAACTGGATTAAAGAGGCTCCAATAATCCCCTCTAATGCGTTATGTGTGCTTTTCTCCGGAGGTGGTACCCCCCCCTTTTCATACACACACACACACACACACACACACACACACACACACACACACACACACACACACACACACACCAGTTGATTGACAGTTGAGAGGCGGGACCAAAGAACCAAAGCTCAACCCCCGCAAGCACAAATAGGTGAGTACAAATAGGTGAGTACACACACACACACACAGGTATGAGGTTACGAGTAAAGGCTGCGTGAACTGCGCCTCATGTCGCTGGAAGACAGAAGAGCTAGGGGAGACATGATCACCACATAAAATATTCTTAGGGTAATTGACAGGGTAAACAAGGATGTATTATATAATACGGGTGGTACCCGCACAAGGGGACACAGATGGAAGC
Organism: Procambarus clarkii; assembly: GCF_040958095.1. Classification (NCBI taxonomy): domain Eukaryota; kingdom Metazoa; phylum Arthropoda; class Malacostraca; order Decapoda; family Cambaridae; genus Procambarus; species Procambarus clarkii. Next base: position 12,084,828 of record NC_091179.1, read on the forward strand.
TGAGTGCCCAAATGAGCCACAAGGACGTTAGAAAGAACCTTTACACTGTTAGAGTAGTTAGTAAATGGAATGCACTAGGAAGTGATGTGGTGGAGGCTGACTCCATACACAGTTTCAAGTGTAGATATGATAGAGCTCGAGAAGCTTGTAACACCATAAAGATGTTTTGTATTTAATATATACATACAACATGAGTCAGCCAGACAGGATTTGAGGCGCCAGGTTGTCTGACCCTAGATTTCATTTCACTTCTTTATTATGCACCCCATACCCATCCCGTGGGCGGTGGTGTAAAGGGTTACAGAGACACATAATCGGTTCAGGAACTGAACCCTCTAGTTCGTTTAGCTAAGCAAATAACAATCTTAACAATCTTTTGACGCTAGTTACACAATTATTAATGTTATATATACATGTACACATACTCATACATACATGTACATATTATATATATATATATATATATATATATATATATATATATATATATATATATATATATATATACATACACATGCATATTCAATCACCCAAACAAATACACACATCAATAAACTTTGTATCACAAGTGATTCAACAAGAGGCTCACAAGTCACTATACAAGGCACTTCACATCTATGGTGAGTCACACAGTTACTAGTCTTGCTCCACACACGAGGTGTGAAAACTCACACCTCTAGAATGTTAATGACCACAAGTTGACCAGGGGTCAGGTCGTGTGAATTTACCTTGCTTCTGCTAACCTGATAATTGCAGACGGTTGGTGGTGTCTTATCGTCAAACAAGCCGCTGACCAGACGTGGCAAGCAGATAGCCTGAGGCTATCAACTTAGTAGGCGGAGCTAGCTCCAGGGTCTTCCCCCTTAATAAATACCAATGGAACTGTACATTCGAGAGCAGAGCATCAGCAGAGAACAAAGCAGATAGAGAGGCTGGACGATTGAACAGCCACCGAGCCCAGGCTGTCGATCGGACGGGGGAAACTCTGCCTGTCAACCCTCCTCCACTTCCCTCTCTATCCAATTTAGGCTCAGACACTTGGTAAGTTGAACTGTAAGGTGATAAATTGGGGATGTCTCCACCTGGAGGTGTTGTGTGATTATCAGGGGGCAGTGTCAGCTGTAGTGTCCTCAGTGTCTTGTGTGGTGACTCATATTGTACATTAATCCTGACATAGTGAACATTAAGTTAAATTCCTTGAATTATGATACTTATGTTAATACTTGATTAACTTGCTTGTTAATCTGACTTTAATTGTGTTCGCTAGATCTTGGATTTTCTGATATATTGCAAGCTAAAGTGTAAAGCACTCTGAGCTTACTGGTTTTATGATTATAATATACGAGTACATGCTGACAGAAGATATATTTGATAACATCCTAAAGTACAGACAAGTTCCATTCCTTGTCTTATATGTACCGAGTTAGAATGGATGATGGCAGCCCTTCCTATCTTCTACTTCTACTTTCTACTTCTCTCCGTGTTCTCAGTCTCTTCCTTTTTCCTCATTCTAAACTTTCCCTTTCCCCCTGCCCACTCCTTACTCCTCCCACATCCCTTCCACCTCTCTACCTCCCTCACCCCAAACCCTCACACATTATTTCAGTATTCATTCTTTCCATTTTATTTCGAAACGTTACAAGCTCAGGAATCTGTACACCAGTAGATTGACGGTTGAGAGGCGGGACCAAAGAACCAAAGCTCAACCCCCGCAAGTACAACTAGGCAAGTGTACACACACACTGGATGTATATATTTATATATATATTTTATATTATATATATATATATATATATATATATATATATATATATATATATATATATATATATACATACATACATATATATATATATACATACATATATATATATATATATATATATATATATATATATATATATATATATATATATACATATATATATAAATTTCATTCACCTTGGGCTATATGTGCCTCGAACACCCGTCCTATGATATGAGAGGCGAATACTCTACCAACTGCACAATTAGGTTAAGTCATTAAAAGAGGAGACATTAAAACCGAAGACAACTGATCGCTGCCAAGGATTGGGGTCGCCTTCCTCCGGCTACCGTTGTAACCCGTTCTCGCAGTTGCTTATAGTCAATATTTGGCATATGAATAAGTGCATATGTGACATACTAATTTATTGTGAATATTTGAGTTTACCTTGAAATCCTGAATAGAAAACACCGACCTAACCTAACCTTCTTAGTATGTTAAGATATTACAATTAGTACTGAACCTATACCTATATTGATATTACAGTTTTATAAAAATAATAAAACAAAACTAAAATATTTAAATAAATTGTAAAGTAACTCAGGATATTGTCAAATTTTGTATAAAATTTCTATTGTTTAATAAAACTGAGAGGAAGAGTTAGTGCCTAGGAAAAATATGGCTTGGAATATGTCACATGTATACTTACTTATAAGCGAAATAGTGACAATAAGCAATAAGTCCTATATGTGCTGTCTTGTGCGAGAGCGGGTTTACCACTGAAGCACAGGAGGATTAGGGATGACGCCCCATATTTATTTATTTATTTATTTATATATATACAAGAAGGTACATTGGGTTTGTGAGAATACATTGGATAGTACAGTATTTACATTCTTGTAAAGCCACTAGTACGCGCAGCGTTTCGGGCAAGTCCTTAATCTAGCAGATAATTTTAAGTAGGTAATTCCTATCAGAATTGATAAATGATAAAGATACATTGCAAGAGAAAAATGAGATGAGAGAGCTTAGTAAGTATATTAAAGCACATTGTTATATTAAAGCTCTGATTGATTACATTGACAGCTTGATTAGTAATTTAAACAAGATTCATAGACACCATACAGCAGATTGACAGCACATATAAGACAGCAATGATCACAATGGTAAAGATGTTCAGATTGGGTACATAAAGATTGGGAGACTGGGTAGCAAAAGATACAGATAAACAAGATTTATAAACACCATACAACAGATTGGCAGCACATATAAGAAGACAGCAATGATCACAATGGTAAAGATGTTCAAATTGGGAACATAAAGGTTGGGAGATTGGGTAGCAATAGATACAGTGCAATTTTAAGGCAAAAAGTGAAAAACTATGAAGATGAAATTAGGAAATTTAGGAATTTAGAAATTTAGGAATTAGGAAATTATATGTCACATATACTGTATATCACACTACTGTGGATATAACATTTTCCAATGGTTATATTAGGGCAAAATAAGATATCTCCGTTTTCACTTGTGGTCATATTTCTGGTATATAAAGACATACTTAAAAACTTCAAAAATATGCAATCACCCTGAATTGTGCTCAGGGTGATTGCGCAAATCGCTCCAGGTAAATGTATACCTAAGTTCCCTAAGGATATGGGTAAGGAACTCGCTAGGTAAATCAGAGACCGAAAAGCGGCCATCTTCCTGTTCCTGCGCCTCAGTGTCGCGATTCAAAGAGGAAATGCTTGCTCTATCTTGGGCTCTCTCTCTCTCACACACACACACACCACACACCTGTAGAACTGGATGAGGATAGCGAACAGTGATTGTCATATGTGTGCATGCTGCAGATGATAACATAATGTGATAAAAGATAAATAAATCACATTGTAAAAATAATATCAAGTAGGTGGATGGTAGTAAGAGAAAATACTCAACAAGTATTCATAGAGGATCTGCAAGGTGTGCTTTGAATAACTTTTTTTATATCTTCCCTGAAGAGATGGGTCCCCACAATTGCACCATGGGTGGTACCCCTAATTATATACATATAGACATATAAATATATACATATATGATATATATAGAAACAAAAATTGCACACCATTTCTCAACCATCAATATTCCTCAAACAGCACCCTTTAGCAACCTTCCAATAATTAGAAACAGTCTCCCCAGCCTATATAACTTGTCACGGCTTCGACCCCACAAGCTTCATCCTAATCATTTACCGTTGTTCCCATCTTTATCATCATCTCTATCCTTCCCCCCTAGTCCTCCTATCCTCGCCTGGCCCCTTCTTCATCCCCCTCTTCTTCTTTACTTCTTTGGTGAGAGAGAACCGCATTGCCATACCTACCCCACCCACTCTCCCCTTCTTTAATCCTTTCTCTCTCTCTCTCTCTCTCTCTCTCTCTCTCTCCCCCTACCCGTCCCTCCTCCCACTCTCCTCACCCCCCTCCCCCCCTCCAACACTTCCATTAGCTCTGCATATAATATAATTTTCGTCATTGATTGAAAATGACAGATGAAATATTTAACAGGAAAGAAATTGGCCAACTTAACAAGTTAATGAGTTGATATTTTGAAAGCGAATTATTAATCTCTCAAACTGCGCCAAATACATTTAATGGCCTTTTATTGATAACATAAAATCATTTCCTTGTTTCGCATTCGACACAACTATTCAATTTATGCCAAATAGATTTTAAAATGGAACACGTCACGGGTGATATTGCAAAATGTTTGAGTTTGAGATTAAAATTCATTGCAATTTAAATAATTTCCGCATAATTAATAAGACAAAAATGGCTTTCACAAGATTCATATTGACATATATGTATATTATTATTATTATTATATCATTATTATATTATTATTATATATATTATATTATATTAATTATTATATTATATATTATATTATATATATTATTATATATATTATTATATATTATATTATATATATTATTATATATATTATTATATATTATATATATATCAATGAGTCATTTCTTGTTTTATTAACCCAACCAATTCGGCTGGACGGTAGAGCGACGGTCTCGCTTCATGCTGGTTGGCGTTCAATCCCCGATCGTCCCAAAGTGGTTAGAACACCATTCCTTCCCCCCCCCCGTCCCATCCCAAATCCTTATCCTGACCCTTCCAAGTGCTATATAGTCGTAGTGACTTTGCGCTTTCGCCTGATAATTCCCTTCCTCTCCCAGTCTTTTTTTTTTCCCAGAAGTTTTAATTTTCCTTTGGCAAATATATAAGAATATTATTAATGTAAATATATTAAGAACATATATTTCTCATTTAGACTTGATAATTCTGCATGTTTCTTTAATTACCTAAATAAAATTAAATGCTAAGCAATTAAAAAAATATATATATATTATATTCCTCCTTAAGTTCCTAAATGTTGCTCTTTTTAAGGGGAGCCTCGCCTAAATCAGACTTTTTAAGGGGAGCCTCACCTAAATCAGACTTTTTAAGGGGAGCCTCACCTAAATCAGACTTTTTAAGGGGAGCCTCGCCTAAATCAGACTTTTTAAGGGGAGCCTCACCTAAATCAGACTTTTTAAGGGGAGCCTCGCCTAAATCAGACTTTTTAAGGGGAGCCTCACCTAAATCAGACTTTTTAAGGGGAGCCTCACCTAAATCAGACTTTTTAAGGGGAGCCTCACCTAAATCAGACTTTTTAAGGGGAGCCTCACCTAAATCAGACTTTTTAAGGGGAGCCTCACCTAAATCAGACTTTTTAAGGGGAGCCTCACCTAAATTAGACTTATTAAGGGGCGTATCCCCTAAATCAGACTTTTTAAGGGGCGTATCCCCTAAATCAGACTTTTTAAGGGGCGTATCCCCTAAATCAGACTTCAAATTTTCCATCCTCGTCAGGCATTCCAATCTCCCTCCTGAAGCTACAGTCTCATCTTGAGGTATTTGATCGCCTCTTCACCGATCGTGTTTTGTTTTACGTTAATGAAATCCCTGAACCTCTTTTGCCAGAGTGTTGACGTTGCGATATTAAATTCTCCTACGCTCACTTCAGATAGAATACAATGTTACATTTTTACCTACAGTTATTTCAGGAGAGACTCCTAATCTTGCTTGAAAAGTATTTTCATGAAAATAAACTCTAGGGATAGGGGTAAGGGGGATGGGGGGAGGGGGGTGAGGGATAGATATGTGTGGCAAAATATTTTTCGTCCAGGATAGTTAGACGTGTTGGCAGTTTTGCCAGAAGGAAGATGCTGGTATGGTCCACATCTCTTGTGTTACCAATTAGGGCTAGAGATGCCTTTTCCTGCGTTTTCTTCTTATTCTACTGTTTATCGTCTTCATTTCTCTCTTCCTCTCTCACTCTCCCTATCATCAATATTCCTTATTTCTTATTTCTTGAGATACGTTGAGGATGAATACAAGTTTCCCCCCCCCCCCTTTTTTTTTTAACTAAGACTAGGATTCATAATGGATGCCTAATGACATACCTAGTGAAACTGCAAGCAAGAGCTGTTATCCTACCTCAGCTCATCTGAAGCCTACACCTAGAAACTCATTTATTTCATAAGAGTATACTTTGAAACTAACACATTGGGAACTATCATATATTTAACTTATGTAAGCTAAGTTGAAACCTACTCCTAGATGCCCATTTATTTCATGAGCCTGTTATTATTTGCTTTAGAAGGAATAGCCTTTATTCATTAAAAAACTTCTCATTCCCCTATAAATCAACAATCAGAACAATCAATATTTAGCTTCTGACTCAAAGCAATGTGCACCAACGTTTAGTGCACCAACGTTTAGTGCACCAACGTTTAAGGTTCTCAAATATTCCATTGAATTAAAATACTGCCCAGTTCCTACTATTTCTGACCGACAGAAAATATTGTAGCAGACATTTTGTTGAGTGTCTAAGAGATCAATATTAGATGAGACTATTAATGTGCTTGATATAAAAATCTCATCCTTTTTTGGAAGATACAAAATTCATCCGTTGCAAAGGCATGATTCACGAGCATGTAACTGCTGTAAAATGTTCGTGTTTTTATCCATTTTTGTAGCCCAATTTTTTTTTTGCGATGCGCTTTGCACAGAGTGAGTGAAAGTTATGCACCTAATGGATTCGTTGCAACATTGATGGCAAATAATTGCAAAAGTGGCATCAAAAGATGGTTAACGAAAAAGAAATTAGTACAGATAAACGCTCTGGGGGCTTAAAGGGTGAAAGCCAGAGCGCTGGAGAACGCTGACGAGAGCCAAAACTGAAACCAGAGCGCCGGAGAACGCAGGCGAGAGCCAAAACTGAAGGCCAGAGCGCTGGAGAACACAGACAAGAGCCAAAAATGAAAGCCAGAACGCCGAAGAACGCGGACGAGAGCCAAAACTGAAGCCAGAGCGCTAGAGAACGCGGACAAGAGCCAAAACTGAAGGTCAGAGCGCTAGAGAACGCACGCGGACAGGAATTATGGCCAGACGGCTATAGAACGCACTCGGGGTTGCCCAAGAGTGATAACCACAGGACTGGAGAATGCACACGAGACCCAAGAATGAACGCCACATCGTTTGAAAACGGTCACTGGAACGTTCTCAAACGCTCTGGAGAACAAGCGGGGGACGAGATCCACTCGTCAAGGAAACGTCCAACAAATGAGTGGAACTTGAATTGAACCACGAGACAAACGGTGAATTACTTTCGAAGTAATTACCACTAGATCGTTACCGGATACAGGCAATTACACTTTGGTGAACTTAGGCTGGATCGTGGGACCCTGAGACTGCAGTACGAGGCGCTACATTACCTTGATTATAACTGCCTATCAAGTATCAACATCTTTTGTTTTGATTTTTATACTTGTTTAGATGGCACTAATTCTTTGTTTAGTCTGTCAGCTAAGACAGAGGAAGACATGGGGGTTGTTTACTGGTGCATGTTTGTGTGGTTTTTCCTTGTTTGTTTCTGTGAACGAAGTCTGAGGATATCTAGGTAAACATTTAATGTTTATGGGAATGTTTATAGATAACGTTGTATACAACACTTTCAGGAAAGATGTTTACATCCGTAAATTGTTTTTTTAGTATATTCAAACATAAATTGGGTCTTTAGCCTTCACCATGAGGTTATCTTGAGGTTATCTTGAGGTTATCGCAAAATGATTTCGGGGGCTTAGCGTCCCCGCGGCCCGGTCCTCGTCCAGACCTCATATTTGTTACACATCCCTCAGGAAGCAGCCCGTAGCAGCTATCTAACTACCAGGTTGTTAGATAGCTGCTTGCTTGAGGTAGGCAGCTATCCTGCTTGCTGAATAGGTGCATCAGGGTAAAAGAAACTCTGTTCATTTGTTTCCGCCTCCTCCGGGAATCGAACCCGGAAACTTAGGACTACGAATCCCGAGCGCTGTCCCACTCAGCCGGCAGGCCCCCCCCCCCCCTTCATTCAAGCCTTATACGGCATTGTAGTAAAGTTCTCCAATTTAATGTTCTAGGGCCGTTAAGGTTAAGTCTGGCTCATTATTCAGCGATAGTAAGGATTTTAAGAGTCAATCCATTCATGGTTTTGGCTATTTCTTTTTTTTTTTTTTTTTGGGTACCGGATGGACTTTTAAGACCATAGTTATATTCTATCAGTTTAAAGCGAGATCGAAATTCTGGTCTGGTTCTCGGACCAAAACGAAAACCCCTTCCACAACATTACATCACCGTGAATGCTTCTGGACATCGCTTATATCGGAAGGATAAGGATAAGGATAAGAAAAGCAAAATCACAACATTCATTCCGAACCTATTCGCAGCGCCTCCCCTTCCCCCCCCCACCTTTACCCTTCTCTCTCTCTCTCTCTCTCAGTCTCTCTCTCTCTCTCTCTCTCTCTCTCTCTCTCTACCCACAACTCATTCCCCTCCTTTCCCTGGCACAATTCCCACTATTTCTGTATTCCATACACCATACCGCCGCTCGAAACAAATTCTCGGAGAATTATCGAATACCAGCTTCGATCACTTGCAGCAACGGCAGCTTAAATGCAAGCTGATGCAACTTTAATGGCATCACAGCTTGCTCCAGAGTAGGGTAACGAACATGCGCGCGCTCGTGAGCGGACACTGGCGACGTCTGGGGTTTCAAAAGAGACAGGAGGGAACAGACTCACTGTCTAAACAGCCAGAGAAAGACAGAGGAAATAGCCACATTGCTGACAGTTTCTTTGATGATCGGAACGACAATTCCTGAAACTTTTCCACTGTTTGTGTTTATAATTAATAAGCACTACTCCACTCATATCTCGCATTCTCGTCTGGGATTCTCTCTCTCTCTCTCTCTCTCTCTCTCTCTCTCTCTCTCTCTCTCTCTCTCTCTCTCTTTCTCTCTCTCTCTCTCTCTCTCTCTCTCTCTCTCTCTCTCTCTCTCTCTTTCTCTCTCTCTCTCTCGCTCTCACTGGAGGAAAGGGAAGTAGACAGGAGTCGAGAGGGTGTAGACATGGTCCCCTCCATGGTGTTGGACATGGTTCAACACCACAGGACATGGTCAAAACATGATACAATTATTCTCAAATGTCTGTGAAGATCAGTGGTTAATATTTTACATGTCAGTAAATATGATATTTCGGGCTTCGTCGTGGGGGTCAATCTGGCACTACTCCTAGTGGCACTCGTTTAATTTATGTAAAACCCCATACACAACCATTTTGGGTACATACTCAACATAAATTTTAGTGAGACCAGCCCCAAGCGTCTTGCCTCAAACCTTGAACAGAGAGCAAACATTCTAATTTATCGATACATATATTTATATTTAAACAATTTAGTATACGGACCAAAAGCCATAATTTATTCCAACCACATTAGCATTGCCTGTGATGGCGAGTAAGCGGAGAACGGCTGGAAATTTGTGGCAATTATAGGCAATTATAGAACCATCATTACATTATTTTTTACCAAAGTTTCAGTATTGAATTGGCACACTGTGAAACTATAGCTGGTTGATCTACTGCCAAAATAAAATTTAAGACCATTGTTGTTTGACAATAATGATAAATATATTCGATGCTTCCTATATGGGCGTGTTATGCCAATTTTGCTGTTAATTGGAAATGTAATCGATAGATAGAAAAATAATTATATCTATCTATCTATCTAATTCATGATATTTACGTGTACCATTCATGGAGATTCTCTCTACCACATTCAACATTCACAATTCAACGCCTTCTACATTGATTTCCCTATGAGACATAAATGTTCCTGCTACGACATTCACCAATCTTGCAGACCCCCTATCACTTTCCCTAAGAACCCCCAATCACTTCCACTAAGAACCCCCCAATCACGTCTCCAAGACCACCACCAAACCTCTAAGACCCCCAAATCATTCTTACATAGTCTATCACTCTTCCAAGACCCCCATAACTCCTCCAAGACCCCCATCAATTCTTTACGACCCCTCCCTCACCATCAAAGACCCCCCTCCAAAAAAGAAAAAACCTTATCTACGACCTCTCCCCGCATCTCTACGATCCCTAACACTTCTCTACGACCCTCAACCGCTTCTCTACGACCCCCCCCCCACCAACCACTACAATCCCTTAGATTGAAGCAACGATCAAGTAGAATACATATCAAATTTACCGACAACTTATCTTAGTTACAAGCCTTATACCTTCCCCATCCCCCCCCCCCCACAATGCCTTATACACCCCCCCATCACCCCCACAGGGCCTCGTATCTCCCCCCCGCACTCCCCTCTCAACCTCTCGAGCCCAGCACTCATAAGTTCGACGTAACGTCTAAATCACAGTGCTTCTAATGTCGCCAGAAGCACCAACTTCTAGATAAGGTTCCAGGAGCGTACAAATGACGATGCATGAAGTCGAACGTCGAGTCAGTTAGACATTCCCCCCCTTCCCCTTTTCATAACTATCCATTGCTAGGCTCCTTCCAACGCCATCCCCCCCATCTCACTCTACGTATGAGCCTGTCCTTCGCTCCACACTATCCCTTACTCTCCCTATTATCACCTATCCCTCACCTATTCCACCTCGTTTTGAAATACTCAGCAGTCAGTCGTAGGAACTATGGTGATTCGGGCACTTATAATTTAATTTAATTTATCGTGTAGCGTCTCTTACCCCCCCCCCCTATATCCCCCCCCTCAATTAACCCCATCCTACCCCCCCCCCCGACGTGTTAATTGTTTCATGACCCGGACTTAATTACTCCGTGTTACAGTCCCTCTAAGGGCCTAATCACCTTGATCTGACGCGGAGCTCGGCTGGAATATGTAATACTCACGAAGCTGTGTTCCGTTCCTCTTCTCTCTTAATTAAATAATCTTCATTTAATCGTCTCCCGGAGAGGATAATTGTTTGGCGAGTGGCCCGGATGATCCCCGGCGATATTGCGGTCTGAATGGCAGCGCAAGTGGCACTAGCGAACGGCCGAGCCCACCTGAGATTCATTACCTGATTGCTCACATAAAATGACTCGACGTTTCAGACAGTTTTCACCTGCCCGACGGTCCTCCATAGGGACGATTCCGGCGCAACCCTTCACTGCGCCCCTGTGGTCGACTTTTCAATTTCGTTAATATGAGTCTCCTCACATTCCTCATTGCCAGTTTTTTTCCTTCTGCAGTTCATTCAAATATTTACCAGGGAAAGGGAGGGGTGAGGGAGGGATAAACCAAAAAAAAAAATTAACGTATCCACCAATTCCGAAACGGGGAAAAAGCATTATAGTCATTAATATATATATTAAAAAAAAAGTTGGCCAGGTTAATCTCTGAAATTGCAAGTGGAGAGCAAGGAAGGCACCGCGCCACTGCCACTCGAAAGTCTGCAATATCAGAGTCTATTGCTCTCAACCGCTGTGTGACGAATTTTCCTCAAAGTCTTGAGTTGCAATTGTTGCTGTGGGTTTTGTATATTGTCTCAGGAAGGGTGGGAGTGAACGTTTCCTTGTGTCAGGAAGGGTGGGAGTGAACGTTTCCTTGTGTCAGGAAGGGTGGGAGTGAACGTTTCCTTGTGTCAGGAAGGGTGGGAGTGAACGTTTCCTTGTCTCAGGAAGGGTGGGAGTGAACGTTTCCTTGTGTCAGGAAGGCTGGGAGTGAACGTTTCCTTGTGTCAGGAAGGGTGGGAGTGAACGTTTCCTTGTGTCAGGAAGGGTGGGAGTGAACGTTTCCTTGTCTCAGGAAGGGTGGGAGTGAACGTTTCCTTGTGTCAGGAAGGCTGGGAGTGAACGTTTCCTTGTGTCAGGAAGGGTGGGAGTGAACGTTTCCTTGTCTCAGGAAGGCTGAGTGAACGTTTCCTTGTGTCAGGGTGGGAGTGAACGTTTCCTTGTGTCAGGAAGGGTGGGAGTGAACGTTTCCTTGTGTCAGGAGGGGTGGGAGTGAACGTTTCCTTGTCTCAGGAAGGCTGAGAGTGAACGTTTCCTTGTCTCAGGAAGGCTGGGAGTGAACGTTTCCTTGTCTCAGGAAGGCTGAGAGTGAACGTTTCCTTGTCTCAGGAAGGGTGAGAGTGAACGTTTCCTTGTGTCAGGAAGGGTGGGAGTGAACGTTTCCTTGTGTCAGGAAGGCTGGGAGTGAACGTTTCCTTGTGTCAGGAAGGGTGGGAGTGAACGTTTCCTTGTCTCAGGAAGGGTGGGAGTGAACGTTTCCTTGTCTCAGGAAGGCTGAGAGTGAACGTTTCCTTGTCTCAGGAAGGGTGGGAGTGAACGTTTCCTTGTCTCAGGAAGGCTGAGAGTGAACGTTTCCTTGTCTCAGGAAGGCTGAGAGTGAACGTTTCCTTGTCTCAGGAAGGCTGAGAGTGAACGTTTCCTTGTCTCAGGAAGGCTGAGAGTGAACGTTTCCTTGTCTCAGGAAGGGTGGGAGTGAACGTTTCCTTGTCTCAGGAAGGGTGGGAGTGAACGTGAATTAAATGGTTGGGCACCATTACTTACCCCCCCCCCCCCACCACCCGTCCCATCCCCAATCCTTATCCTGACCCCCCCCCCCTTCCAAGGAAGTGCTATATAGTCGTAATGGCTTGGCACTTAAAAAAGAAAAGAGAAAAATCAGAGAAAATCTGATTTTCATTTCATTAAAAATCCGATTTCAAATCATTGGAGTCAGAGAAAATCAGAATGATCCAATGGGAGGAAGGATTCGAACCGGTGTTCTGGGTACTCCCAAGCACACGGCTTTAACCACTACACCACCACATGACGCATCACATTAAGGGGGTTCCGGTAGTAGAGTCGGGGTTCCTTCTCGACTCACAATCGAGATTTCCGGGTTCGAATCCCAGACGGCACAGAAATGGTTGGGCGCGTTTCCTTTCACCTTATGCCACTGTCCACCTACCAGTACATAGGTATCTTAGGGGTATAGCTTTACAAGATTATCACTCGCTTAGCTAAACGAACTCTGGGGTTCAGTTCCTGAACCCATTATGTGCCTCTCTAACCCTTTCTCCTCCACCGCCCCCGGGATGGGTATGGGGTACATAATAAATAAAAAAATAAACAAAAATATAGGAGTTAGCTTGTTGTGGTGTTGCATCCTGGGGAGGGAGGGGGGGGGAGGGAAAGGGGGGCCTAGGTATAAGCCTAACATGTACTGTATGTATAACCTGGCTTCCTGTCACCCGACACAAGGAAAATTATAATTATTAAGCAGGCGATGAGTCACAGTAACGTGGCTGAAGTATGTTGACCAGACCACACACTAGAAGGTGAAGGGACGACGACGTTTCGGTCCGTCCTGGACCATTCTCAAGTCGATTGTAATTATCAAGTCAATATAATTATTAATATGATTTCTCTATACAAATGTAGTCAACACCACAGACACAACACTTGAACGATAACAGAAACACAGAGAAAGATCTGGGGGTTGGTATCACATCGAACCTTTCCTCCTGAAGCCTACATCAAAACGATATAGAATTCGAACTATTGACGACCGTCACAATAGGTATTATCTTAACAAGAGGATAGGGAGCCGGTCGGCCGAGCGGACAGCACGCTGGACTTATGATCCTGTGGTCCCGGGTTCGATCCCAGGCGCCGGCGAGAAACAATGGGCAGAGTTTCTTTCACCCTATGCCCCTGTAAACTAGTAGTAAAATAGGTACCTGGGTGTTAGTCATCTGTCACGGGCTGCTTCCAGGGGGTGGAGGCCTGGTCGAGGACCGGGCCGCGGGGACACTAAAGCCCCGACATCATCTCAAGATAACCTCAAGATAGGTTCCAGCTGTGCCCTATAGTTATCGAAAAAAATTATATAAGCTAATTTATACGAGAAATAAAAATACCAATCTAACTCTTATATTTCAACCCATCCTCCTGTTCGGTAGTACTTACAGTCACTTACAGGCCTGGTCGACGACCGGGCCGCGGGGACACTAAACCCCGGAAGCACCTCAAGGTAACGATGAGAACCATAGTATATATACCGACCTACAATGAAATTAGAACGTAGAACTCTGAACTATTGAGTTGGACAAACTGGAAAACTATTTTCTATTTGTGTTGCAAAGGCAAACTAAACTAACCTAACCTTCCTAGGCCTAATACACGATATCCGAGACCTAATATAGTACAAATGTGTGCTATACACATTGAAAAGCAATAATGCAATAGGTACTCTGAGAGAGAACTATAAACATCAGAGGCCCGAGACTGTTCAAGACGTTTCCACTACACATAAGGGGTATAACTGGCCGACCCCTGACAGTGTTCAAGAGAGAACTTGACAAACACCTCCAAAGGATACCTGATCAACCAGGCTATGATTCATACGTCAGGCTGCGAGCAGCCGCGTCCAACAGCCTGCTTGACCAGTCCAGCAACCGGGCCGCGGGGATGCTAAGCCTCGAAAACACTTCAAGGTAACCTTAAGGTATACTAGGCCTAGAAACATTTACATTTGTTTTTTAGCTTCATATTTGGCCAACTCTATAAGGTAAATAATACAAAGTTCTACTAATTGCTTACAATGGCAATCTTTGCACAATGGTGCACATAGCTACAGAAACTACTATCTAACAAGGAGAATGGGTTGATATATATGATAAGATATAGCTATGCGATACAAACTATTGTACATTTGTGAGCTAAAATTACGAGGTGAGGGGTAGACTAAACGAATGGGAACTAATGTCAGGGTCGAAAGGGATGAAGGATGAAGGGGGAGGGGGCGGGAAGGGAAATGAATGGGGAAGAAGGGTTAAGGGGGGGGGGGATGGAGAGGTGGAATGGGGAATGAATAGGGTGTGTGGGGGAGATGTTTATTGCGCACGGGGTTTGTATTATTCTTCTGTGAAGGGAAACATGGCGAGCACAACAAAAGAAATCTAATACTGAAACAAGAGAAAGGCAATTCGTTTTTTTCTCTTGTATATACGTACATATAGATGTATATATGACGTTGTAGCGTATATACATCCAAGCACCACCACCATCCCCCACAACCATCACCACCATCCCCCACAACCATCACCACCATTCCCCACAACCATCATCACCATCCCCCACAACCATCACCACCATTCCCCACAACCATCATCACCATCCCCCACAACCATCACCACCATCCCCCACAACCATCATCACCATCCCCCACAACCATCATCACCATCCCCCACAACCATCACCACCATCCCCCAACAACCATCACCACCATCCCCCAACAACCATCATCACCATCCCCCACAAACATCACCACCATCCCCCACCACAACCATCACCACCATCCCCCACAACCATCACCACCATCCCCCACCACAACCATCACCACCATCCCCCACAACCATCACCACCATCCCCCCGCCCACAACCATCATCACCATCCCCCACAACCATCACCACCATCCCCCAACAAAAATCATCACCATCCCCCACAAACATCACCACCATCCCCCACCACAACCATCACCACCATCCCCCACAACCATCACCACCATCCCCCACAACCATCACCACCATCCCCCACCACAACCATCACCACCATCCAACAACCATCACCACCATCCCCCCCACAACCATCATCACCATCCCCCAACAACCATCACCACCATCCCCCCCCCACAACCATCATCACCATCCCCCCCACAACCATCATCACCATCCCCCAACAACCATCACCACCATCCCCCCACAACCATCACCGCCATCCCCCACAAACATCACCACTATCCCCCACAACCATCACCACCATCCCCCACCACAACCATCACCACCATCCCCCACAACCATCACCACCATCCCCCCCCCCCACAACCATCATCACCATCCCCCAACAACCATCACCACCATCCCCCCCCCACAACCATCATCACCATCCCCCCCCCCACAACCATCATCACCATCCCCCAACAACCATCACCACCATCCCCCCACAACCATCACCGCCATCCCCCACAAACATCACCACTATCCCCCACAACCATCACCACCATCCCCCACAACCATCATCACCATCCCCCAACAACCATCACCACCATCCCCCCCCACAACCATCATCACCATCCCCCCCACAACCATCATCACCATCCCCCAACAACCATCACCACCATCCCCCACAACCATCACCGCCATCCCCCCACAACCATCACCGCCATCCCCCACAAACATCACCACCATCCCCCAACAACCATCACCACCATCCCCCAACAACCATCACCACCATCCCCCCCCACAACCATCACCACCATCCCCCACAACCATCACCACCATCCCCCACAACCATCACCACCATCCCCCCCCCCACAACCATCACCACCATCCCCCACAACCATCATCACCATCCCCCAACAACCATCACCACCATCCCCCACAACCATCACCACCATCCCCACAACCATCACCGCCATCCCCCACAAACATCACCACTATCCCCCACAACCATCACCACCATCCCCCACAACCATCATCACCATCCCCCAACAACCATCACCACCATCCCCCCCCACAACCATCATCACCATCCCCCCCACAACCATCATCACCATCCCCCAACAACCATCACCACCATCCCCCCACAACCATCACCGCCATCCCCCACAAACATCACCACCATCCCCCAACAACCATCACCACCATCCCCCAACAACCATCACCACCATCCCCCCCCACAACCATCACCACCATCCCCCACAACCATCACCACCATCCCCCACAACCATCACCACCATCCCCCCCCCACAACCATCACCACCATCCCCCACAACCATCATCACCATCCCCCACAACCATCACCACCATCCCCCACAACCATCACCACCATCCCCCACAACCATCATCACCATCCCCCACAACCATCACCACCATCCCCCACAACCATCATCACCATCCCCCACAACCATCACCATCCCCCAACAAACATCATCACCATCCCCCACAACCATCATCACCATCCCCCACAAACATCATCACCATCCCCCCACAACCATCACCACCATCCCCCACAAACATCATCACCATCCCCCCACAACCATCACCACCATCCCCCACAAACATCATCACCATCCCCCACAACCATCATCACCATCCCCCACATTCATCACCACCATCCCCCACAAACATCATCACCATCCCCCACAAACATCATCACCATCCCCCACAACCATCATCACCATCCCCCAACAAACATCATCACCATCCCCCAACAACCATCACCACCATCCCCCACAACCATCACCACCATCCCCCAACAACCATCACCACCATCCCCCCCCCCCACAACCATCATCACCATCCCCCCACAACCATCACCACCATCCCCCACAACCATCACCACCATCCCCCACAACCATCATCACCATCCCCCAACAAACATCATCACCATCCCCCACAACCATCATCACCATCCCCCACAAACATCATCACCATCCCCCACAACCATCACCATCCCCCAACAAACATCATCACCATTCCCCACAACCATCATCACCATCCCCCCACAAACATCATCACCATCCCCCCACAACCATCACCACCATCCCCCACAAACATCATCACCATCCCCCACAACCATCACCACCATCCCCCACAAACATCATCACCATCCCCCCACAACCATCACCACCATCCCCCACAACCATCATCACCATCCCCCAACAAACATCATCACCATCCCCCACAACCATCATCACTATCCCCCACAAACATCATCACCATCCCCCACAAACATCATCACCATCCCCCCACAACCATCACCACCATCCCCCACAACCATCACCACCATCCCCCACAAACA
The DNA here is from genome assembly GCF_040958095.1 of Procambarus clarkii. Classification (NCBI taxonomy): domain Eukaryota; kingdom Metazoa; phylum Arthropoda; class Malacostraca; order Decapoda; family Cambaridae; genus Procambarus; species Procambarus clarkii. Next base: position 12,102,805 of record NC_091179.1, read on the forward strand.
TCATCACCATCCCCCCCCAACCATCACCACCATCCCCCACAAACATCATCTCCATCCCCCACAACCATCACCACCATCCCCCACATTCATCACCATCCTCCACAACCATCACCACCATCCCCCACAACCATCACCACCATCCCCCACAACCATCACCACCATCCCCCCCAACCATCACCACCATCCCCCACAAACATCATCACCATCCTCCCCCAACCATCACCACCATCCCCCCCAACCATCACCACCATCCCCCACAAACATCATCACCATCCCCCACAACCATCATCACCATCCCCCACAACCATCATCACCATCCCCCACAAACATCATCACCATCCCCCCACAACCATCACCACCATCCCCCACAACCATCACCACCATCCCCCACAAACATCATCACCATCCCCCCCCAACCATCACCACCATCCCCCACAAACATCATCACCATCCCCCACAACCATCATCACCATCCCCCACAAACATCATCACCATCCCCCCCAACCATCACCACCATCCCCCACAAACATCATCACCATCCCCCACAAACATCATCACCATCCCCCACAACCATCATCACCATCCCCCACAAACATCATCACCATCCCCCCCAACCATCACCACCATCCCCCCAACCATCACCACCATCCCCCACAAACATCATCACCATCCCCCACAACCATCATCACCATCCCCCACAAACATCATCACCATCCCCCACAAACATCATCACTATCCCCCACATTCATCACCACCATCACCATCCCCCACAAACATCATCACCATCCCCCACAACCATCATCACCATCCCCCACAAACATCATCACCATCCCCCACAACCATCATCACCATCCCCCACAACCATCATCACCATCCCCCCCAACCATCACCACCATCCCCCCAACCATCACCACCATCCCCCACAAACATCATCACCATCCCCCACAACCATCATCACCATCCCCCACAACCATCATCACCATCCCCCCCCCCAACCATCACCACCATCCCCCACAAACATCATCACCATCCCCCCCCAACCATCACCACCATCCCCCACAAACATCATCACCATCCCCCACAACCATCACCACCATCCCCCACAAACATCATCACCATCCCCCCCAACCATCACCACCATCCCCCACAAACATCATCACCATCCCCCACAACCATCACCACCATCCCCCACAACCATCACCACCATCCCCCACAAACATCATCACCATCCCCCACAAACATCATCACCATCCCCCCCCAACCATCATCACCATCCCCCACAACCATCACCACCATCCCCCACAACCATCATCACCATCCCCCACAACCATCATCACCATCCCCCCCCCAACCATCACCACCATCCCCCACAAACATCATCACCATCCCCCACAACCATCACCACCATCCCCCACAAACATCATCACCATCCCCCACAAACATCATCACCATCCCCCACAACCATCATCACCATCCCCCACAACCATCATCACCATCCCCCACAACCATCACCACCATCCCCCACAACCATCACCACCATCCCCCACAAACATCATCACCATCCCCCACAACCATCATCACCATCCCCCACAAACATCATCACCATCCCCCACAACCATCATCACCATCCCCCACATTCATCACCACCATCCCCCACAACCATCATCACCATCCCCCACATTCACCATCACCATCCCCCACAACCATCACCACCATCCCCCACAACCATCCCCCACAAACATCATCACCATCCCCCACAACCATCATCACCATCCCCCACAAACATCATCACCATCCCCCACAACCATCATCACCATCCCCCCCAACCATCACCACCATCCCCCACAAACATCATCACCATCCCCCACAACCATCATCACCATCCCCCACATTCATCACCATCCCCCACAACCATCATCACCATCCCCCCCAACCTTCACCACCATCCCCCACAAACATCATCACCATCCCCCCCCAACCATCACCACCATCCCCCACAAACATCATCACCATCCCCCACAAACATCATCACCATCCCCCACAACCATCATCACCATCCCCCACAAACATCATCACCATCCCCCACAACCATCATCACCATCCCCCACATTCATCACCACCATCACCATCTCCGGCGCTACGGTGCTATTTAACATCCATTTACAACTCTCTCGTTTAATACTTTTTTCCAGCCGCGGGAGAGAAAATATTCTTGTTTACTTCTTACGACGGCTCCCTGAGGCCTCCTTAAAAGCCTACGCACACACACACACAACATACACGCACACACACGCACACACGCACACACACACACTTTTTCATTACTTCCTTCCCCCCTTATCCAACACCATCCCTCCAACATCTCTGTGCTGGGAAAGAGAGGGAGGGGCAGGTTATATCAAAATTCTCTTTTCCAGCAAAATTCCCTTTTCCAGCAAAATTGAAGGTAAGGGAAGAGGAAGAGCGAGGGAGGAAGAAAGGGGAAAGTGGTGAAAAAGATGGTGCTAAAGAGAAGTCAAAACAAGGGAGTATGCGAGGAGAAAGAGATATACCGTAGGAGAATAAGGTAGAGAGAAAAAGAATAAGAAGCAGAATGAAAGCTATTGTTGATACTTACGGAGGAGAGAGAGAGAGAGAGAGAGAGAGAGAGAGAGAGAGAGAGAGAGAGAGAGAGAGAGAGAGAGAGAGATGGACGATAAAAGATGTAGTGGAAAGAAATGTAAGGAAAATACAGTGTGAGTAGGAGAGAGGGAGAGAAAGAAAGAAGGAAAGAGGGAGAGAAGGAAAGAGGGAGAGACAGTGAAAGGAACTGAGATAAGGAGAGAAATACAGACATAGGGAGAGAGAAGGGAGAGAAGAGAAAAGTTAAAAGTCCAGCTAGAAACGGAGACAAAACTTGAAGAAATTAAAAAAAAATATACAGATATAAAAAACCCACATCCGTATGAGCATAAAAAAGCAGACAGGTGCATAAAAGCACATGAGAACAGCCATAACAAACCCAAAACAGCATCCGAGACAAAGCCTCCCCCCCCCCCCAAAAAAAAATACTGACTGGCAGACTTGTACAAAATAGTTCACGCTAACCTACCAAACCAAAAATACAAACATTTCTGTAAGATACAGACAGCTGTAGAGAGCATCGAACGTCTTTCCTCTGTTCTCTCCTTACAGATCTAATCCTTTATCATTGGTATGACTTGATTAGTTTCATTATTAATTGTAACATTGAAATATATCATGACAGATGCTGTTTTAAAAATGTGTGTGTGTGTGTGTGTGTGTGTGTGTGTGTGTGTGTGTGTGTGTGTGTGTGTGTGTGTGTGTGTGTGTGTGAGCGTGTGTGTCTAGGTTTCCAAGCGGGAGTGTTGCGTGAGAGAGAGAGTGTTTCTCTCTGGCAACACTGGTGGGCAGGAGCCTAAGGGACACAACTCTGCAAAACAACTTCATAGTTTGCTTTCTAAATTGCAATTTTTGCCCCAGAAACTTTTGCATAGTTCCTTCCTCTGATTGCTCTCTTCCTTTACGCCCAAATTAAAACAATATTTTTGTTTAAATACTTTTGTTTTTTTCTTCTTAATTCTTACTCGCAGTGACTTGTTCCGAATTGGTTTTATTTTATCATTGTGTTTCGTAGTCATTCAAAGAAATGTAATACATTAATAATACAGCCGTTAGAATACAACTACAGCTGTACTCTCACTATATCTGCAACTGTAGTGGCTTAGTGGCTTCACTACTACCACCATTACTACTACAAACTACTACTACTAGGAATAGGAAGTTACAGGAAGTATAACAAGAACATAAATATGAACGAGAATTATATCAGAATAAGCTGGTCAACACGATAACAGTTCGTTATCAAATAACAATTAAAGACTTCGTTATTCATAAATATTAGTAGAGATTATAATTGGGGAAACTCAACAGAAAAGGTACAGTTCATTAATTGGATTGACTCTTATTTGTCTGAAGATTTATTCGTAAAGACTTAAATCATTACAATTCTGACTGAACTAAACTGGTGTGTATTAATCTAAATCAAACTTAAACATCTCAGGAGTGACATCTAAGTGCATCTAAATGTGAGTGACATTTAGCTAACAATTTCAAATTGTTATCGTCCAGACGCAGGGAATTTTTAGCATTAGAGCTAAACGACATATATTTGACAAAATTGATAATCGTAAAATAGGGCGATAATATAACTTAGCAGCGTAACTCGTATATAAACTAATCATACCATGACTTTTGTAAATATTAGCACACCTCAGCATTCTACAATCAACAGATGCTGGGATTATCCCTACTCAGCATCACTTCTAACACACCGTTCATGTATAATTGGAATGACTTCACTTGATATCAATATTTCCGCTTGTGATAGAAGTTCCTTCATAATTTGTCTCTCAAGTTGGCGAACCATATCTCTACTCCACCTCTCAAGTTGGCGAACCATATCTCTACTCCACCTCTCAAGTTGGCGAACCATATCTCTACTCCACCTCTCAAGTTGGCGAACCATATCTCTACTCCACCTCTCAAGTTGGCGAACCATATCTCTTATCGCCGCTAATATATTGCTACTTTCACTAAAAAAGTTTAGTTTTTCTAATAATAATATTTTTTTTTTCTAAAAAGAAGGTTTTAGGATATGTTAAAGATCTAATATCTTTAACTTAACGAAACCTCATTATTCACACTTTCTTTTATAATTATTTATATATACAAGAGTTCTTATATTCTTGCAAAGCCACAAGCATGCATAGCATTTCGGGGCAAGTCCTTAATCTTAATACTCCCTGGAATACGACCCGCCAAATCGTTTTCCAACCAGGTACCCATCTTGTAGTTATCTTGAGATGATTTCGGGGCTTTAATGTCCCCGCGGCCCGGTCCTCGACCAGGCCTCCACCCCCAGGAAGCAGCCCGTGACAGCTGACTAACACCCAGGTACCTATTTTACTGCTAGGTAACAGGGGCATAGGGTGAAAGAAACTCTGCCCATTGTTTCTCGCCTTTCCCATTTACTGCTGGGTGAACAGAGAGGTACAGTTTAGGATAGGCGCCTAGTCAATCCTCCCCGGCCAGGATACGATCCCAGGCCAAATCGCTCGCTAAGTGCGGGGCGAGTGTCTTACCATTGCTCCAATGAGAGAGCTGTTTATCAGGTATAAACGAGTTTTATTTCATTATTTCGGTTACTTGAATACGAAATCATACAAAATATCACCCAGTTAAGTCAAATAATTTTAGCTCCGATGCCGAGCTCGCTAATATCAGCTTTATCTATGCATTCGTTCACTGCTTTCTCGTTATCTGCTCGAGATTCTCGCATTTTATATGTATTTTTTACTTTGGTTAGCGAACCGTGGCTCTGGGCGAAATATATTACCCTGCCCAGGCAGATCCTAGCCGCGCAGACCCCAGTCCAATCAGATCCCTGGCCCAGGCAGACCCCACGACCCAAGCAGACCCCCTGACCGGCAGACCCCTACGACCCAATCAGATCCCTGGCCCAGGCCGACCCCACGACCCAATCAGACCCCTGGCCCAGGCAGACCCCTGGCTATACAGACTCCGGACCAGTAAGACCCCACGACCCAGGCAGACCCCCACGACCCAGGCAGACCCCCCACGACCCATGCAGACCCCCACGACCCTGACAGACCCCACGAGCCAGGCAGGCCCCCACGACCCTGGCCAGTAAGACCCCACGACCCAGGCAGACCCCCACGACCCAGGCAGGCCCCATACGACCCAGGCAGGCCCCATACGACCCAGGCAGACCCCCCACGACCCAGGCAGACCCCCCACGACCCAGGCAGACCCAGGCCCCCGACCCAGGCAGACCCAGGCCCACGACCCAGGCAGACCCCCACGACCCAGGCAGAGTCGTCAGAGGAATGCACTAGCAATCTTCACCAGGATCATGAAGATAACCTCCACTATTCCAGAATGAATGATATATGGACAAAGTTCAAGATATTCCAGAGCAGACGTTCTGGAGTCTCTCTATTGTCGCGACACTCAATAACATAAGAAAATGACTTCTCTCCTTTAACTTAGTTTCTCCTTTGCCTAACGGATGTTATTTCTCTTCTGAACGGACTTCAGTTTCTAATTTAGCGTGGTTCTAATTCCAGCAACTAAAATAATATTTTGTCCAACCACTTGGGCTGACGGTAGAGCGACGGTCTCGATTCATGCAGGTCGGTGTTCAATCCCCCCGACCAACAAACAACAAGTGGTTGGGGCACCATTCCTTCCCCCCGTCCCACCTCAAATCCTTATCCTGATCCCTTCCAAGTGCTATACAGTCGTAACTGTATGGTGCTTTCCCCTCCCTTCATTAAACTTCCATGATTTTTAAATATAGCTTCAGCTACTCTGTCAGTGTGAAAATATTGTGTTTAATCTACATTGGCTGGTATCTGTACACAAAATATTCGACAATCTTCGCTTTATAGCGCAATTATTTTTCCATCTTAATTGGTATTATTTAGTTCTTACAGTTAATTTTACATGCAAGATCCTAAAGTGATTGAAAACCTCAATTACAGATGCAGCAAATTAATGCTCATTTCAATTGAGCTATTTGGTAGGAAGAGAGCAGCGTTATCTGCGTATAATTCTTTAATCAACAAGCGTTCATCTGTGTAAACTTTCCACGCTGTTGTTGATGACTGAGGTGAGCCATCAATGAAGACGTGTGGCTTACTTTGAACTAATTTACCCAATTAAGAAGAAGTGGCAAATATATTGCTCTTCATATTGATGGGCGTCTACGGTATGTGTGTGTTCATGAACAACTAGCTATAGAGTAACATTTCACAAACGGGGACGACTGCACGTATGATAAATTTGATAAATTTGATAAATTTGATAAACTGCATTTGATAAAAATAGCCGTTTCCATTAAATCATATACAAACGTCACATAACATTGTCTATGTGAGGTGACGTCTGTAGCACTTGCTGGCTGTTAAGAACACGAAACAACGTTTCAACTCAAGATTCTTCCTTGGTTTGGAGCTATCCAGATCTGAACATAGTTCAGGACAAAGATAAACTCACTGTGTATACAACCCGAGAAGCAGGAAACTTCTCTGTGTATATATACATATATCCCAATTCTTTCTTGCTCGTTTCTTGACCCTTTCCAAGTGCTTTACAGTCGTAAAGCTTTACCCTAACAAATTCCCAATTTCCTCCCTCCCTTCTACTATAAATACTCTCTTGATCCCTCCTACCTACTACCTTCTTGCTCTATCACCTACTTACCTCATCCTCCTTCCCTCTCAATTCCCTGTTTCTCTTTACACTTACCTTCACACCAGCTGTCTGAAAAACACCTGCACATCAGCCCTTTGCAATTGTCATCAGGACAAACGAGTGTTTTTTTCACTCGACGTTCTTTCCACTCGCGCGGCAGAGTCCGTCAAGCACTCGAGAATTACCACACGCGTGAACTGACGATGCGAACTGGGCGTTTTTCTCGTAATTAGAAGCTTTCAAAATTCTACACCACAGAGCCACGCGAGCAATGGAACTCCTCGCGTCGGTCTGGTTTTGGTCGGTGGTAAACGAGGCGAGGTTAACAATTCGAAATCCAACATACTCCCGGCGCTCGAAGCTCGATTTTCCTCACCTGTGTACCAAACCTCAAAGGAGAGAGTTTGCCTTTGTGTTTATAGCAAGTGTTGGCGAGGGAAAATGTCGGTAGGGGAAGTGGAGGAGGGGGAATAGGTCGTTTTCTCCCCCCCCCCCTCCTCCCATTCCCTCATTTATGCAGCGATAAATAAGCTGGAAAATCGTCCCGGGGAGTAACGTATCGCCTGGGGGTTCGTTTGCTCGAAGCGTTTCGAACTGAAACATCGAAACTGTACTCTCCACATTCTGAGACCTTGATCATATCCCGCGCTATGTTTTCATATCTGTTTCTTTGATTCGTCTTGTTCACTCTAACCAAGCTCTAACCACCTTGTTCTGACCACGAAGGTCTCACTGACCTTTGTTTGCGGGTGAAGAGCGTCAACAGACGTGCATGCAGCTATACTGCTTGAGGGTAGCGGCTACCTTCAAATTGCTCTTCACTTTGACACGACAATTTACGAATCGATGTGTCCGACTTATTCTGTCGTTTTGCAACCCGTCCTCGACTCAAGTCCATTACATCCAGCGGTCAACCCCACAGACGCATTCATAAATTTTAACATGTTGTTCATTCAAAACGGGAATTTTCTCAAGTATAAATTAATATTATAACATATTAGCATATTGTGTATATATAGGCATAGGATAGATTAGGTTAGGTGTTTAGGTTCTGTTGGTGATTATTTGTATTTGTAGTACGTGGGTGAAGCATTTACAGCGTTGTGGTTCGAACAAAATTCGTCAGTGAAGCACTTGTTCCGGATATGTTCGAACGTCAGCAGTTGTGAGTCGTGTGTAAACCGCTTTTCATTCATAAACAGGGGGTTTGGCGGGTACATGGAATCACTTTTGGATCTTTGTTTGGAGGACGGGCTGCGTTTTGGGAGGTGATTCGTTGTAACGAGGGCTCGTTACATGCTGGGAGGGGAGGGGGGGCGAGACATCCGTTGTGGGGGACATAGAATTCCATTTCTTCTGTTTCTTTCATTATTATGCACCCCATACCCATGCCGTGGGCGGTGGTGGGAAGGGTGACAGAGGCACACATAATCGGTTACCAGTTATGTAGTGAGCTGTAATACGAGCCTACTGGACGCCAAACACCACTCGTCGCGTGTGTGGGGGGTAGATAGTGTTATGTTTCCATCCATGCCTCTACCCTTCCCAGGTACCCTCCCCCTTCCAAACTCCTAGCGGCATGCTCGTTCAAAACTACAATACCATTTCGAAATAGTATATTATTCCAATTTTCCAGGCATCGACAGGCTCCATATTGCCAATTAACCGCGACCGAAACCTGCTGCCAGCGGCTAAATGAACTAAAAAAATATATATGTATAGAAAAAATCGGGTCTAACAACAGTAGGATGTAGTTTCGCTGTATCACATGTTGCAAGGATTTTGTTTTTCAAATCTTTATCCATGAATATGATGGTGTTGTGGGTTGTAGTTTTCTGCGGAGCGACGAGGCTTTTGAGGGGGGGGGGGGGTAATGACTGTGAAGTTTAGTAATTGACTAGACGATGTGGTGGTTTCTTCGTACGAGTTGATGGCTACTTCCAAAGGTAACAGATGATTTAAGTTAAACCCCAGGGGCCAGATTCAAGAAAGCACTTACGCAAACACTTACGAACCTGTGCATCTTTTCATAAGCTTTGGCGGCCATGTTTCCAATTATTAAACAGTTAATGAGTCCCGAAGCACCAGGAGGCTGTTTATAACAATAACAATAGTTGAATGGGAAGTGTTCATGCTTGTAAACTGTTTAATAAATGTAACCAAAGCCGTCAAAGGTTGAGGAAAGATGTTCACGTTCGTAAGTGCTTGCGTAAGTGCTTTCGTGAATCTGGCCCTAGATGGGCTACTTGTTCTGTCACTTGTACCTCCTTTGACGCGACTCAAGTCCCCCTTGTAACTCAACTTGTCCTCCTGATACCACGTCTCATTTTGACGTACTTTGCCTAAGGGTTAGAAAATCGAAGTACTATATTTTTTTTTATTATTTTTATAAATAAAAACAACATACAAGGAACATACAGAAAACACAAAGAAAATCCGGTACAAACACAGTATAACAATGAAATAACATAAAAGCAAGAGAATCACACACAAATGTCAAAGAAGAATACAGTATACAGAGCACAACACCGACACCCCGACACGGGCACCTTACCGTGAGGTTACCTTGAGGTGCTTCCGGGGCTTAGCGTCCCCGCGGCCCGGTCGTCGACCAGGCCTCCTGGTTGCTGGACTGATCAACCAGGCTGTTGGACGCGGCTGCTCGCAGCCTGACGTATGAGTCACAGCCTGGTTAATCAGGGCACCGGACACATAAGAAAAACAAAAGACTACACATAACAGAACACATATGAGGTAACATATAACACTCCCCAACCCACAAAGATACACAGACTGTTAAGGAAAATTAAGACAATACACAGAGCATGAAACAGAAAACTCCGACAAGGGCATCGGATACAAAAAAAAATCATAAGGTAACACAGAACAGCACATAAAATAAATAACATAAAACACACCCACAACCAAAGACACAAAACAGAAACATATAGAAGGTCCACTCACACAAAGTTAACCACACCTCCCACACACAAGATAAATCAGTATAGTACAAAACCTCACAGCCTACAAAAGTTATATGCACATAGGCATAAGCACAGAATAATATGTACACACACATGAAACACACACAGACGTCAACACCAAGAGAACCGCATAAAGAATCAACCACACAACTACCACACAACACGCAACAATCACACACTCGAACACAAGCAGCACAGGCCAAGGCAGACCAAAGGCCAAAAAACACAGAAAAATGCAGGCCTACGCTGGAGCCGAAAACAACCCCCAAACCACACCCCCACACGCACACAGACACAACCGGCACCCGGAGACACCGAAGCACACACCACACGCACGGGAGCAGCACCAGCACAAGTAAGACACACACACAACCCACGCAACCCCCCCCCCCACCAAGGAGGTCCAAAGGAAAGGGAAGGGAGCACAAAGCGAACACCCCCCCCCCAAACCGCTCCAATCCCCTCAAACACACACACCGACACCCCAATGCCACCCAAGACCAAGCACCCTCACCCAATAATTGACGCACTCACCGACCCAAAAGCAACCCCCACGAACATAAGCATCTGTGAACCACCGACCAAACTCCGCCGGTAAAGCGCGCCGCAGCCACCACCAGGTAAACCACATGCGCCCCTGCAAAAAGCCCAAAACGCGAAAACCCCATTAACCTCCCGCCTCCCAACCCACACACAAAACACATAATCCACAATCAAGACACACAACGTATTGCGCACCCTCCGCAAACCACTCGGAAAAGACAGAAACAAAAACCACAAAACATCACTCCTACACCCCGGCCCACAAAACACCTCCAGGACATCCCGAAACCAGTCAACCAAATCCTGCAACCAGACAGAAAAATAAAATACATGCACCTGCGACTCGCTAAAGCTACAGTGCACACACGCAGCAGAATCACGCAACCCAAGCATACACAACCGCTCATTTGTCGCCAGCGACAAATGCAGAAACCGAAACATCAATTTCCAGCTGCTGCGGTGCCAAGAACCTCCCCCCCGAAACCCGACCAGACAACACCCCAATCCGAACACGGGAATAAGGCCTCCACCCGAGGCAACAACACCCCATACACAGCCTTACACGAAAAGGACATAAAACCAGGATGACGGCAGAGGGCCCGAAGAATCACCACGGCCTAGGAATACACAGGAGGGGTAAACAATGCCACCTCCCGACAAACCCCCAAATCAACCAAGTAACTAAACCGAAGTGAACAGAAAAACACACAACGCATTCAGCCCCCCACCCAGAACCAGCCCCTGACGCAACGAGACCCAGAAGAGGGCCCCTGGCCTTAGTAAAGACGTCAGGAATACCAACACCACCCTCCTGCACCCCCAACACCAGCGTCGAACGACGAACAGGATGATAACGACCACACCACACATACCTATACACCAGACTCTCCAGCCCCAAGGCCTTCCGGTGATTCAAAGAGAAGCACCCAGCCACAAACCACACTCGTGACAGTGTTACCTATCGTACGTTACGGCTCGTGATCCTACAGCAGCCAAACTTTAATAAGTCTAGGGATACGACACAACTGCTGTTCTCAATAGCGAATCACCAGTATAACCCCTTGACAGGTACTGAGCATAAAATAGAATCTTCATAGGACTGAAGAATAAAGACTAAGATACATATATAATATTATATTAAATAAATCTCAAAAGCAAACAGATGATTATATGGTCACAATATATATCACATTAAAAATATCACTGTACTTCCAGACATTAAATTAATAATATATAAGTATGGCTATTATAGAACAAAAGAATGACTTATCTCCAAAATGTTGTTCTCTCCCTGGCTTCTGCTCAGCTACTAAACCAGATCACGCGAGAATCAAAACAGATTGCCTCGCCCCGCGAATAAATTGCCAAAGTTACAATTATTAATATTTCAACAATGGAGCACTACATTGTGACAAGAGTAATCTTAAACTAACTTAAGGAATAATTAGTACATTTTGATATACACAAACAAAAGGTAATAGTTCTTTACATAGTAATTAAAATATGCATACAGAATAGCATAATGGCATGCACACCCCAGCAACGGACGATCCCACGACAATTTGCCAGATACAGTTCACTCAATTATTATTTCACTGTTACCCACTTATGATCACATATAAATCATTAGTTCCCGTGGGAAAACTGATCACACAAAGAAATAAACAATCATTCCCACGATACGCTGGGCCTAACGCCAACACTGTAACATGAATGTGCATTTGTATAGAACATAAGTATAATAATATACATGCTTGTAATTTACATACAATTATAAATGTACATATTAATATATTCACTTACGTATCTTATAAGGGTACGTAACAGACAGCACCTTACACAAAACATGCAACGCCTGCTGGTAGATTGTCAACGGACGATTCGACAACAACCCAACCGCAACCCCAATCGAACGAGAAACAGCACCCCAATTCCACTCCAAGGAGCAATCATAAGGAGCAAACCAGGTAATCCCAAGAACTCGAAGAGACGAGACCACCGGAAACCATGACCCATCCCACAACATGCGGGAGGCCCACTCACCAACACCCATCAAACCCGACTTTGCACGATTAATGACGGCCCCTGTGGTGGACTCAAACTTCAAGAGAACATCCTGGACAGCACCGACAGAACCCACCGAAGCCACAAACAGAACGGTATCGTCAGCATACCCACAAATGGGCAGCCGAAGAATGGAAGGCAAAAGAAGGAAGCACAATCAAAGCACAAGCCTTTACCACCCGAAAGAGAGGTTTCTGAAAAATCACATACAAGAGCATAGACAATGGGCAACCCTGACGCACAGAACGGCGAATATGTAAAGGGGGAACTAAAAAATCCATTCACACAAACGCGACTGCGATACCGGGCATAAAACATGCACACCCAATCCATGAACACCGACGGAAACCCAAGCCACTACATAGCACTAAACACAAACCCCAACTACACCCGATCGAAGGGCTTCAACCAGTCCAAGCTGATCATCGCCGCCGAAAGGCGATATTCGGATGCGTACAGTAACACATCATGATAAAGAATTGCAATGCATAAGTGAACGACCAGGAACACCACAAAACTGTTCAACAGAAATCACCAATGCAACAACACTACGACAGCGACTCACTAAACCTTGGACAGAATTTTATAATCAACATTCAATAACGTAATAGGCCGCCAATTCGAGAACTGCAAATCGCCCGGCTTCGGGAGCAGCCGCACGATCCCTTCACGAAGGGAGTCGGGCAGAACAAACTCCCAAAGACAAACGTGCACCACCTCCAAGAAGACCTCCCCCAGCACATCCCAAAAGGTAATATAGAACTCAACAGGAAGGCCATCCAAACCGGGCACCTTCCCCGAATGATACGTCAGGATCACACCCAGGAGCTCCCCCAACGAAACATCCTGCACCAACCGGGCACTCTCTGCCACCGACAAACCAGGGGTGCACTCATTCAAAAAAGAATCCACGAACACATCTCCCTGTACCGCCCCATAGAGCGCCTCCAATTCCTGCCGCACGTTGAGCAGAACCCCATCCGTGTTAGAAAGCACAGAACCATCAGGCCGCCGAAGGCTCCTAAGAAGGACGGAAGCCCTAGCAGCCTTCTCCCGACCCAAAAGAATGAACGCTCACAAAAGTCAGGGGGCCCCACGGATCTGAGACCGCCTCCGTTAAAGCCATACCAGAAAGGAGAACCGTCCGCTCATTCCAACGTTCCACGAACCAACCGCACATACACAGATGACGTAGCAAACGTCACCGCCGCACGGTGGGGCGAAAACTTTTCCAGACCAAGGAGATCTGGAACCTGTACGTCTATCTCATCCAGGAGCGCAACCGCCACTTGCTCCCAATCCACCGCAGCAGAGAAATCCAATCGCACCAATGCAACAATGGTGGATGCGGCCAATACCAGCCGCTGCCATAACGCTAGCCGCCACCTCGGCCAGCAGGCGCTCCACCACAACGGGCATCCACCACTATGCAGCGTCAAACAGCCACTGGCAGCCCCAGCCCGACGTCCACCCCCTCTGGTGAGAGAGGAGCGAATCCACAGTACTAGAAAATGGTAGTGATGATGATAGCGGCTCGTGGAATTGATATACTGTCCTGTTTTCTGTTAGTGGTCAACCCGTACTCTTAAAAAACGTCGTTTTTCGCTCGTATGCGCGCCATGACCAAAAATGGACGGGATTTGAAATGAAATTTGCTCACGAAAGTAAGTGACGTCCCGTTTTCTTTTTCGAGTCATCCGGCTTAGTCGGTTAGGCTTAGAGAGGAAACTTATATAAGATAAGAGCACTTTAGTGCGACAGTTTCTTGACTTGGGAGCGCTCGCAAGAACATGCTGTGTAATTATCATAAGTGAACAGATTAAAAAAAAAATAAAATAAAATAAATAAATAAACTTATGTCAACTCTCAAATTTGGATTATCTTTCAGTCACTGAATGGAAGAATGTTTGAAGGAAATTATCTTTATTTAGATAAAGACCAATAATTCAAAGAATATGGGGTTTACATCACAGATTTGTTTAAGTTTCTTAGGTGGTGTCTCAGTCTCTCTTAGGTGAGCACAGTCTCTGAGGTAGTGCACCTAGTTATATCTTTAGCACTTGCTGCAGTTTCTGCAACTGCTTGTGCAACTGTTGCTTCGACTCGAAACTCCAAATTAAGAAACTTGTATCTGACACTTACTTCCCGGAACACTGTTTCCTCTCTTGACTATCTCCTATTCTCACGTAGTAGTTGATAGTATCGGCTTCGACGTCATTGTGCAGCAGCTGACTTGATTCTCTGCTGCACTCTCTTCATGAGAACATAAAGTTAAAGAAATATGCAAAAATAAAGGTCTATTGGCCCATGAGCGACAGCTTCTATTATTTTCTCTTAAGAAAATAAAAATGAAGGAATGCAAATGCCCCTATTGGTTAATGCCCGTCAGCTCCTGTTCGTATCCACCCAAACTCATTCAAAAAATCGTTTATCCAATATCTACAACAATCCACCAATGTCACGTCTATTATGCTACCCGGTAATTTGTTCCATATTTCTACAAACCTAACCAGTATTTACCCAGCTCTTTTTCTTGTTTAATCTAAACTGATCCAATTTGTATCCATTGTTTCGTGTTCTATTGTGTGGTGATTTATTTACCTTGTTGCTCGTATTCTCTGTGGTGCAGTGGTAAAGCAATCGTCCAGTGCTTGGCGAGCGCTTTGGTCTGTGTTCGTATCCTATCCGGGGAGGATTGACTGGGCGCCAGTCCTTAACTGTAGCCTCTGTTCACCCAGCAGTGAATATGGTGCCTGGTTGTTACACGATTTGGCGAGTCGTATTCCGGGGGAAAATTAGGAGTAAGGACTTGCCCGAAACGCTACGCGTGCTAGTGGCTGTACTAGAATGTAAGAACTCTTGTATATATAAATAAAATGAAGAAATAACAATAAAATGATTAATAACTCCTTTGTTATATCTTATATCACCTGGCAGGACAAGGTGACAAACAACAACGTCTTGGGGAGAGCAAGAATCACCAGCATGTACACAATGCTGAAACAGAGACGAATGCGCTGGCTCGGGCACGTTGTGCGAATGGGCGACGGCAGGATCCCCAAGGATCTCCTGTATGGAGAGCTGAGGCAGGGAAAGCGTCCAGTAGGCAAGCCCCAGCTACGGTACAAAGACGTATGCAAAAGGGACCTGAAAGCCATGGACGTCGATCTTGCTATATGGGAGACACTGGCTGCAGACCGTTCAGCCTGGAGGCAGTCTGTTCAACGAGGTCTCTCCAAGTTCGAGGAGTCACTTGCCAAGGAATCGGAGGCAAAGAGACAGAGAAGGAAAGCCGGTAACCAGGAAGACAGACCAGAATCGGACTTCGTTTGTGCTCGGTGTGGGATGGACTGCCACTCTCGGATTGGCCTCATCAGTCACACCAGACGCTGCACCAGGATTGACAACTAGGGCGCAACTCCATAGTCTCCCGAGACTGAAGGATGCCTACTACTATATCTTATTATTATTTCGTACACTGGTTATATTACCTCTCACGCTTTGCTCTGCGTCCTTGTCACAGTCTTGATTCCAGGTGAAACATTCCATTTGTAGATGAATCTTGGGGTTGAAATATGTATTGTATGCTCCAGTTCACCAGTAACTATGCCCCTGTTCACCAGTAACTATGCTCCAGTTCACCAGTAACTATGCTCCAGCCTTCACCAGTAACTACAACTTCATTCACTCCAAGAAATTAAAGCACGAAAATTGGAATGATCCACAGGAACTTGATCATCATTCCTTGACTGGTTTAGTGTTTTCTCAGCAACTAAGACTTTAACCAACGTCCCCCTATTTTGTAACTATTATTTTCCCCTAAGACTCAGACGCACAGATTTTGAGGATCCGTAGAATTACTCAAAGACAGCCTAAAGGTACCAAGAAGATCTCCCAAAGCCTCCCTGCAATGTGTTAGTGGAGAATAACTATAATATATCTACTTACGTTGCACACACTATACTATACCTATAATAGGTTAAGTAATAATTGTAATTACGAAGCAATAAGATGCTTATCTTAACATACTAAGAAGGTTAGGTAAGGTCGGTGTTTTCTATGAAGCTTTTCCAGGTAAACTAAAATATTCACAATAAATTAGTATGTCACATATGCACGTATTTAATAAGTCAATATTGACTATATGAAAGTGCGAGAACGGGTTGCAATACGATACTTTGATCACTGAATTTCACTGTGCCCTCCTTCTGTGTATCTTAAGAGCAACGAGAATACCACAAGAGCTGTCTTTGTCATCCCAATGGTTTAGTGTTTAAACGAAAGGTTCTATGTAGTTTGTGTGTGGTATAATTCGTGAAATGGAGGGTTCTATCTCACACGAATCATATACAGTGGAAATTCATACATACGAACGCATACTAAAGAGGCACGTCTGAGAGAGAAAGGGGGGGAAAAGAGAGAGAGAGAGAGAGGAGAGAGAGAGAGAGAGAGAGAGGAGAGAGAGAGAGAGAGAGAGAGAGAGAGAGAGAGAGAGAGGAGAGAGAGAGGAGAGAGAGAGAGAGAGAGAGAGAGAGAGAGAGAGAGAGAGAGAGAGAGAGAGAGAGAGAGAGAGAGAGAGAGAGAGAGAGAGAGGAGAGAGAGAGAGAGAGAGAGAGAGAGAGAGAGAGAGAGAGAGAGAGAGAGAGAGAGAGAGAGAGAGAGAGAGAGAGAGAGAGAGAGAGAGAGAGTGAGAGAGAGAGAGAGAGAGAGAGAGAGAGAGAGAGAGAGAGAGAGAGAGAGAGAGAGAGAGAGAGAGAGAGAGAGAGAGAGAGAGAGACATACACACAGACAGGCAAAACTGAACCAATGCACAAGACTATTCAACTAGAAAAAAACTGAGCTCACAGAAAAATACTACACATTACACACTACACATCACCCAAACCTAACACCCACCTACACAACACACACCCCCTCTCCCCCCCCCCATCCCCAAGCAACCCACCCCCCACCCTCTCCCTTCAATTCTTCCCCCCTCCTTCCCTCTCACCCTCCCCCTCTCTTCCTCCATCTCCCTACCCCATTGCTGTCTCCTATATATCTCCTGTATAAACACCGCTCGGCCTTCCTGCGCGGTGTTTACACAAATGTTTACAAATGTTTAGAGGGGAACACGGAGCTCAGTGTCACAGTGCAGCACCAATTAGAGGTGGGCGGATCAGCAGTCGGTTATTGAAAGGGGAGAGAGAGAACGGGAGGAAAGAGAAAGCTGGGAGAGGGGGCGAGAAACTGTAGACTAAAGGAGAGTGGAGAGAATGAAGTAGATGTGAGGAAGGAAGGAAGGAAGGAAGGAAGGAAGGAAGGAAGGAAGGAAGGAAGGAAGGAAGGAAGGAAGGAAGGAAGGAAGGAAGGAAGGAAGGAAGGAAAGAGGAAGGAAGGAAGGAAGGAAGGAAGGAAGGAAGGAAAGAGGAAGGAAGGAAGGAAGGAAGGAAGGAAGGAAGGAAGGAAGGAAGGAAGGAAGGAAGGAAGGAAGGAAGGAAGGAAGGAAGGAAGGAAGGACAGTATCAGGGAAAAGCACCAAGCTATTACGACTATATAGCACTTGGAAGGGGGGTCAGGATAAGGATTTGGGATGAGACTGGGGGGATAGGAATGGTGCCCAACCATTTGGGACGGTCGAGGAGGAATGAGGGAAGAGAGAAAGGGAGAGGGAATAAAAGAGAGAGAGGGTAGAGAAAAGAGAGGAGAAAGTTAAGAGAAAGAATTGAAGGAAGAGGTAATAAATTTAAGAGAAAAAAGAGGTTAGAGATAAAAAGAAGTGAGATAAACAAATAAATGGAAGAAAAGAGAGAAGAAATGAAGTGATAAACGGGAAACGGAGCGAGTGGCGAAGAGAAGAGACACAAGGCAAAAGGAAAGTTGCGAAAGGGGAAGAGCCGAAGAAAGAAAGACGGGATAAGAGAGAGTAGCAGAGCACGAAAAGGGTGACTGGTGAAGATGGAGCAGGAGAGAGAGAGAGAGAGAGAGAGAGAGAGAGAGAGATAGAGAGAGAGAGAGAGATAGAGAGAGAGAGAGAGAGAGAGAGAGAGAGAGAGAGAGATAGAGAGAGAGAGAGGTGCCATCTTCACAGCGGATGCAATTATAAACAACTCGATGAGTAATCCGCATTAACGAACGGCCGGTCCACTGGCGCGATTAATATCATTGTGGAAAGAGAAAATGTATTTAATATTCCAGAGGTTTTATTTCGAAGCGAATATTATATTTATGGGATCGTTTAAATGATACCGAGTCTGAGTGTATCGGCATGCGTTGTATTTCATGCTGTATGTGATGGATTTAATGCTGTATGTGCTGTATTTAACGCTGTATGTGATGTATTTAATGTTGTATGTGTTGTATTTAAAGCTGTTTTGAAATATTTAATGCTGTATGTGATGTATTTAATGATGAATGTGATGTTTTTAATGCTTTTTGGTGATGTATTTAATACCTTATGTGATGTATTTGTTGTAGTTTTGTTTACGATGACATTACTGTTGTGTTTTGTTTTATATTATTATCCTTATTATTATTATTATTATTATTATTATTATTATTATTATTATTATTATTAGTAGTAGTAGTAGTAGTAGTAGTTATATGATGTTGAAGTAGTATATGCTCGTTCATACCCACACACACACATACACACACACACACACACACACACACACACACACACACACACACACACACACACACACACACACACACACACACACACACACACACAATAATGTGTGTGTGTGTGTGTCGGTCAAGGGTCATTCTTGTCGGTCAAGGGACCGACAAGAATGAGAGGAGGGGATGAACCAGCCTTGCTTGATCTGATATTTACCCTAAATGAGTCGGATATAAGGGAAGTTAAGTTGGAAGCCCCCTTGGGAATGAGTGATCATAGTGTATTGAGCTTTGAGTACCTGGTTGAGCGGGGAATTATCACCCCCAAAAAAGAACTGGGAACCAAAGGGCTGGCGTACCGAAAGGGAAACTATGAGGAAATGAATAAATTCCTATGGGATATACATTGGGACACAGAACTCGGAACCAAGTCCGTACAAGACATGATGGACTATGTCACCCAAAAATGTCAAGAGGCTGTAAGCAGGTTTGTCCCAGCCCGACAGGAAAAAACAGAGAAGCAAAGGAAGAATCCGTGGTTTAATAAGGAATGTATGAAAGCAAAGGAGCTGAACAAAAGGGCATGGAGGAACTTCCGTAATAACAGAACACCAGAAAGTAGAGAGAGATACCAGAGAACCAGGAACGAGTACGTCAGTGTGAGAAGAGCAGCTGAGAAAAGGTATGAAAATGATATAGCCAATAAAGCCAAGACCGAACCAAAGCTACTACACAGTCACATCAGGAGGAAGACAACAGTGAAGGAACAGGTGATGAAACTTAGGATGGGCGAGGACAGGTACACAGAGAATGACAAAGAGGTGTGTGAAGAACTCAACAAAAGGTTCCAGGAGGTCTTTACAATAGAACAGGGAGATGTTGCAGCGCTAGAAGAGGTGGCAGCAAACCAGGTGACCTTGGATAGGTTCGAAATTACAAGAGATGAGGTCAAGAAGCTCCTATTGGAACTGAATGTGAGAAAAGCTGTTGGGCCGGATGGAATCTCGCCATGGGTATTGAAAGAGTGTGCAGGAGCAGTTTGCCTACCACTCTCCATAGTGTATAGTAGATCACTGGAAACGGGGGACCTACAAGAAATATGGAAGACTGCTAATGTAGTACCAATATACAAAAAGGGTGACAGACAAGAGGCACTGAACTACAGGCCAGTGTCCTTAACTTATATACCATGCAAGGTGATGGAGAAGATTGTGAGAAAAAGCCTAGTAACACATCTGGAGAGAAGAGACTTCGTGACAACCCATCAACATGGGTTCAGGGAGGGTAAATCTTGCCTTACAGGATTGATAGAATTCTATGATCAGGTGACAAAGATTAAACAAGAAAGAGAAGGCTGGGCGGACTGCATTTTCTTAGATTGTCGGAAAGCCTTTGACACAGTACCCCATAAAAGGTTGATGCATATGCTGGAGAAACAGGCAGGAGTAACTGGTAGGGCGCTCCAGTGGATAAGGGAGTACCTAAACAATAGGAAGCAGAGAGTTACAGTGAGGGGTGAGACCTCAGACTGGCGTGAAGTCACCAGTGGAGTCCCACAGGGCTCTGTACTTGGACCTATCCTGTTTCTGATATACGTAAATGATCTCCCAGAGGGTATAGACTCATTCCTCTCAATGTTTGCTGACGACGCCAAAATTATGAGAAGGATTAAGACAGAAGAGGACAGCTTGAGGCTTCAAGAAGACCTGGACAAGCTGCAGGAATGGTCGAACAAATGGCTGTTAGAGTTTAATCCAAGCAAATGTAATGTAATGAAGATAGGGGTAGGAAGCAGGAGACCAGATACAAGGTATCACTTGGGAGATGAAATACTTCAAGAGTCAGAGAGAGAGAAAGACCTGGGGGTTGATATCACGCCAGACCTGTCCCCTGAAGCTCATATCAAGAGGATAACAGCAGCAGCATATGCCAGGTTGGCTAACATAAGAACGGCCTTTAGAAACTTGTGTAAGGAATCTTTCAGAACGTTATATACCACATATGTCAGACCAATCCTGGAGTATGCGGCACCAGCATGGAGTCCATATCTAGTCAAGCATAAGACTAAAATGGAAAAGGTTCAAAGGTTTGCCACCAGACTAGTACCCGAGCTGAGAGGTATGAGCTACGAGGAGAGACTACGGGAATTAAACCTCACTTCGTTGGAAGACAGAAGACTTAGGGGGGACATGATCACCACATTCAAGATCCTCAAGGGAATCGACAGGGTTGATAAAGACAGGCTGTTTGACACAAGGGGCACACGCACTAGGGGACACAGGTGGAAACTGAGTGCCCAAATGAGCCACAGAGATATTAGAAAGAACTTTTTTAGTGTCAGAGTGGTTGACAAATGGAATGCATTAGGAAGGGATGTGATGGAGGCTGACTCCATAAACAGCTTCAAGTGTAGATATGATAGAGCCCAATAGGCTCAGGAACCTGTATACCTGTTGATTGACAGTTGAGAGGCGGGACCAAAGAGCCAGAGCTCAACCCCCGCAAGCACAACTAGGTGAGTACAACTAGGTGAGTGAGTACACACACACACACACACACACACACAAAGGCCTGGTAGCCTGGTGGGTAGCGCGCAGGACTCGTAATTCTGTGGCGCGGGTTCGATTCCCGCACCAGGCAGAAACAAATGGGCAAAGTTTCTTTCTCACCCTGAATACCCCTGTTACCTAGCAGTAAATAGGTTCCTGGGAGTTAATCAGCTGTCACGGGCTGCTTCCTGGTGTGTGTGTGGTGTGGAAAAAAAGGTGAGTTGAGAGGCGGGCCGAAAGAGCAAAGCTCGACCCCCGCAAACACAACTAGGTGAACTAGGTGAATACACACACACTCAAACACATACACACACACACACACACACACACACACACACACACACACACACACACACACACACACACACACACAATACATCACTATTTTCTTTCGTACTGCTACGTTTATTTCGCTGAACTGACGTAAAATATACAGAAAATACTGTTCTTAAGAGTAAACCAGGTACAAAAATCCCTCAGTAATGTCCCTCCAGCGTTTTATAGCGCGTGCTTCACCGGCTATATTCCCAATTGTAAAATATCCTCCCTATTTTTGAGAATTTCAAGCTTGTCCCAATATTTTATATCGCACCGGACTGTTATCCAGTGTTTTATTTATTTGGTTCAGTGTGGAAAGAAGGGAATATTTCTTTCCTTGATAACTTGTCATAGTTATCTAAGAAAATTTGCGTGAGAGGTATTCCGTATGATAGGATTTTGTTGTCTAAATTCTGTTTTTTTTTAGTTTGGTATACACACAGAAATCACAATAACGTGATGCATCAATGAACAAATTCACAAGTTCAATGATCCAAAGTAACCATGTCGTGGCTCAGTCGATTAAGGCAGCGTCTGGGATGCTGACAGACGTAGGTTCGAATCCTCGTCACGGCCCTTGTGGATTTGTTAGTTTGATGTGTTTGTGTTCGATTTAACGTCAGTAATTTCTGAACGAGAGGAGAGTTCCGAGACTTCCTGCACAGGTGCTGGCAACGGCTCCGTCAGTGGCTGGACGAAGCAGGATAAGTCGAAAGAATTATATCATCGTTTTGCAATTTATAAGTGGATTAATAGAAATAAAATATGCTGTTAGCTCGCACGGTGTGTGTTTGCCACTTGTATTTACAACGCGTGTCTGCAGGATTGAGTTGCATTGCTAGCTCTTGGACCCCGCGTTTCTAATCGTCGGTTGTCTAATGTGTTGACTCCCAACCTATTTTCATATCTGTTGTGTATATTTATCTCAAACACATATTCCTATATTATAGTCTATAGCAGCTATCTTACTCCCAGGTGACTATTTACTGCTGGGTGAACAGGTGCATCAAGCTAAAAAAAACTCTGCCTATTTGTTTTTGTCTGCCGAGAAATGAAACCCGGGCCGGGTTCGATTGGACTGAAACAGCAACCCCATAAGTTTTAAATTTAAATTTTGCCCCGAGGGGCGAGTTTATTGGGCAGCGCCACTCATCTTGTGAGTGGACACACCGCCATAGCAGCATGTACATCACTCCCCAATAGGAAGAAAACCCGCTGGGTTGATCATCCAGCAGGTTTTATTCCTATTGGGGAGTGTTATTTTGATGAGGACTACGAGCCCCGTTCGCTGTCTGCTCGACTGCGAGGACCTGTGTAGGCTGAAACTACATGCTATTTTGCCTAATATTTCCTCTTCTATCTCTTTGATGAATTATAAAACGGTTTTATTTAAAAAACGTCTTTTTTTGTGCCTTTGTGGTTAATTTGGGGGCTGGTTTCCCTTCCCCTTTTCTCAACTGGTGGGTAGAACGCCGGCGTCTCTTCTTGCCGGGTCGGCGTTCGATCTCCGATTGGTTCAAGTGGTTGGACACTCTTTCTTCCCACCGTCTTAGACCAGCTCCTTGGTCCCACATGCGTTTGCAATGTAATGCAATCTGCGGGCCGCTCCAAGCAACAGCCTGGTGGACCAAACTCTCACAAGTCAAGCCTGGCCTTTCGGCCGGGCTTGGGGAGTAGAAGAACTCCCAGAACCCCATCAACCAGGTATCAACCAGGTATACTTGTTTAGCGCTATATCCTGTGAATTACCTTACCTTGCCTTGCCTTGATTTCCTTACCTTACCTTAGCTGCTCTTAACAATTTGTCAATTTCAACAAATTTTGCGATTTTCCTTATATTTTTGGTTGTTGTTATCATATCTTCCTCGCTCCTGGTTTCCTCTAGTATTGCCAAGTACGGTTCCAAGTGCCAAGTACTACTTCTTGTCCTGCGGTCATTATAACTACTCTCTAACTGCTGTTCAGACTGGCGCCAGTTTTCTGGTGTGGCAGATCTCTGAAAGCTCCTGCCAGGTGTTTATGTTTACACAACATCTGTTACAATTGTCACAATACAACCAAATGTTGTGTGTATTCACCTAGTTGTGTCTGCAGGTTCGAGCATTGACTCTTGGATCCCGCCTGTGTGTGTGTGTGTGTGTGTGTGTGTGTGTGTGTGTGTGTGTGTGTGTGTGTGTGTGTGTGTGTGTGTGTGTGTGTGTGTGTGTGTGTGTGAGTGTGTGTGTGTGTGTTCTCCGTTCAGCCAAAAATGGAGACCCGTATTAAGGAATGTTGATTGAACATAGACAACTGGGTGATAACGATGTTTTTCTTCCAGTCTAAGGAGAGTACTGTAGCCTTTTGTCAGTTCTGCAGTACTGACAAAAGTTCTCTTCAGAATGAACAGCATGTTAAAAATGATAAATGCGTCTTTGGGACCGACCGCTGGATGGAATGGACTTGGTCTCAAGACGGGATGCAATGTATTATCTGCAGCACATCCCGGGGCATCTTCCACCGTCTGCAGGCTGGTCTGTAAGGTCTTGTGGGGAGGTCTTAATCACGCTTCTACGACGTATGAGTATCGAAAGGAATTTCCTCACTTCTTGGTAGGCTTGAAGTCCTACTCCAACTCCAAGACTCGAGTTACTCATTAAAAAAATTGCCCTGTACATAAACACTGAAAACTCCCACCCCAGAAGTGACTTGAACCCATACTGCCAGGAGCAACGCAACTGGTATGTACAGGACGCCTGTACATTATTAAATGTACAGGCATTATTCTGCATTATTAAATGATGGTGATGAGTTCACTCAGTTTCAAAGGATATTGGTCCATGTGGAGCCGCGGTATTTAAATACAGAACGTGACTCCTTTGGGCACAAACAATGAAGACAGAATTCTGGTGCTTAGTGACGTCAAGGATTGAGCCGCCAGGAGCCAAATTCTCGAAGCAGTTACGCAAGCACCTACGAACCTGTACAAGTTTTGTCAATCTTTGGCGGCTTTGTTTACAATTATTAACAGCCCGTCCTCCAAACAAAAACCCAAAAGTGATTCCTTCCACCCGCCAAATGAAAAACGAATTTTTCATTTAAATTTAAATGTTTATGAATTTAAATGTATATGAATGAAAAACGGTTTACACACGACTCTCAACTGATTTCGTCCAACCGTCCTCGACTCAATTCCATTACATCCAGCGGTCGACCCCACACATGCATTAATAAATTTTTACATGCTGTTCATTCAAAACGGGAATTTTCTCCAATATAAATTAATATTATAATATACTAGCATATTGTGCAGATGTAGGCATTGGATAGGATAGGTTAGGTTAGGTTAGGTGTTTAGGTTCTGTTGGCGATTATTTGTATTTGTAGTACGTGGGTGAAGCATTTACAGCAACCTGTTCTCACACTAGGCTCTTTAAAGCAGCGGCCGTCCTCCCCAGACGCATTCATCAATTTTGACATATTGTCTATTAAAAATTGGTTTGTTCTCATATATAAATTAATATTCTTATACATAAAAAATTGTACGTATAGTTTGACGTAAGTTAGGTTAGGTTAGGTTAGGTTAGGTTAGGTTAGGTTAGGTGTTTAGGTTCTGTTGGCGATTATTTGTATTTATAAGTTTGCGGGTGAAGCATTTATTGAATTGAGGTTCGAACAGAGGACGTGAGCGAAGCACTTGTCCCGGAAGTTTTCAGAGGTTATCAGTCTGTGAGTCGTGTGTAAACCACTTTTTATTCATAAACAGGAGGTTTGCCGGCTGGATTAAAGAGCTTCGATCTTTGTATGCGAGAACGGGCTGTTTACAGAGTTGTGGTTCTAACAAAGTTCGTCAGTGAAGCACTTGTTCCGGAAGTCTTCGGACGTCAAGAGTTGTGAGTCATGTGTAAACCGCTTTTCATTCATAAACAGGGGGTTTGGCGGGTGCATGGAATCACTCTCGGGTCTTTGTTTGGAGGACGGGCTGGATTTCGTTCGAACACTTCCGGAACAAGTGCCTCACTGACGAATTTTGTTCGAATCACAACGCTATAAATGCTTCATCCACGTACTACAAATACAAATAATCGCCAACAGAACCTAAACACCTAACCTAACCTATGTCTATACATGCACAAAATGCTAATATGCTACAATATTAATTTATATTTGAGAAAACTCCTGTTTTGAATGAAAAGCATGCTAAAATTTATGAATGCCTCTGTGGGGTCGACCGCTGGAAGGAATGGACTTGAGTCGAGGACGGGTTGTTATAAAAATAACAACAGTTGATTGGGAAGTTTTCATGCTTGTAAATTGGCCACTTTTATAAATGTAAACAAAAACGTTAAAGATTGAGGAAATTTGTACACGCTCGTAAGTACTTGCGTAATGCTTCGTGAATCTGGCCCCTGATGCCCAATGTGTAAAAGATTAAGGTGGTTGCAACAGGTTCCCCCCCCCCTAGGCCCCTAGGGTGGGGATGGCTGCTAGTGTGTGTGTATGGGTGTTTGTGTGTGTGTGTGTGTGTGTGTGTGTGTGTGTGTGTGTGTGTGTGTGTTTGTTTGAGAACACTGC
The DNA here is from genome assembly GCF_040958095.1 of Procambarus clarkii. Lineage (NCBI taxonomy): Eukaryota > Metazoa > Arthropoda > Malacostraca > Decapoda > Cambaridae > Procambarus > Procambarus clarkii. The sequence continues at coordinate 12,129,695 of NC_091179.1, forward strand.
AATCGCTAGTAACAGAATTTATCCCACTAACACAATTTTAATAAATATGCCGTGTATACCTTTTTTCCGTATATGTTTTCCACGCTACGCCATCGTTGTGAACAATTTTGGTATTGTTTATACAAATACAGCTAACATGAAAACAAGAATGTATTCCCTACTTTTGTTATAGAAATATGACTCAATAGGCTTAGCATTATTATTATTCCGATGTAAGTTGTGTATGCTAAAGGTGTCTTAATATACTTTTAGCCTATTTTAAAGGCACATTAGGCTCTATAAATCAACTCATTATTCAATTTAGTGCATTCTGTGTGTATTAAGTGACATTCCTATTAAAAATAGGGTGAAACGGAAGCCATTTGAAGGGAAAAAGCTTTCAATTTGGGCAGTTGACTTAGATAAGATAACATTAAATCAGGTAAAGGTACATATGTTGAAAATGAGAAAAATGAGTTACTAATAGATAGAGTACTAACGCTATCTATTAATGCTGGATTAATAGATAGAGCTAGTACATACAATGCCTGAAACCACTAATACACACACACACACACACACACACACACACACACACACACACACACACACACACACACACACACACACACACACACACACACACACACACTTGTCTTGTGACCATCGTGTTGGGTGGACGTGGGTTGGGAGCTCCTGGGTCACTAATGGAGTGGGAGGGGTAATCAGGCAACTTCGAAGTGAAAAAGACTATAAGTGAATGTACAAGTGAATGAAAAAACCTTGGGTTTTGACCAGAGCCATAAGGTAGTGAAGAAAAACAGTTTAATTAGCGTAATTCAAAATAGTTGAGGAAATACTGTGCAGTGTGGAAGCAGCAGACATCACCGACCTCTGACCGCGTGACCTCACCTCCCGGCAGCAACCCTTCTACCACCACGTGGGACGACGATTGGAGATTCACTCACCTATTGTGTTGGCAGATTGTGCAAGGTATTGAGGAGCGCCTTTTTGGCTAGATTGTTACTGCAATGACTAGAAGGGGTTCAAGGTCAATCACCAGCAGGGATGAGGAGGAGGACAGATTTATAGACAAATTAATAGGGAAATTTGTAGAGAGAAGGAGTGATTGGTTGGAGGATCTAATCCAGGGGATTAAAAGTGAGGTATTTCAGCAAATACAGGATGCGGTAGAGAGGCAGAAACAAGAATTTATGCTCTATGTTCAGGAAGAGATTAGGAAGGGAAGAGAGGACTGGGAGAGGGAATGTGCTCGTATCACAAACGAATTAGGAAGGATTAGCAGCATGGCTAAGGATAGAGGAGTAATGGGGGATGGGTTAGTGACTGCGGTTGGGATGGGGAATCCCCAGGGGACAGGCTACCAGCATGACAATGAATTACTGAGGAGACGGTCTATTATAATACATGGATTATTCGAATCTAGGGCACCAACAAGACAAGAGAGAATAGAAACAGAAAAATACGAATTGCACGAGATATTGAGGTGTATTGGAGCAGAGATGGCAGAACGCGAGGTGGATATCAATCGACGGGTTGGACCTTACAATTGTACCAAGAATAGACCTGTTCTGGTGCAATTCTCCAATGAGGAGGCAGTGGAGTACATAATGAGGAGCAAGCATTTACTCAGAGGAAGTGAAACCCATTACAATGTGTTTATAGAGAGGTTTATGACGAAAGATGAGCAAACAGCCCACAAAAATAGATGGCAACAACGACACCGAAATAGTCTCTCAGGTAGTCTCACCTCCCAGGTCACATCCCAGGTCACCTCCCAGGGCACCTCCCAGGTCACCTCCCAGGTCGCATCCTCCCCAACTCAGCCCTCCTATACATCCCCCCTGCCTCAGCCTCCCACAACCCCCCTGTCCCTTCCACATTTGCACCTCCACAACGATTCCCCTGCCCCTGCTACATCACACTTGTCAGCGACCCCAGTGGGTCAAGCCATGCCCTCCCCAAACCCACCTTCCCATCCCCCCTCCCCAAATACCCCTTCCCACTCCCCTGCCCCTTCTACCCCATTGACTTCAATTCCATCTACTCCATCCCAGCTTCCACTGCACCCCTCTTCCACTCACCCCCAAACCCCACCCAACCCTCACCCCTCCTATGCACCTCCAGCCCACATTTAACCCCCGCACCTTGTGACCCCCTAACACCTTCCCCCATCTCCCTCTTCCCCTCTTCTACCCCAAAACCTCCACCTACCCCCGATTCCCCCCTTACTAATATACCCTCTCTTCCACTCCCAGCACCCATGCTCCATTCTCATCTCAGCTCTCCGCCCTCAGTATCCCTCTTCCCCCCAACCTCTCAACCTCTATCTGACTCTCAGTCTCACTCTATTTCTCAACCCCCTTATGCTATTCAGACCCCTAACTTTCAGACCCATTATGCCCTTCCTACCCCCCTAGATGCCCAGACCCCATTCGCCTACCAGGCACTCCCAGGCACCCCCCTAGCACCCCCCCACTCACCCCCACAGCCCCCACTTGCCCCCCAGACACCCCCCAGTTCCCCCCAGACCCCTGGTGAAAGGGGGAACTCTGACACCCGAGTTTCCAAGAAGAGTCTCAAGGTTTGGTACACCAATGCTGATGGGGTAGCCAATAAAGCAGAAGAGATAAAAGAAAGAGTTAGTGAGGCAGACCCAGACATAGTGGCAATAGTGGAAACTAAAATAAATGGCATGATCTCGGATGCAATCTTTCCAGAGGGGTACCAGGTGATAAGAAAAGAAAGGACACAGAGACAGGGAGGAGGAGTGGCACTACTAATAAAGCGGAAATGGAAGTTTGATGAGCTGGAAAATCCGGGTACCAATGAAAGCACAAGCTTCATACATGGAACTCTGACAGTGGATGGGAAGAAGATTGTAATCTTGATACTCTACAATCCCCCACCAAACAGTAGAAGGCCCAGGCAGGAGTACGAGGACAGCAACAAGACATGTATGGATGAACTGCAGAGGGCAGCAACTTTAGCGCATAGAATGAGAGCGAAGCTGCTGGTCATGGGGGACCTAAATCACGGAGAGATAAATTGGGAAACGAGGAATCCCCATGGCGGGGAGGAGACCTGGGGAGCGAAGCTGGTAGACGTTATTGACAGGAATTTCCTAACACAGCATGTGAAAGAAGATACTAGGGAAAGAGGAGGGGATACGCCCAGCCTATTAGATCTCATTATCACTCAGAATGTAGAAGACATCGAGCAGTTGGAACATGAAATACCACTAGGAGCTAGTGACCATTGTGTCCTAGTCTTTGACTACATGATGGAGCTTAAAATTGTGACCAAAGGACAAGAGGTCCGGGAAAGGAGACTTGATTACAGAAAAGGGGACTACAGAAGGATAAGGGACTACCTGGGAGAAGTGCAGTGGGAGGAAGAACTTAGAGGAAAAACAGTGCAAGGTATGATGAACCAAGTCATATTGAAATGCAAGGAGGCTGAAGATAGATTTATTCCAACAATAAAGGAAAAAAGCAGGAGGGAATATAATAACCCATGGTTTAATAGACAGTGTCAGGAAGCAAAGGTGAGAAGCAGGAGGGAGTGGAGGAAGTACAGAAGACAAAGGACAGAGGACAACAGGATTAGATGTAACAGAGCTAGGAATGATTACATTAACATAAGAAGAGTGTCGGAAAGAAATTATGAGAACGATATTGCAGTCAAAGCGAAAAAGCAACCAAAATTACTACATAGCCATATAAGAAGGAAGATGTCGGTAAATGACCAAGTGACAAGACTGAGGAAAACAGAAGGGGCATATACAGAAAGCGACAAGGAAATCTGCGAGGTACTGAATGCAAAATTCCATGGAGTGTTCACAACCGAGCCTGAGCAGCTCCCATTGTTAGAAGAGATTACCCAAGATGAAAGACTATCGGATATAGAGGTGACAGCAGAGGATGTAATGAAACAGTTGACAACACTGGATGCAAATAAAGCTGTTGGACCAGACAAAGTATCACCGTGGATACTCAAAGAGGCAGCGCAGGCTCTCAGCGTGCCTCTGGCAATGATCTTTAATGAGTCACTTATGTCGGGAGAATTGCCCAGTTGCTGGAAGGAGGCAAATGTCGTACCGATTTTCAAAAAGGGTGATAGGGAGGAGGCACTTAACTACAGACCCGTATCACTGACAAGCATCCCCTGCAAAATACTTGAAAGAATAATTAGGCTAAGACTTGTTGAGCACCTGGAGAGCATTGGGTTTGTAAACAAGCACCAACATGGGTTCTGGACAGGGAAATCATGCCTAACAAACCTTTTAGAATTCTATGATAAAGTAACAAGGATAAGGCAGGACAGAGAAGGCTGGGCAGACTGCATATTTCTTGACTGCCAAAAGGCCTTTGATACGGTACCGCACATGAGACTGCTATACAAACTTGAGAGGCAGGCAGGAGTAAGCGGAAAGGCCCTAGTATGGGTGAAGAACTACCTAACAGGAAGGAGCCAGAGGGTAATGGTAAGGGGCGAAAAGTCGGACTGGCGAACAGTAACAAGTGGAGTACCTCAAGGATCGGTGCTGGGACCAATCCTCTTTCTAATTTACGTAAATGATATGTTTACAGGAGTGGAATCATACATGTCAATGTTTGCAGATGACGCAAAATTAATGAGAAGAGTTGTGACAGACGAGGATTGTAGGATCCTCCAAGAGGACTTAAACAGGCTGCAGAGATGGTCAGGGAAATGGCTACTGGAGTTTAACACCAGTAAATGTAAAGTTATGGAAATGGGATCAGGTGACAGGAGACCAAAGGGACAGTACACAATGAAGGGGAACAGCCTACCTGTAACGATTCGAGAAAGAGACCTGGGAGTGGATGTGACACCTAATCTAACTCCTGAGGCACATATAAATAGGATAACGACAGCAGCGTACTCTACACTGGCGAAAATTAGAACTTCATTCAGAAACCTAAATGAGGAAGCTTTTAGGGCGCTTTACACTGCCTACGTGAGACCCGTCTTAGAGTATGCCGCGCCATCATGGAGCCCCCACCTGAAGAAACACATAAAGAAACTGGAGAAGGTTCAGAGGTTTGCGACGAGGCTTGTCCCAGAGCTACGAGGGATGGGATATGAAGAGCGGCTGAAGGAACTGAACCTTACGACACTAGAGAAAAGAAGGGAGAGAGGAGATATGATAGGGACATATAAAATACTCAGGGGAATTGACAAAGTGGAAATAGATGAAATGTTCACACGTAATAATAACAGAACGAGGGGACATGGGTGGAAACTGGAAACTCAGATGAGTCACAGAGATGTTAGGAAGTTTTCTTTTAGCGTGAGAGTAGTAGAAAAATGGAATGCACTTGGGGAACAGGTTGTGGAAGCAAATACTATTCATACTTTTAAAACTAGGTATGATAGGGAAATGGGACAGGAGTCATTGCTGTAAACAACCGATAGCTAGAAAGGCGGGATCCAAGAGTCAATGCTCGATCCTGCAAGCACATATAGGTGAGTACATATAGGTGAGTACACATACACACACACACACGCAGCGTTTCGGGCAAAGCTTAATTGTTCGAGACTTTGTTTTCGTTTTATAGAAAGTGTTCCAACTGTGAGAAAAAAGTAAATGATCGTCGATATGTTGAAAGTTTACCAAGGTATTACAAGCAGGATTATAGACTGCTGAAGGAAGCAAATGTCTGCTGTCTGAAGCAAAATAATGAAGCAAAATAGTCTGAAGCAAAATAATGATGTAGGGTGCAGTTGTTTGTTGAACAGTGAGTGTTCCAGTGTTCAGCTTTGTTCATGTACATGTTCATGTACAGCTTTGTTTCTGTTATTTTGGCTAATAGGTTAACTTAGGTTTAGATAGGTTAATTAGCTTAGGTTAGATAACGTTAGGTTTGGTTCGGTTAGATGATGTCAGATTAGGTTAGGCCAGATTAGGTTTAGATAGATTAATTAGGGAGTTCTGTATATACATATATATATATATATATATTAAATATATATATATATATATATATATATATATATATATATATATATATATATATATATATATAATATATATATATATATATATATATATATATATATATATATATATATATATATATATATAACCAAAAGTTAATGAACTGGTGCATTTGGCTGCCCATTCCTTGACGTCATATAAGCATCTTAACACTGTCTTCGCTATTTGTGTGTCCACAGGAGTCATTTTATGTCTAAATACCGAGGCTCCACATGCGCCAATATTCTATGAAACTGAGTGAACTCATCACGACCAATTTAATGAGGCAGAACAATGTTGAAGGAGTTCTGGGCAATACTAATGAGCAACTGAAACTAAGAGTCTTTGTTTTGGAGCAGGACTTCAAATCTATCGAGAATTTAGGAATTCCTTTCCGTACGCATGCGCCGTAGAAGAGTAATTAAAACCACCACAAGAGTTGATTGACCAACTTGCAAGTATATTTTGGCCATTAGAGCGGTCAAGACAAAAGCAAACTCTGTGTATATATATACACACACCGAGAAGCGAGGTGTGTACCTCTCGGTGTGTATATCTTCAAATAATTTGAATTTGCTTGCCTTAGGAGGCCTGGTCGAGGACCGGGCCGCGGGGACGCTAGGCCCCAAAATCATCTCAAGATAGATTGCTGGGAAGTAACTCGCCTCGTCATGCACCACATGAATCATTGACGAGGGATTTTGGGCATTTCATTGTACGGTTTTGTCATTGCAGTTTCAGTGGTTGGTCAGTGAGTTGGTACTTTATGCCTTAGATCTATGAGCGCATATTTCCTGTCCTAGGCTCTCTTGAGGTTATCTCGAGATGATTTCGGGGCTTAGCGTCCCCGCGGCCCGGTCTTTGACCAGGCCTCCTTTTTGTTACTCATCCCCAGGAAGCAGCCCGTAGCAGCTGTCTAACTCCCAGGTACCTATTTACCGCTAAGTGAGGTACTTAGGGTGAAATAAATTTTGCCCATTTGTTTCCGCCTGCGCCGGGAGTCGAACCCGGATCCTTAGGACTACGAATCCCGAGCGCTGTCCACTAAACCGTCAGACCCCCACGAACAAATTATTTATCTTCCGCGTCACTTCAAGAACAAATAATTCACAACCTTCTTTGACAGCCTGAAGAAAAAAAACTTCTTTAGTTTGCCCGCTTTCTTGAATAAAAAAAATAGCAGACAGTCCGTTATAGTGCTAAAGAGAAGAGCGTTTAAGATCCAATTTCTGGCAAGTTCAACGTGGGTGGTTGGACCGTAAAGCCAGAGGGAGGGAACGTCCTTGTGTATGGCACTCTAGTGGTCCGAACACGTTAGTGGAAGGTTAAAGAAATAATGGTTGGATCGATCTAATCTTTTCAGGTCTAAATCTGTGTATTGTTCAGTGTATAAATAGCACTGCAAACCATATAGCCGGAGAGAGAGAGAGAGAGAGAACTATAAATGCCGTTCCCTTTCGTTACGTTCATTTGTTTTATGAAAGATTTATTTGGATTTTGGACAATTTCATCGGCGTGAAGGTTAATTTGTTTCATTTGCACTTGTTCGAAAATGAGAACGAGGGGGAAGAGATCATTTCAAAAAAGCGTATTATATTTAGACGCCGTGTAACAGTGTATGCTAGTGACATACAATGCTGTATTAATTTGTATGATCGAGTATATCTGACCAGTGAGCGAAGGTGGTTGGTTGAGGATGGGATGGTGGCTGTTTCACCCCCCTACTGGACCGACCGCCATTGTGCTCTTCCCCTTCCCTTCTCCCCCTCCCCCCCTTTCCCTCCCTCCCTATCCTACCTCACCCCTCCCATTGGTGCTATGTCACTCCTTCCCTCCCCCTACTATCCCCCCCAACTATCCCTCTCCCTATCCACCCCTTGTAAACTGTTCACTCGTGCTCCACCGGAATTATGTCCCTCGCCCACAGATGTGGGTTGTTTTTATCATGTAAATAGTTGTGTTTGGGGGGTCCTGGGGTGTACTTTTGGGTCTCCCGAAGGGCGCCACACCCAGGGGCGCCACATCCAGGGGCGCCACACCCAGGGACGCGCCACACCCAGGGGCGCGCCACACCCAGGGGCGCGCCACACACAGGGGCACCACACCCAGGGGGCACGCCACACCCAGGGGCACCACACCCAGGGGCGCGCCACACCCAGGGACGCGCCACACCCAGGGGCGCGCCACACCCAGGGGCGCCACACCCAGGGGACGCCACACCCAGGGTCGCCACACCCAGGGGCGCGCCACACCCAGGGGGCACACCACAACCAGGGGCGCCACACCCAGGGACACGCCACACCCAGGGGGCACACCACAACCAGGGGCGCCACACCCAGGGGCGCCACACCCAGGGGCACACCACACCCAGGGACGCCACACCCAGGGGCACCACACCCAGGGGGCACACCACACCCAAGGGCACGCCACACCCAGGGGCACCACACCCAGGGGCACGCCACACCCAAGGGCACGCCACACCCAGGAAAGGGACTGTTCCCAATCTGTATCTTCATTCCAGAGGAATGAAACCGACTGAATCCTACGAGGTTGTTAAGCGAATTTACATAATTAGTTCGTAAAGCCGGAAGCACGAATCTCCGTCTCCCGTGTTTCCAGCAGTCTAGAAGTTAGGATGGAAATTGTGCAAAATTCAAAGTTATTTTCGCATTCAAGACGGTCGCAATCCTAGCAGGGAGGTTCGAAGAGAGGGACACTATTCCTCCAGGGACTCAAAGTGTATAAGCACTTTTTCCATCAGGGGCCCAATGAGACGGTCGCTATTCAACTAGGGGTTTAGATTGAGTAATAAGTTCACAAAGAAGATAGTTATGGGGAGTAAAGAGTGTTGATACGGGGGAAGGAGAGTGTACTTCTGACTGTCCCACTTCCCAGATCCTCATTCATCCACAGATCAGCAGTGCCAGCTACTGGTACTGGTTCTAGCTTCAAACAGCCTCTACCTACGGGCTAGTCATGCCCAGTGCCTCCTCTGGGGGTGGCTTAATCTTTATCAATCATTAATCTTGTAAGCCATCAGCAGTTACAGCCTCGCTCCTGTGCCAGGTAAGTCCACTACGGGCTCACCAGTAGCCCGTGCTACTCCACAACAACAACCTTGTAAGCTCAATATACCTGTGTAAGTTCAACAGTGTAGTCCTGAAGATGTTACATTAAAAAATGGAAAGATTAAGTGTTCTAGTGTTCCTTCACCCTCCAGATGGTAGAAGGTATTTGCGGAGAATGGAAAATATCCAAAAGATATTTAATAATAGGACATGCATTCACAGTCGACTTGAGAATGGTCCAGGACGGACCGAAACGTCGTCGTCCCTTCACCTTCTAGTGTGTGGTCTGGTCAACAAAATTAATAATAGTCACAATGCTGTTGTCTTTAATGCCATGTGTATTAGAGAAGACCTGCTCTCAAACTAATTTAATCTATCTCTCTATATACATTATAGATTAAAGTGTAAGATTCTTCAAGACTTATCTAAATTTCTGCACCAGGAGTCTTCCACAACTTGGGGGAAGTAAAGTTGAGGTGCATTCATCAAGGCTGCCTCGCTTCTTGCTCTTATGTGTTGCAACTCTGGCAACTTATGTGTTGCCTGGAAAGTTCAGCTTGTCATGAGGCCAGCGGGAGGGGAGGCGGTCCACAGTTTAACAAAACAACAAACCTGCAAATACACGCGAACGTACGCACTTATATGGACGCATACACGCACACGCACGCACCGCTCCTGCAGATACCATGAGCGAGCTGCTGCCCGCCCGACTTTTGCACAAGGAGAGGCGGCAATGATGATAATAGAAGCAGCACATTTAAAGCTGAAGTGTATGTGTAGAAGGGTCCCAGGCGCGACGCCTCGACACTAGCCCCGTTGGTCCGAGGTAGACGGGACGAGGATAGGGACGAGTAAAAGGGACAAGGAGAGAGAACGAGGAGAAGGGGAGAGGAAAAGGTGTAATACTCATGTTGGGGGGGGGGGAATATAGGGATAATGGTGTGTAGGTGATGAATGGGTAGTGTTTAAGGGGGTAGGGTGGAGGGCTGAAGTATGTTGTCCTGAAGACTGGCGGTAGGTAATTAGGGGACGAGAAACATGGGGGGAATAGGGGTATAGGTTGAGCTAGGCAGGGAATGGAAGAAAGTGAGGGACGGGGATATGGGATGGGGAAGATGGGAGG
>NC_091179.1:12140386-12176614 GCF_040958095.1 Procambarus clarkii
CTCCCCCCTTCCCTCTCCCCCTCCCCCCTCCCCCCTTCCCCCTTCCCTCTCCCCCTCTCTTCCCCCCCCCCCCCGACCTCTATTACAGGTTCTCGAACCAATATTGAGTCGCTCAGGTCCGTCAGTCGTCATTTCATTTGCATTTCTTGCATTTTTTTTTTCAAAGGGGGTCTATTTTTTTTGGGGGGGGAAGTAAATTTTCTCTCATATCCCAGCTCCTTGTTTTCATATCTCAGGTCTCGGTCCTCATATCCCAGCTCTCTGTCCTCATACCCCAGCTCCCTGTCCTCATATCCCAGCTCCCTGTCCTTATATCCCAGCTCTCTGTCCTCATACCCCAGCTCCCTGTCCTCATATCCCAGCTCCCTGTCCTTATATCCCTGCTCTCTATCCTTATATCCCAGCTCCCTGTCCTTATATCCCTGCTCTCTGTCCTTATATCCCAGCTCCCTGTCCTTATATCCCTGCTCTCTGTCCTCATATCCCAGCTCCCTGTCCTCATATCCCTGCAGCTCCCTGTCCTCATATCCCAGCTCCCTGTCCTCATATCCCAGCTCCCCGCCCTCATATCCCAGCTCCCTGTCCTCATATCCCAGCTTCCCGCCCTCATATCCCAGCTCCCTGTCCTCATATCCCAGCTCCCTGTCCTCATATCCCAGCTCCCCGCCCTCATATCCCAGCTCCCTGTCCTCATATCCCAGCTCCCTGTCCTCATACCCCAGCTCCCTGTCCTCATATCCCAGCTTCCCGCCCTCATATCTCAGCTTCCCGCCCTCATATCCCAGCTCCCTGTTTTCATATCCCAGCTCCCTGTCCTCATATCCCAGCTCCCCGCCCTCATATCCCAGCTCCCTGTCCTCATATCCCAGCTTCCCGCCCTCATATCCCAGCTCCCTGTCCTCATATCCCAGCTCCCTGTCCTCATATCCCAGCTCCCTGTCCTTATATCCCTGCTCTCTGTCCTTATGTCCCAGCTCCCTGTCCTCATATCCCAGCTCCCTGTCCTCTATCCCAGCTCCCTGTCCTTATGTCCCAGCTCCCTGTCCTCATATCCCAGCTCCCTGTCCTCTATCCCAGCTCCCTGTCCTCATATTCCAGCTTCCCGCCCTCATATCCCAGCTCCCTGTCCTCATATCCCAGCTCCCTGTCCTCATACCCCAGATCCTTGTCCTCACATATCTTTCAAGGACTATGAGGGAAGAGTAGTCATACCGGCTTAGCTTTCTCTTCATAATTACCTTAACTCATAAAAACAAAGTTGTACAACTCACAATCCTACAGCTTCGTGGGGGAGGAGTTGTGACTAACGGAACAATTTTTTCTCATTTTACAACTAGAAGTTGTTGTTGTGTCCAGGTCATCACTATTCGGGGTACTTTTAGTGGCCGAGTGATCAATAACGAGGAAATTTTTAGTACCCAGGTTATTAATAACGAGGAAATTTGTAGTACCAAGGTTATTAATAACGAAGTAATTCTAGTATCCAAGTTATAAAAAACGAGGCATTTTTAGTACCAATGTTATCAATAACGAGGCATTTTTAGTACCAATGTTATCAATAACGAGGCATTTTTAGTACCAAGGTTATCAATAACGACGCATTTTTAGTACCAAGGTTATCAATAACGGGGCATTTTTAATACCAAGATTATCAATAACGAAGCATTTTTAGTAACCAGGTTATCAATAACGAGCATCTGCTAACGATACATTCACAACTGTATCAAACAGATGGGCATGGAACTTGCACAATGTTAGAAGTATTGTGACCTCATGACAACAATGTGTAATGTTCTGCAGAACATACTGCAGTATTGTTGAAGAGCGACCCCCTCTTTGAGAGAGAGAGAGAGAGAGAGAGAGAGAGAGAGAGAGAGAGAGAGAGAGAGAGAGAGAGAGAGAGAGAGAGAGAGAGAGAGAGAGAGAGAGAGAGAGAGAGAGAGAGAGAGAGAGAGAGAGAGAGAGTGTGTCAGACTGACAGACAGACAGACCGCCTGAAACGCACTATATTCTCCCATCACTCATCTGCCTCCTACAATCTCACAGAAGGACGAGATAGGAGTCGGTATTGATGCTGAGAAGATAGAGAGAGAGAGATAAAACAAGAAGAATTTAGTAGATGCTGGGTAAAGCAACATTTTCTTCCTCTTGAGGAGAGTTAAACCTTATTTCAGTCTCGAGTTTACAGAGTTTATCGTTTAGAAGAGTTTACATTCTCCTTATTTTGTTCTCCCTTTGAATCGCATGATTCAAGGAAATCAGAAAGCTATAACCATAGAAACATCTTCATATACGATGTTCTTGATGTAGTTCAGAGTGGGTAGAACGAAGCTATGAGATAAATGCCTCGAAAAGAAGGGATATCGAGGCGATATACAAAGGGAAAGGATGATGAATATTGGGAATTAGGGGAAGATTTGCGATGGGAATTGACTGCTGTGTTTTAGAGAGTTTGGTGATGAAGTTGATCTTAAGAGGGTTCAGTAGACTATATTAGGCATCTAGGGAGAGGGATAAGGATGGAGAGAAACTTTTCAGGAAAGGTGATAGAGATAGAGTGTGGCTGATGGGTGATAGAGATGGTGTGGATGATGGGTGGATAAAGAGTACAGTTGTGGGTGATGGGGGGGATAGACAGTAAGAGAGCGACTATTGAGGGATAGAGAATAGATAGTATGGATGGTAGAGGATAAAGAGTATCCTCAGGAACAGGGAATAAGTCGCTGGAAGGTAGAGGATAGAGATGAGGGATTTAGCAGATACCAAAGGACCCGAAAAAGACGGAGGCCAATGTGGGTATTAGAGACAGGAGAGGGGGTTCCTGGGAGCATGGTATGATCAAGGGCAAGGAAGGATCAGGAGCATAGTATGAACAAAATCAAGGCAGGATCAGGAGCATGGTATGAACAGGAGCAAGGCAGGATCTGGAGCATGGTATGAACAGGAGCAAGGCAGGATCTGGAGCATGGTATGAACAGGAGCAAGGCAGGATCTGGAGCATGGTATGAACAGGAGCAAGGCAGGATCTGGAGCATGGTATGAACAAGAACAAGGCAGGATCAGGAGCATGGTATAAACAGGAGCAAGGCAGGATCAGAAGCATGGTATGATCAAGGGCAAGGCAGGATCAGGAGCATAGTATGAACAAGGGCAAGGTAGGATCAGGAGCATGGTATGAACAGGAGCAAGGGAGGATCAGGAGCATGGTATGAACAGGAGCAAGGCAGGATCAGGAGCATGGTATGAACAAGGGCAAGGCAGGATCAGGAGCATGGTATGAACAGGAGCAAGGCAGGATCTGGAGCATGGTATGAACAGGAGCAAGGGAGGATCAAGAGCATGGTATGAACAGGAGCAAGGGAGGATCAGGAGCATGGTATGAACAGGAGCAAGGCAGGATCAGGAGCAAGGTATGAACAGAAGCAAGGCAGGATCAGGAGCATAGTATAAACAAAAGCAAGGCAGGATAAGGAGCATGATATGATCATAACAAGTGAGAATTAGGAGCATCAGAAGATCAGGAGCAGGAGGGTCAGAAACACTGGATGATCAGGAATAAAGAGAGGAGTTACTAGAGAACAAAATAATGGCATCAAGGACAACGAGAAGACAGGCTGAGAATGTGCAGCAAATGCAAGGGAAATATGAGGCATATGGAAAAGGAAAATGAGACAAATGGAAGAGGAATAAGAGGCAGAGGAGGCAGAGCTGGGGACAGAAGATAGCGAGGAAAGGATCGGGAGGCCGGAATATATACCAAAGCCCTTGATCCCAAAGAAACTTTCAAAATAACCAATTTAACAGCCATGTTACTATTAATAAAAAAGAACAGTTTAACTACATAATGTTTGCCCTTGTAAACTTCAACATGCGCAATGCGCGTTCTTCGGTTCTTCAGTACTGGTCGGCGAGGCGTCGGAAGCGCGGATGTATATTCAGAAAATGGTACCAGTTCATGTTTTATTCCCAGGAGAGCCTCGAGTTCCCTTGCCAACAAAGAGATGAATATGACGCGTTGTATTTATTCCCAGGAGAGCCTCCCGTTCCGTGACGTTTGTAAATGGGCTCCTTTACATCACACATCTCGTTGCCAAGCTCGTTATTATCGAACGAGATCAACTTGGAAGTCCAGATGGTTGATCAAAGAGGGGAGAAAAACAGAGGTTTAAAAAAATATATTGGACGTTCTCTACATTGACAAAATCCTGTGTTCATAGGCTTATTAAGCCGTTGGCTCGTAAGATTCGCTGTCGTTATGCGTATTCCGTTACTGACGCGTTAGTCTCTCGCTGACATTATGCGTTATATTATAGCCACTATACGCATATACCATCCCTGGCGCACTGGTCCGTTTCTGACATGCGTTATAATGTAGCCGCTATGCATGTCGTTAATATTTCATTCGAAGGTCAGCAGGTGATTCCATATTGCTGAAATACAATCCGGATAATTTCTATAACGAGCTACAGATGTGTTGACCGAACTTCAATGAGTTAATTCGAGCTGTTAATGGACTAACCGGCATGAATGCAGGTACAGGCTCACAGTATTTCAGAGTAGCTCATCGCAGTAGTTTAACAGTAGTTCGCAATAGTACTCAAAAGTTCTCAGTATTTCGCAGAATTTCACAGTAGTTTGCAGGAGCTCAGAATTGCTCATAGTAGTTCACCGTAGTTTGCAATAGTTTGAAGTAGTTCACAGAAGGTCACAGTAGCTTGCAGTAGTTTGCAAAGCTTCGTAGAAGTTATAGAGGAAAGCCAAATGTTGCCAAACACTGGAATACATAACTCCTATGTACCGAATTTTATGTATCCAACGCCTATGTATCCAGTTCCTATGTTTCCAGCTCCCATGTATCTATAAAGCTACTGAAGACACAACCCGTCCTCATGAGTTGTCGCAACGGACAGAAAATGATGTACTAAATTGCCCGAACCTAACCTAACATAACCTAACCTATGGATCCATACATAGAAAACATGATTGTTTGTGAGCCGAGAGATTGATAGTACATTATATTTTGCCCGTTGGAGATTTGAGGTCAAAGTGCAATGTATTATTTCAAGAACAGGCTCTTAACAATAGGTGAGGATTCTAATAATCATAAACAATTAAGAATGTTGTTGTTAAAGATTCGCTACCTGGAACAAAGTTCCAAGTAGCACTGGCTATGGTGAGCCCGTAGGTACTTGGATACAATTAAGAAGTCACATGGAAGGGAAACTTACCTAACTGTCGATAATCTATTGGAAGGAAAACTTACTTAACTGTTGATACAATGTAATGGTGAGAGAAAAATAATGACGAAAATAAATGGAGTATTATAAAATAATATCATTGGTTTTCACAGTATAAATGCCCCTTAGCTCACTTATCAAACTTGCTATGCTTCAAAACTTGTGATAAAATCTTCTAAATTATATTTGACTGATTAGTCAGAAGGTTATCTCTTAATTGGCCACACTTTTTTCATTTCATTAAAAAAACAAGAAATTTTAACTTACAATATATTTTATCTATTCAACTTTTCTGAAATGAAGTGAGTTGAATTTAATATAATTTGTCATATATGTTCTTTCCAAATTTATAGCCGTTTGCAATATGAACTAACAACAATATGCTATTACTCTTGGTCTAATGCAACTTAAAATGTTGAATTAGAATTGTGAAACAAATGCAGCCAATCGTGATTGCAACCAAGCCTGACAGGGGGCTGACAGCTGAGTGGACAACGCTCGGGATTCTTAGTCCTGAGGTTCTGGGTTCGATTCCCGGTGGAGGCGGAAACAAATGGGCAGAGTTTCTTTCATCCTGATTTCCTGTTCACCTAGCAGTAAATAGGTACCTGAAAGTTAGACAACTGCTACGGGCTGCTTCCTGGGGGTGTATAACAAAAAAGAGGCCTGGTCAATGACCGGGCCACAGGGACGCTAAGCCGCGAAATCATCTCAAGATAACCTCAAGAAGAAGCCTAATTTTTACAAAGACTACAACAAATTGTCATATTATGCCATACTCCCATTATGCTGCCCATTCATCTATCATTCATTACCAAGATTACCATAGCCATTAATGCTGATTATACTCCCCCACTCTCCCCCATACTCCCCCACTCTCCCCCACTCTCCCCCATACTCCCCCATACTTCCCCACTCTCCCCCATAAAGATCACCATAGCCATTAATGCTGATCTTTGAGAATTTCTGAGTTCTTCTTTATCCAAAGTAAACCATTAATGATGTCTATGTTCATAATAACTACATTAGAAAGTCCGAAGTCAAAAGCTGCATTTTCTTTCTTGCAAGACTCATTGGCCAATTGATCTACCAATAGGTAGGTAAAACGTAGGTTAGATTAGCATTTTAAAAGCACTACAATCACCTTTTGTGGTTGATTGTTCAATAAATCACTGAATTATATGTTTAACAGATCTCTAACCCCTTCCATGGAGGACAGAAGAAAATTTAAATATATATATATATATATATATATATATATATATATATATATATATATATATATATATATATATATATATATATATATATTTCAGTTGCATATAGTCCTGGGGACCATTCAGGCTTGTTCATATATATATATATATATATATATATATATATATATATATATATATATATATATATATATATATATATATATATATATATATATATATATATATATATATATATATATATATAAGTTATTACAGTCGCCGGGAATCGCATTTCGTTTAAATCTCCAAATATTACTCAACTACCATGTAGTTTAAGGCTTTTTGGTGATTAGTCAAGTCTCAAGAGAGCATTTTATATTTTGCATGCCGAAAGTCGCCTTCAGTCTTTTCTTCTTCATATGATTAGAAAAATCTTCTTTATATTCAACTCAGTTACAGCTTTTTTTACCTGAGCTTTATCTCACATATGTCGGCTTTTTAAATATGAAAGACAACAGGCAATGTTTTTTTTAGTGTTGTCAATCTCATAGTTTCAGTGTGTGTGTGTGTGAGTGTGTGTGTGTGTGTGTGTGTGTGTGTGTGTGTTTACTAGTTGTGTTTTTGTGGGGGTTGAGCTTTGCTCTTTCGGCCCGCCTCTCAACTGTCAATCAACTGTTTACTACTTTTTTTTTTTTTTTTTTTTTTTTTTTTTTTTTTTTTTTTTTTTTTTTTTTTTTTTTTTTTCCACACCACACACACACACACCCCAGGAAGCAGCCCGTGACAGCTGACTAACTCCCAGGTACCTATTTACTGCTAGGTAACAGGGGCACTTAGGGTGAAAGAAACTGTGCCCATTTGTTTCTGCCTCGTGCGGGAATCGAACCCGCGCCACAGAATTACGAGTCCTGCGCGCTATCCACCAGGCTACGAGGCCCCTGTCCCGTGTGTGTGTGTGTGTGTGTGTGTGTGTGTGTGTGTGTGTGTGTATGTGAAGTTGGAAGAAAAGGAAGGATGGAACCCAAGTCAGTTGTTTAATCTGTTACTAATGGTTTGTGTACATGTGTTGTTCCTTGTAAAACTTACGGATCACGGAGGAGCGACCTGTTGATTGTTTAACGAGAACCATTGACGTAAAGCTCCCGCACACGTGAGCAAAATCATTTACAGAAGAGTCAATTGCTGTGTCACGAGTCACTGCTCTAAAGTAGTGTCGAATTTACATTGTTCTTTATACCAGTGGACTACCATGATATCTGTGTGTGATGGGATACAGGTAGAGCGAGATATCATTAACAGATAACTAACGCTGCAGGCAAGAGGGATATTCAGTTTGCTGTAATGCAGATAGCACTTCAACGCACTCAGCGTCCAAGAGGAGTATTGGTGATGTTAAATCTGTCGTGATCTAACCATGCGAAGTTTTGCCATATTTTCATATTTTCACGATCATCCCTGAGAATGATTTTTAATGATGCACAAGAATGAACCAGGATGCATTTGCAATCATCCTCCCAAGGCTTTATTTTGAACTGTTTCTAGTGTTTTCAGTCGAGCGTTAAGGAACTTTGTTAGCTGTAAAACGTATTAGTAATTTGTTAAAACTAAAGTATAATAAAGAAAAGGCTATTAAGAGCATTAAGACTTAGACTTGACTCCCACGATGTCGAAGCAGCAAGCAATTAGTCTGTATCTACATCAGTTGGAATCAAAATTCAGTTTCTTAATGATTGTATCAATACTAATAGCAATAATTATATTGAAATTAATCAATTATTAATTATTAAAATTAAATTTTTATTAATTCTTAATTAAATTTGAAAAAAATAAAGTAAATACGTAAATAAGTGCATAAATATCTGTACAAATAAAGTAAAAAATATACTGCGTTTTTTTTTATTATTCCCAAGCGACTGGCCGCCATTGTACTCTTTACTACCGAATCACCTTCTTTCATTGTGCTCAGCCACCATTCACCACACACCACGACAGCCCAAACAACCTGTCAACCACCACGACAATACACCACCCACTACCACGACAAGCCACCCACACCGAGAAATCACCACCGATCCAGAAACCAGAAATCATCCACCGGGTCAACTCTCCCCTCCCCCACCTTCTCCAACACCCACATCGACACCCTATTTACCTACCACACCCAACCACGTCAATCCACCACAACAACACACCCACCACCCTCCACGACCACCGTAATAGCTGAAACTCGTAAATCATTTAGAGTGTTCAAATCTCATAGCACCAGTTTACATGCACTAAATAAAATACTAAAAGATAAATAAATAAATAAATAAATAAATAAATAAATAGATAAATAAATAAATAAACAAATAAATAACAGTGAAAATTGAAATGATACAGCACTTTTGTAGCCAGAAACACAGACAAACACACACACACAAAAAAGAGCTAAAAAAAAACACGATCGTTCATTCAGACGTGACCCCATCCCCCCATCCCCCCCCCCCCTCCCTCGTCTGATTGTGACATCAGAGTCTAACAATCTCTCTTTATCCTCACCTTCCATAGATTCCCTCTCCCTCCCATATGCCTCTTTCCCTCCCTCCCTCCCTCCCTCCCTCACTCTCCCATACATCCCAAGTCCTTTTTTTTCTCTTTTAGTCCTCTTTACCTACCTACCCCTCCTCCTCCTCCTCCCCTATACACTCACACATACACACACACACACATACAACATACCACAGCCCTCTCTAGCCCCGCCTCCCTCCTCTCCCTCCCCCCCCCCCCCTCTTGTAAACACAAACAGTTACAACAATGCAAAATCCCGGATTTCGTCAGTGCTTATGACGCTTGTCAATTATGGTGGGGAGGAGATCCTTAGTGTAAACTTTACCTCTCTTGGAGAGCGGCTCTTCTACTCCTCCTCCTCCTCCTCTTCCTCGTCTTCCTCCTACTTCCACCTTTCCTACATCTGCTTCTGTTTCTACTCCTGCTTCCGCTGCTGTTTCACTTTTTTCTTATTCCTATGTCCGGTGTTTCTTCGCTTACTTCTACTCTTGATTTTTATGCTACTGCAACTTGTCTCTGGAGTGTCTAAGAGCTCCTGGTGTTCCTAGTGGTTCTGCTACTGTCGCTTCCGCTGTTACTGCTCCTTCCCTTTCTCTCGCTCCTGTTCCTTTGTGGTTCCTGCTTCACACGCCACTGTAGCTCTGGATAATGTCACTCAATATTTATATTTTTTTCATAAATTATATTTTGATATATTTAGATAGATATATATTTAGATATATTTAGATAGATATATATTTAGATATATTTAGATAGATATATAGTTAGATATATTTCAGATATATTTAAAGTTTGGTTTATTTACTCAACTTTGGTCTCATCGAGTGTTGTTGTTGTTGTTGTTTTTGCCAGTGATTGACAGTTGATTGATGGTTAACGTTGTTGTGATTGACGGCATTGATTTTGTATTTCGATATCATTTCCTTGACTATTGGTTATTGTCAATGTTATCGCTGTTGCTGCTCCGGGTGTGGACATTATTGTTGCAACAACTGTGTTTGTTCGTGTTTGTTGCTGAAAATACTAATGTTCTTGCTTTTGATGCAAGTGTGTGTTTGTGTGTTCGTGGAGCTGCTACAATTCTCTGTGTGTTGTGTTTGTGTGTATCCACTTATGTGTGGATACACATAATCATGTGTGGATACACATAATCATGTGTGGATACATATAATCATGTGTGGATAAACATAATCATGTGTGGATACATATAATCATGTGTGGATAAACATAATCATGTGTGGATACATATAATCATGTGTGGATAAACATAATCATGTGTGGATAAACATAATCATGTGTGGATACATATAATCATGTGTGGATACACATAATCATGTGTGGATACACATAATCATGTGTGGATAAACATAATCTACTTATGTGTGGATACACAGGATCGAGCTATTAGCTCTTGGATCCTGCCTTTCTCTCATATCTAATATATATATATATATATATATATATATATATATATATATATATATATATATATATATATATATATATATATATATATATATATATATTACATGTTCCGAGAATGCCTCCCACAACAGTTGTCTAACTCCCAGGTATCTATATACCGCTAGGTGAACAGGAGTACGAGGTGAAACAAATATATGTCCATTTGGCAGGCAACCGAACCCGGGTCCATGGATTCCCCACCTCACCACTTACTCATTTCCTACTTACTCCTCATTATCCAATGTTTACCCATTTCTAATAAGTCAAATGGCATTTGATGCGAATGTTAACACTCACACGAGTAGTGAAAATATATGTTCACTTCTGAAACCTTACATTCCTCCTCAAAATAAAGAGCCTAATTTTTGTCTCGTTCGCTAACTAGCGAGAGATTCGGGTGAAACAATGGAAGGAAGCCCCATACAATGGCATTTTCTCTGTACCAGAACTCGCTCGTAAAGGATCCAGCCCATGAGCAGAACAAAGGGCTGGCGGTTTCAAAATATTAAATGTACGAAATGTAGACTATCGCAGTAGTAACCTGTTCTCAGGTTATGGTCATTCCATCCAGTGGCCGACCCCAAGGACGCGAGAAACACAGACAGACAGAGTCAGAAACACACACAGAGACAGATCTGGAGTGCCTGGTTGACACACACACCATCTCTGGTTGTGTTTGATTGATTGATTGATGAAGATTATGCCACCCAAAAGGTGGCACGGGCATGAATAGCCCGTAAGTGGTGGCCCTTTTGAGCCATTACCAGTATCAAGAGCTGATACTGAAAATCTTTGGAGGTGCGACTGCACCCTACGTGACGGGAGATGTCTCCCGTGTGTGTTTGATGATTGACTGATGAAGATTAAGCCACCCATGAGGTGGCACGGGCATGAATAGCCCGTAAAACAATCATTGATTGTTGTTGTTGTTGTTTTAGATTTAGCTACTCAGAACGAAAGTAGCACGGGCTATGGTGAGCCCGTAATTGAGTTCGGTTATTCGCGATAATCTTGTTACTGTTATATGTGGGTTAAACTTTTAAATGGAGGTGGGGATTTCTCCTTTTTCCCTGTTTCTTTTCCGCTTCTGTTTTAGTGCACTGGTTCCACAATCACTGTTGTTTGTTGTTGTTAAAGATTTAGCTACTCAGGACGAAGTGTCCATGTAGCACGGGCTATGGTGAGCCCGTAAACACAATCACTGATATAACACTTAAATATATAGAGAGGACGGTGAAGTGTGAGAAGCTAAACATTGTCTTCGCAATATTAGATCATGAACATGAAACAAGAGGAAACTACAGCAAGTATAATAAGAATTTTGTTAGCATAAATTAAAGTAACTTGTATCACCCATTGAATTGTATTTAATTTATCTTATAATTAAACCAATTACTGTTTTTCTGATCGTCACAGACGACAGGCATTACTATTGCATTTATTCTGCCAAAGGCTGGGTTGTGAGAGAGAGAGAGAGAGAGAGAGAGAGAGAGAGAGAGAGAGAGAGAGAGAGAGAGAGAGAGAGAGAGAGAGAGAGAGACAGACAGAGAGAGAGACAGACAGACAGACAGACAGACAGACAGACAGACAGACAGACAGACAGAGAGACAGAGAGAGAGAGAGACAGAGAGAGAGACAGAGAGAGAGAGACAGAGAGAGACAGAGAGAGAGACAGACATAGAGACAGACAGACAGAGAGTGAGAGTGGGGCAGCAATATGAGCGCTAGGAGAGCCCTTCAACCAGAGGAGTAAAGGAGAGACGCTGAGAGAGGCATGAGAGAGGGAGCCAGCCTGGGAGAGGAAGGAGGGGAAGGAGGGAGGGAGAGGGACGGAGGAACGTAGACAGAGTTGCTTGGGAGACACAGTTTGAGGAGACTTCGCCGCTAGTTATGAACACTTAACTGTTAGCATGATTGCTGACGACTCCCTCTACTTGACTGACAAAGCAGCCGCGCTCTGTCCTCTACAGGTGAGTACACTCACACTCATAGGTAATTACTCAGGTATATTCACGTATATATATATATATATATATATATATATATATATATATATATGCATTCGTATGTGCACATGTGATTACACTTCATCGTATATGCATATGCCCAAACACACTGATACATACATGCATATCTAAGTACATAAATAAATAACCTATACACTTATGCACCATCATATGCACATTCACATTCGCATATACATACATATAACCATGCAAGTATACATACATGCAGGAATACATACACGCATTCGCGACGGAAAATAGAAGCGTTCGAAAATACATAAAGAAAATCACTTTTTTTATTTACAGGGCGAAGGAAAGATTTCCAACAACAAAACTGTATTAAAAATATAGACTAACATGGTTCCTTACTTAAAAATAAAATATATATCACAAAGGAAAATGATTCTACCATATCTGCCTAATGGTTCTGGCTGGTGCTGCAAGCAGTTTTATGTGTAGGTGTGTCCAGTCGATAATGGGTTGAGAGGCGGGACCCAAGAGCTGAGGCTCAACCCCCGCAAGTGCAAGTAGGTGGGTTAAAACTGAATGAGCCCCAATGAGCTTTTACCCATCGAAATACTTATCGTTTGGCGTCAAGATATAAAAACTGCTGAGGTTAGCGGAGTATACAAAACACTGCTAAGGTTAGCGGGAGTACACGGGAAACTGCTGAGGTTAGCGGAATACACAGTAAACTGCTGAGGTTAGCGGAGTACACAGTAAACTGCTGAGGTTAGCGGAGTACACAGTAAACTGCTGAGGTTAGCGGAGTACACAGTAATCTGCTGAGGTTAGCGGAGTACACAGTAAACTGCTGAGGTTAGCGGAGTATACAGTAATCTGCTGAGGTTAGCGGAGTACACAGTAAACTGCTGAGGTTAGCGGAGTATACAGTAAACTGCTGAGGTTAGCGGAGTACACAGTAAACTGCTGAGGTTAGCGGAGTATACAGTAATCTGCTGAGGTTAGCGGAGCACACAGTAAACTGATGAGGTTAGCGGAGTATACTAAACACTGCTAAGGTTAGCGGGAGTACACGAGAAACTGCTGAGGTTAGCGGGGTACAGAGACATTCCTTATAACAGTGTGCCCGAGGAAAAAGGCATCGAACGGCAGAACCTTTTCTGCTGATAATGTGTATCCATTCCCTCGACCTGGTTGGTACAGCGACGGCTGATCGTTACTTGCAGGGCCAGTGTTCGATCCCCAGGGTTCCAAGGTGACCCCTGAGGATCGGCACAATGGTATATACGATTCCATCTCTCAGTTAATGCTGGTTTAGCGCTCTGTCTCTGTCTCTCTGTCTCTCTCTCTCTCTCTCTCTCTCTCTCTCTCTCTCTCTCTCTCTCTCTCTCTCTCTCTCTCTCTCTCTCTCTCTCTCTCTCTCTCTCTCTCTCTCTCTCTCTCTCTCTCTCTCTCTCTCTCTCTCTCTCTCTCTCTCTCTCGAAGATGGTGACAAAGATAGTTACAGTGATGAAGATGATTTAATCATCTAATAAAGTCGATTTCATCGATGATAATCACGAGTAGTTAAGATGGAAACTATGCTGAAGACTGCAAGTATCATTGCCAAGTCTAAAGAGAAAATTTAACTTGAAAACTCGTTGTTATAAATGCCAAACTTCTCCACAGGCCGATATATAGCACTTTAGGAATTACATATTTTTTTTATGTATCATGATCAGGATGTATTTGATCTATTATAATTTAAACAGGGGGCAACCTTAGGGTATGTATTTTTTGTGTATATTAGGAAAAATTGCATTGTGTTTGCACAGCGCGTTAAACACGACACAATTTGCCCAGTGGCTGGTGGTATCGTGAAACACGAACCAATTTATATGGTAATTCAAAATATTTTTTTATTTTTTTGGCACGTGGCTGTTTTTTTTTGGCAAGTCCCTTTATTTGTTGAGAGGAAAAACAGGGAAGTCACAATATTTGAGGATGAGGTTACTATTAGCACAGGAGCTGGAGGTATGAGAGTTACCTGGGTAACACCAGTAGATTTTACGGTATATACTGCCGGGTATTGACGTGGGAGCGATAGATTGTTTCAAGCGTAGGACAGACATCGGGGTTTGGGTTGGTTATAAAGAGGAGTTGCCTCACTTGGCAGTAATGGACCTACTGTTGTTTCCTCTATGTAGGAATTTTTGTTTGTATTTTTATTACAATATTCTTGTAATATCAACAAAAAACAGTATTCAATCAAAAACAAATATTCAACAAATATTGAATATCGTTTGTTAATCAACAAACAATATTCTTGTTTGTTGGACCTGGTCGGCCGGGAGCCGGTCGGCCGAGCGGACAGCGCGCTGGACTTGTGATCCTGTGGTCCTGGGTTCGAACCCAGGCGCCGGCGAGAAACAATGGTCAGAGTTTCTTTCACCCTATGCCCCTGTTAGCTAGCAGTAAAATTGGTACCTGGGTATTAGTCAGCTGTCACGGGCTGCTTCCTGGGGGTGGAGGCCTGGTCGAGGACCGGGCCGCGGGGACAATAAAAGAAAAAAATCCCCGAAATCATCTCAAGATAACCTCAAGATAACCTCTTTGCCTGTTGCTGTTGTTGATGTGGGAGAGAGAGAGAACGACGTAGATGAGAGACAATCATCAAAGCTGTTGTTGTTGTTTAAGATTCACTATCTGGAACAAAAAGTTCCAAGTAGCACGGGCTATGGTGAGCCCGTAGACATCGAAGCTAGTAAATGATACACGACGGTGATGGGTCACAATAACGTGGCTGAGGATATGTTGACCAAACCCTACCACCACCAGACGGTGAGCCTCGATAACACAACCACGTGCTTTGTGGGGGTCATTTGTGAATGAACTACTATCACTGCTACTACTCTTACTACTACTACTATCACTGCTTCTACTACTACAACTACTACTACACACAGCGTTATCACACTAACGTGATGTGTCAGTGAGAAAAATCCACAGGAGCTGTAATGAGGGTTCGAACCTACGTGCTGGGTGATGCCAGGTATACGCCTTAGTCAACTCCGCCACGACTAGTGAAGTGAACTGAACTACCAGGTGAAAGCGACAAGTCATTACGACTATATAGCACTTGGAAGGAATTGGGATGTGGATTTGGGACAGGACGAGGGGGGTGGGGTACAGGAATGGTGTCCAACCACTTGTAGGCGGTCGAGGATTGAACGCCGACCTGCATGAAGCGAGACCGTCGCTCTACTACCGTCCAGCCCAAGTGGTTGGGCGCACGACTGGCTTCTACTTATACATGCAAGCTCCTAATTAAACACGAACTAATGACTTCATGGTTTTTTACCATGTCGCGGCCTAGTTGACTAGTGGGAACACCCACCGCACAGGTTCGAACCCACTTCACGGCCCCTACGGATTTTCTTAATAATAATAATAATAATAATAATAATAATAATAATAATAATAATAATAATAATAATAATAATAATGATAATAATAATAATAATGACGAAGATTATTATTAATCATTTCATTATTAATTAATTTCTTATGCAAGCTAAGAAATGAATTCCACTCTACATCTCGCAACTCAGGTTTTCGTGTAGTATTCACTGCTAATTTGAGATTCCTTTGCAGAAATAAATTTAAAGTTTTTAAGAGGCAGGTCAAGGCGCGGGTTTGCGTCTTGTGAGAGCCAGTGAGTGTACAGGACCGCCTTCCCTTCCAGAATGTCGTACCTGTAGACTCTCCACCACACAAAATATCTAGATAATCCTTGTATATAATATGAAGTTAAGGCTGAACACAAGGTACCATCTGGGAGGTGAAATCCTGCAAGACTCAAATAGAGAGAAAGATCTGGGGGGGTTGATATCACACCTAGTTAATGATAGGTTAAGTAATAATTGTAATTAAGAAGCAATAAGATGCTTATCTTAACATACTAAGAAGGTTAGGTGAGGTCGGTGTTTTCTATGAAGCATTTCAAGGTAAACTAAAATATTCACAATCAATTAGTATCTCACATATGCACTTATTAAATAAGCCAATATTGACTATAAGCAAGTGCGAGAACGGGTTGCAATTAAGAAGCAGCAACAGCATACCCCGACCCACCATCTTACCTCGCTGAACTACCAGACAAGGCTGAACTACAATACGAGATGCGATGTGTGTAACAACCAGATTCACGTTTCATTTGCACTGACAGACCAATTTGGACGCCCCCCTGGCACCCCACCAGTAATGGCATTCAGCTCAGTGGCACCCACCAGTAATGGCACTCAGTTTTAGCAACAGCATGGCAACCGAAACATTCACTATCATTTCAACAGTTCAAAAGTCATTTAAATGAATACCTAATTATACCCAAGAGGAATGAACATATAGAATCCACCCATTGCTACGAATAACTATTGCTTGTTAACATGTAAGCTTCTAATTAAACACGAAGTAATGACTTCAAAAAAGTAAAAAAAATAATAATACTAATGATTATAATAATAAAAATAATTATAATAATAATATCAATAGCGTTAGGAAAAACAGGTCAATAATACCCTGTTGGGACACAGGTGGAAGGCAGAGACTTGTGAAGCGATCGCTATTAACGGAGAGCAGCAGTATTATTGACCATGAACTCAATGATAATGTTAATGTCCTCGATCACATTCGACTTTAACACGCGCCTCGTAATTTTTTTTTTTTTAATATTAACCCCCTACCCCCCCCCCCCCCAACCCTCGTTGGTTATGGTAACGATCTGGCTATTTCGCTCGTTAGTTGTTTACGTGTTAAAAAATGGATATATCGTTATCAAACGGCGAAGTAAAACACCCATTGAACTTCCAGATGAAGTAATTTTGATATTATTTCTCATCCGGGGAATATTAGCCTATTAGATTTTTTTAGAGTGGTGAAAATAAAATATTGACTTTTCCCCCAGAACGCCCCTTAATAACTCTGTACAGAAATATTGTTAATTTCTCATCAGATATCCTAAATAAATATTAAATTATGTCCGTGGCTGATATACCAATCATCATTTCACTCGGGAAAATTGTTATTGCTAATTACAGGTGATCTTGGCTAATGGAATGCATAGGATATCGGTTACAGGTAGATATTTCTTCTGTTCGGGTATAATCTGTGCTGACTGCTTCAATTCTAATGAAATTAAAAGCCTATTTAATCCGGCAACATTCGTTCATTAACTTAGTGGAGATGTGTGTGTGTGTGTGTATACTTACCTAGTTGTGCTTGCGGGGGATGAGCTCTGGCTCTTTGGTCCCGCCTCTCAACTGTTCATCAACGGTACACCAGGAACCTGTACCTGGTGTACAGGTTCCTGAGCCTACTGGGCTCTATCATATCTACATTTGAAACTGTGTATGGAGTCAGCCTCCACCACATCACTGCCTAATGCATTCCATCCGTTAACTACTCTGACACTGAAAAAGTGTCAGGGTAGATTCTGACACTCAAAGATTCGAACCTGTGTGTGTGTAAATTTTCTGCCTATTAGGGAAATATATATATATATATATATATACCTAGAAGGGGTACCACCTCTGGTGCAAGTGTAGGGACCCATAGCCTCGGAGAAGAAAATAAAGAGTACTCAGAGAAGACCTTGTGGATCCTCACTGAACACTTTGATATTTTCTTCTCCTACCACCCCTATTCTTTTGTTAAGTGTGTATATTTATCTAACTTTATTTGAAAATGTCATTACACAAAAAAAGTTACAATATTGATTACATGCAGGGTACAAGGCTGCTTGTCACAAGTTGAACAGCTCCTCCAGCTCCTCAGATGGCGGGCAGGAACCGTGGATGCAGTGAGCATTTCCTCTCTGGATTGCCACACTAAGGCGCTGAAAAAGAAAACTGGCAGCTCTAGGGTCTCTAGTTGTTTCGATTAGCTTAGACCCCAACTCCTTCAAAAAGCTAGCAGCACTTTCACCCCAGGCACCAAGTGTCTCTGAGGCAATGGGGACAAAATTGTAGTGGTGCTCAAGGTCTCTGTATTTACGTGACTTGGCCGCTTCCCGGTGATTGGCAGCTCTATATATATATATATATATATCTATATATATATATATATATATATATATATATATATATATATATATATATATATATATATATATATATATATATATATATATATATATATATATATATACATATATATATATATATATATATATATATATATATATATATATATACTTTAATCTATATATATATCAAATATATATATATATATATATATATATATATATATATATATATATATATATATATATAGTGTTTTATTTTTTAGTATTTTTACTTACTTTACAACACATTTTTGTTGTTAAAAAATTAAACGAGAACTATGTTACAATTTTCTCCTGCCTCATGATGGTAGGCGCGGCCTATAAAAAAGCAGATTACATATCAAAAACACAAAATATTCATTGTTTACATTATACATTCATGTTATTCACGACATATGCAACGCGTTGATTAAATGCTTTGTGAAAGCAAAATTGGATTCCTGTGTCTATTATACCAAGAATTAGCCTCCACTCCAATTGTTAACACGTTTCATCTATTAGTTTTCAGTTCTGGTAATTTTTTCTTCAGCTAAGCTATTATATTGTAATTAATAGGAATTGGTGTTTGTGAAATATTCCCTAATATAAATCAATTTGGATTTTTTTTTATATATCATGTCACGTTATTTATTTAGTAACAATGATAATATACAGAGAAGTCTCTGGTTATTGTGATGTATCAGTGAGAAAATCCACAGAAGCCGTGTAGAGGGTTCGAGCTTATGTTCGTGGCGTGGTCGTCAAGAGCATGCATTTGGGAATACCAAGCTCATAGGTTCGAATCCTCATCACGACTCCTGTTGATTTTCTCGAAAATAATAATAATAACATTAATAATAATTTGAATATAATAAATTAATTTTCAAAACTCATTTAAAACCAACAGTATAAATTCATGACCTCTAAACTGAACTATTATTTTAAGTAATTCGTTTAGAGTCAAGTACAAATAAACACAGTTCAATAACTTGTTTTAAATTTGTATTTGTTTAATACATTATACAAGTATGTATTTGGAAGAGCCACTGCAGTATAAAACTAATACTTTTTTATTTGTAAGTTTTTGACTGCCATGGAATGTTAATGTTTGTCGATTTCCTTTCATAAGAAATCAAAAGCTCAAATTTTGCAAACCTAAAAGCCAGAAAATTTGGAAAACATGAAACTGGAAAACCCGAAAATCCTTTTAGCTTCAAAACCTGAAGCCAAAAACACTGAAAATGTTAAACCTGATGTTTATAACTTGTGTGTGTTACCTAATTGTGCTTGCGAGGGTTGAGCTTCGGCTCTTTGGTCCCACCTCTCAACTGTCACTCAACTGATGTTCAGATTACTGGGCCTATTGGGCTCTATCATATCTGCATTTGAAACTGTGTATGGAGTCAGCCTCCACCATATCATTATCTAATGCATTCCACCTGTTAACTACTCTGACACTAAAAAACGTTCCTCCTAGTATCTCTGTGGCTCATTTGGGTACATAGTTTCCACCCGTGTCCCATTGTTCGCGTACCACCCGTGTGAAATAGACTGTCTTTACTACTTTTTCAATTCCTTCAAGATACTTACATGTGGCGGACTGTCTTGGCTTTCATAAATCTTCTTTCTTCCAGCGAGGTGCGAATTTAATTTCCATAGTCTCTCCTCGTAGCTCATGCCTCTCAGCTTGGGTACCAGTCTGGTAGCATACATGTGGGTGTGTGTTTGAATATGACAGAGGGTGAGGTCAATTATTCTAGCTCGAATCTTCTATATTTCTTATGTTTTTCTTCATATGAGAAGAAAGTTAAAAGAAAACTGAGTAAAGTTCATTTTACAGTTTTATTATGGTCTGGCGATGCGTTTAATATTTATTGCGTTTAATCGTTCACTTAAACGATTAAGTGATGCGTTTCGTGGACCCTTGTCAACATTTCCAGTGGCAGAGTAGAGCTGAATACAGTTGTAACTAGATCAACCAATAACATTATCTGGCCCTAATATTAAAATATTCTAACAGGAACACCTTTTCCCACGGCTTACAAAACGGAGGAAAGACATAATTGAAAGAAACGAGATCCCCCCAACCGGACGTCAACCAGAAGACTTAATTAATAATGTACTTATAAGAGCAAGAAGATTACCAACTTATACACGAAAAACTCTCCAGACACCAAGTGAAATGAACTATCAGGAGAAAGCGCCAAGTCATTAGGACTACATAGCACTGGGAAGGGGTCAGGATAAGGATTTAGGATGGGACGGAAGGGGAAAGGAATGAGCCCCAACGATCTCAGTTTACAGGCAAGACAGCCTCTCTTTCCAGGCGCTTGACAATGCACAAACAACAGGACCCCATCAAACAACATATACTCAAGTCAAGTATACTCAAGTCACAATCGACTTGAGAATGGTCCAGGACGGACCGAAACGTCGTCGTCCCTTCAACTTCTAGTGTGTGGTCTGGTCAACATATACAATCTCCAGACACACAACCTGAGCGTCACTATAGAGATCTCCAGACAAACAACACTGAAATAATCGACAGACACGATGACAACGGATGATAAGACAATACCGAAGCGCTACACATCAAACACACTCAGCCAGCTATCAACCCCCCAGCGAACACTCAATTCCATTCTTCCATCTTAAAGACCAGCACCAGGCTCCCAGCCTCCACTGGAACATTGGAGATGGTGGAATTGGTAGTTGGGCCCTTTGGCCTTTGCCTTTGCCTTACCTTACCCCCCCCCCCCCCACTCCCCCTGACTCTCCGTTATATATATATTCGTTTCCTCCAGCTAAACTGTTTTATCAGCTATCTATCCTTTACGGGCTCACCATAGCCCGTGCTACATGGACACTTCGTCCTGAATAGCTAAATCTTTAACAACAACAACAACATCCAGTTAAACTGTATTCAGCTAAAATAAATGGGCTGTATTCACTTCTACTGTATCCACAATGATTGGAATGTATTCTCTTCTACTCTGCCCGCCCCGTACCTAAAGTCCACCCACACACTCCACCCACCGCATCTTGAGGTTATCTTGAGATGATTTCGAGGCTTTAGTGTCTCCGCGGCCCGATCCTCGACCAGGCCTCCACCCCCAGGAAGCTGCCCCTAACAGCTGACTAACTCCTTGGTACCTATTTACTGCTAGGTAACAGGGGCATCAGGGTGAAAGAAACTCTGTCCATTGTTTCTCTCCGGCACCCGGGATCGAACCCGGACCCACAGGATCACGCGTCCAGTGTTCTGTCCGCTCAGCCACCGGCTCCCATGCCAAGAACCACACAAGCACCACCACACACCACTCACAAGAGGAATGATATCCATAAGATATATTGACTAGTGAAGATTAAGCCACTCCAAGAGGTGGCACGGGCATGAATAGCCCGTAAAGATATCCATACGGGTTCAGATCCTTAAGTAGAATCTAAACCCTTCGCTTTAAATGACATTCAGTATTGCATCCCTCCCTATCCCCACCCCCTCTCTCCTGTCCATTCTCTATCTGATAACTGCATGGAATAGACGGGAAGAATCCTATCCAACTTCACCTCTCCATTCTATAACATGGAATTAAAGCCAAATAGACAGTGAGATAAAATTAGAAGATGAGATTCCAGGATAAACAAGATAGTTACTTATTCTCGAGGTGCGGAGAAAGGAACACCAATAGATGTAAATGGAAGATTATTCCTCATCTCATCATTAGGAAATGGAAGGGAGAAAGTAAAGGTGGGAAAGGGAAGCAATTAAAGGAACAGAGAGATCGTGTTTCCCGTCGTTCCAGTAGTCTGGGAAAGAAGGACAAGAGCAATGGACAGTAAATATTAGGAATTCGGTCAAGAAAGAGGGACAATGTCCTTTCTTGTTCACATATATGGGAAGTGATTGATTCATAAAAATTCCAATGATGAATGCAGATGATTGAGGGTGATTAAGATGATTGGTGATACTACTGGAAACAATACTGATTGGATGTGGTGATTGGATATGTATATTAATATTATATATATATATATATATATATATATATATATATATATATATATATATATATATATATATATATATATATATATATATGTATTCACATATATATATATATATTATAGAATAATATAATCGCAAATGTAAAAGAATAAAACCCATATCCAATGCAATAACTTGGAAAGAAATATTGGAAGGATTTAGAAAAGCGGAGAAGGGAGGAGGAGAAGAAGAAGAGCTGTAATAACGAGGAGAATATGGAGTGTAAAGAGATATGAGAAAGAGGGAGAGGACCCATCCCAGCAGCGCAGGAATCAGGGAGGCTGTGTGAGAACACATAGATTACCGGGTATAAGAGCCAGGCTCTGAAGGAGTGGCAGCAGGAGATATTGCTGGGAGCACCGCCTGAAGGGATTTGGTGTCTCTGAAGGAGTAGAGGAGGAGGAGGTCAAGGGATTGGGTGAGTGTTCAGAGGTCATGTAAGAGGTGAGAGGTTATGGGAGAAAGGTCAAGGTTTGTGGGGAGAGTTCAGAGGTCGTGGATGAGGTCAAAGGATTGGGGTGAAAAGTCAGGGAAGAGGTCAATGGATTGGGTGAGAGGTCATGGAAGAGGTCAATGGATTGGGTGAGAGGTCATAGAAGAGGTCAAAGGATTGGGTGAAACGTCATGGAAGAGGTCAATGGATTGGGCGAGAGGTCATAGAAGAGGTCAAAGGATGGGGGTGAAAGGTCATAGAAGAGGTCAATGGATTGGGCGAGAGATCATGGAAGAGGTCAAAGGAGGTTACAGATCAGGTTATTGAGGTTACAGGTCATTAACTCCCCCCCTCTCTCTCTCTCTGGTGTTGAGGTTAGCGTCCCACTCACTCTAGCGTCCCAGCTGTTCGCCCCTGTGTAATCAGCAGTAATTAGGGACCTGGATGTAGAGCGATAAGCAGATAAAGTTCTAGGGGGGAAAAAAATTGATTGTGTAGACTAAAGATAGGCAGGAGAGCTCTCAGCCTGCAGCTCGGAGATAAAAACCTTATCTTGGCTCTTATCATTATTTGTCTTCGGTAAAAGACAAATAACGAATTACGATTAAGGGAAGGGAACTATCAGGAAAAAGCGCCAAGCCATCACGACTAAATAGCCCTTGGAAGCGGTCAGGATATGGATGTGGGATGGGACGGTGTGGTTAAAGGAATGGCGCCCCAACTACTTGGACGGTCGGGGAATTGAACGCAGACCAGCATGAAGCGAGAGCCTCGTTCTTCCGTCCAGCTGAAGTGGTTGGGCTGAATAGCGTTGAAAGGCAGAACCGCCGTAGCAATTGTAAATATACCGATAAGCAGAGAATGTACATAAATGACAAAAAGTATATAAATGCCACAGATATACTCTACGGTCTGAGTATAGCCGTCTGAGTATAACAGTCTGAGTATATCGTGGCGCCTTATAACTAAACGTAGGAAAATATTAAGTGTATGAGGCAAGATAATTGACAACTGAAAGAGAGAGGTGATTGTGATTTTTAAGAACATAAATTACTCGGAAAAGTCATAGCAACTGAACAAATAAAAGAACAAATAAATAAAATTATTTTCATCACCTGCCAAGCTTGTAAAATATCAAGTTGATGGAAACATTGAATATATAATAGAGGCCTCGTGCTCTGGAGGAATAATTTTGAGAAGGGGGTGAAAGGGGCAAATTGATGGTACTTAGAAAAGGGGCTAAAATGATTCTGAAAGAGGATTTTTTTCCAGACTGTATTTATAAAATAGTGAATGAGAATTTTTTCCAGACTGCATTTATAAAATAATGAATGAGAAAAAAAAATCAAACTGCATTTATGAAATAATGAATGAGAAAAATATTTCAGACTGCATTTATGAAATAATAAAAAATAATAAATGAGAAAAATATTTCAGACTACATTTATGAAATAATAAATGAGAAAAATATTTCAGACTGCATTTATGAAATAATAAATGAGAAAAAAATTCCAGACAGCATTTATGAAATAATAAATGAGAAAAATATTTCAGACTGCATTTATGAAATAATAAAAAATAATAAATGAGAAAAATATTTCAGATTGCATTTATGAAATAATAAATGAGAAAAATATTTCAGACTGCATTTATGAAATAATGAATGAGAAAAAAATCCAGACTGCATTTATGAAATAATAAATGAGAAAAATATTTCAGACTGCATTTATGAAATAATAAAAAATAATAAATGAGAAAAATATTTCAGACTACATTTATGAAATAATAAATGAGAAAAATATTTCAGACTGCATTTATGAAATAATAAATGAGAAAAATATTTCAGACTGCAGTTATGAAATAATAAATGAGAAAAATATGCATATTGCCCACGAGGAAGGAAAATTTCAACAGGAAAATGCTTAAAACATGAAGAGCCTCACAGATGATGCTGTTTGGAGTGATGTATGACCCGCCGAGGCAGTCTTGACGGCCAGCATCTCCAAGATGCTTACAATACTATAGTGGTAATCTTAGCGCGGTAGAACGAAGACGTTGATTTTTGCAGGGTCGGTGCTCGATCCCCAGTGGTCCGCAATGTTGGTTACCGTTCCTTCACTTCATTCTCCAGCCCATCCTCCTAAAAATGATAGTACTTATAGCAACTATTTGACCAAATGTACCAATATGTACTGATGAGTTCAGAATGATTCCCGTTTTGCATCACTGAATTAGCATTAAGAACATTCTATTGAATCAAAAATGTTACTAAGGAATTTAGCCTAACCAGTTCAAGCAATCCAAGGCCTTAATACATGCTATTTTCGACCTAGTATAGTAATACATATGTATTATGCTAGGCCTAGAAATGTGTAAATTTGGTTTCTAGCTTTTTATCTCACACATAAAAATAATAGTACTCAAAGGGAACTTTTTGGGGTCCAAATATCCATATTATATCCAATTATACAAATATACATATATGTTCAATGCTAGAAGATAACGAAAAATCACTTTGCCTGTTACGCAACGCGGGCCTATCATACTAGGCCAAGTAGTGCCTTCTGGCTATTAGATATGACAAGTGTTTATATACTTATTCGACCAATAGCTACTCTAAGTACAATCCTTTAAGGAGAATGGTTTGTCGTTCATATATCTCAGATCATTGGCCTCACAGCTTGTCCTTTTCCGTACTAAATATCGTCATAATGGCTTAGAGTTTGCTCCTCATAATGCCCAACCACTTGGGTTGGATGGCAGAGCGACGGTCTCGCTTTATGCAGGTCCACGTTCAATCCCCGACCGTCTTAGTGGTAGGGGCATCATTCTTTTCCCCCGTCCCATTCCAAATCATTATCCCAATTCCTTTCAAGTGTTATATAGTCGTAATGGCTTGGCGCTTTCCCCCTGATAGTTCCTTCCTTAATCATAATTACTTAACCTAGACAATTCTCTCCACTTTCCCTTTTCTCTTGCATCCATTAACCTTCCTGCTTCGCTTTCTTCTGCTTCTATTCCTTTTCTCATGTTCTCTTCTCCTCAGGTCTTGGGGCCAAACGTCACCCACCAGAGACGAGGTCTCCTGGTCCCGGTTCAGCATTTTCTTCATCCCACCAGGAATGTAATTAGGAGCGTCCTGTGATCGAATTACATTACCGGACCAGTTAATTCTATTCTCTAAAGTGGAATAGTAGCAACAGCTGGGATAATCCTCACACATCGTCCGAACAACGTGATATGAACACAGATGGTCACAAATGAACAATGTTCTCATATGGCTCGAACACGTGAGCCATTTATCACATTACGAAAACAGAAAAGGTACGAAAAGGCTTTGATTTTTCCCCTTTCTCTTTCCTTAAGGACACTTAAGCATTGGGTGTTTTCAGGTAAGTATGAGGTAAGGTAATTATTGGGAGATGGCGCATTGACAGTATGATTATATAGCTCTTTGAAGGGATATGGGACAGACTAAGAGTTTGGTAAGATAAGTATGAGATTCTTACTAATTATATTTCATGACATACAGGTAAAGTTTAATTTAATTTGGGAAGGACAACCATGTTGTTATGACTTAATCTTTGTCTACTAAGGGAGTGTTATGGTGGTGATAACAAAAAGTATTGGCTTTGAATACTGTAAGATACCTACCTTGAGGTGCTTCCGGGGCTTAGCGTCCCCGCGGCCCGGTCGTCGACCAGGCCAAGGATTCCAAGATGAATGGAACTGTAAAAAGGTTTAATGAAATAACGGAACTGTTCGCTTGTAAGAGTGGAGGACTGACTGAAAGTTGTATTTACATATTAGTACATTGAAACATTGATTATATACGAGGCACATATATATCATTGCCATGATATATATGTGCTTCAGCCTACAGTTCAGACCTATTGTCTTATGTATGATCCTCTGTCCTGTGTGACAGTGAATGCCAGCATTATCCTCACTCTAATAAGACCTAATTGATTTACTCAGATTAGGCAAAATTGTCATTAATTTATCAATATCAATAAAGATGTTAATAATTACTGAGGGGTGCTCTCGTCTCTGTATGCTCTGTCCAGTATCATTTCTATGGTTCTGTCGACTGGGACGTTGGTAAATAGAGATTCGACGTCCAGGGAAGCAATGATTCCATCGGGCTGTTTAGTTTGGAATAATTCTAGGACATCTGCTGATGATTATAGTTACCTGATGATGG
Source organism: Procambarus clarkii (assembly GCF_040958095.1). NCBI lineage: Eukaryota > Metazoa > Arthropoda > Malacostraca > Decapoda > Cambaridae > Procambarus > Procambarus clarkii. The sequence continues at coordinate 12,167,568 of NC_091179.1, forward strand.
TTACCTGGTTTGTGTGTCTTAACATTGCCATAGGCATATCCTAAGCCATAGTCGCCTTGGAGTTTAGTGAAATGAACACTACCTTTCTTTGCGTTGATTGCAGTAATAGTTTTGTTCACTTTGCGTTTAAGGTCTTCCACAGGGTTCCTCGTGATTTGTTGAAATTTTGTGTCACCACTAAGGATGTCGTTAATTTTGTTCATGTATTCTTGGGTAGGAATCAATACATATGCTGCTGTCTTGTCGGCTTTTCTTATTGTAACATCTTTCAGATTTTTTAGTTGTTTTGCTGCTTCTTTGAGTCGGGGGGTTAAGATTGTTGATGAGTATGTTCCTCGTTTTTTCCCCACTTCTGTTAGTAGTTCAGCCTGAAGTGTGTCAAGAGGAGTCTTGTCAACGCTTATGTCGACCGGGCTCTCAGTCACAGCTCAGGATGGAAGCAAGTCGATGAAGAACTCTGTAGCGTAAGGCAGGTCCTAGTCAACAATGGCTTCTCTAACGGTTATGTTGAAGACGTCATAAAAAGAAAGGTGAAACGCCATGCAACCTCTGAAGAGTCAACTAACACAACACTTGTACCCTCTATTAGACTGCTTTACAAGAATTTATTTTCGACGGCTCATAAAACGGAGGAAAGTGTCGTGAAAGATATTATTAATAGGAACGTTATCCCTACAGACAAAAACCCGAAAATACAATTGACAATTTACTACAAAATAAAAAAACGGCCAGCCTACTCATGGATAACTCCCCAGACACCAAACAGAACGCCTTGAAAGAAACCAACGTCGTCTATGCCTTCACACGCCCATTTGGGGACTGAATATAGGAACTCAGTATACAGGCAAGATAACAACGTCTCTTTCTAGGCGATTAACATTGTGCAAACAGCAGGGAGCCATCACGGAACATAATCTCCTTTCACAACCAAACTAGCACCAGAGAAATCTTAACAAGCAACAGAGAAATCATCGATACAGCGATAGCAGGAGACTCGACATCAGCAAGGCACTACACATAAAAAATTCAACATCAGCCATCAACAGCCAATTATCGCATAACTATATTCTACCCACTTCAAGACCCCGAACCAATATAGAAGCAGCAGGGGAAAGTATGGGCCAATAGGCCTTCTGTAGTTACTTCCATTCTTATGTTTTCATTTGCAATTTATATCCATTGATTCGTGTCATATCATCTCACCCAAAACAAATAAAAGCATGATTTATGGTATGTGTAAACCAAGTCTTTGAAAATGTAAGAAGCCTTCGAAACGCTTTTAGGCGTCAGACCAATAGTAAAAATGTAAAAAAGGAATTTTGGAGAGGTAATTTTTCAATTACCCTCTACAGTGAAGAAAAACGTAAGAAATATTGAGAAGATTCGTGTTAGAATTATTAATCTTACCCTTTCGGTCATATTCAACAACGTATATTTACAAGAAAGACTACTACCAAAATATACTATATATATATATATATATATATATATATATATATATATATATATATATATATATATATATATATATATATATATATATATATATGTATATGTATATATATTATAAATATGCTAATTTAGACTGAACATACGCATTAAAAATGCTTGTTAACAAATTATCTTGCTGCTCACATTCTCACTAAAATGCAAATTCTCAAACTTGACAAAATAAAAACAACATTTACATAATTATCAAATATATTGGTTCTGATTGCACTTATAAAAATAATGCAAATCAATGTAAAATACTAGATTGCACAGAGCCTAATTTTATATCAGTTCCTAAAACAGTTATAAAATATATATTTATATATTGGACAAGATTATATTGCCTTAGTGAAACTTTTTCTCTCTAAATTCTCTGAAACAGTTTTGACGAATAATATGATTTTTGGGACGCAATTAAATACATAATTTTAGAAAGTCAAACCAATGTCTCTATAAGAAATGCTTCGTATAAACACCTGCTTTTTCTCTCTTTTTAAGGTAAGATAATTATTAGGAGATGGTGCATTGTCAGTATGATTACATAGCTCATTGAAGGGATATGGGACAGACTAAGAGTTGGGTAAAATAAGTATTTATTATTGGACCTTCCAGTGGAGGCCTTTGCTACACTGAAAGGTCCAAGTGAATGAACCTTTCTCTCTAATTAGCCATTTACATGTATGATTATTATTTTTTAATAATATTTATATTTCATTATTTACATAGTGAGCTTTACTTAAACTAATAGTAAGGTTATGCCTCTCTATGCCAGTGTATTACAGATGTAATACAGATGTGCTACAAAGGAATACAGAAATACTACAGAAATGTAATTCTCTCTCTCTCTCATACGCAAATTTTATGCGTATGTTCTCTTATTCTCTCTCTCCTTTTTGGCTTAGAATCTACTAGATCAGCTGTAGCGTCAATTGGCAGAAAACTAACCTGGAAGATACATTTTTGGCCACAAAAATGTTCTCCTTTGCATAAATTCCTCAAATTATCATATAACTTTTTTGCCCCATCCTCCTTCTCCCCTTCTGAAGATCCCTATTCCCTAGTTCTATCCTGGAAGCAAACCTTGCCAAGTAAGAGAGAGAGAGAGAGAGAGAGAGAGAGAGAGAGAGAGAGAGAGAGAGAAAGAGAGAGAGAGAGAGAGAGAGAGAGAGAGAGAGAGAGAGAGAGAGAGAGAGAGAGAGAGAGAGAGAGAGAGAGAGAGAGAGAGACAGACAGACAGACAGACAGACAGACAGACAGACAGACAGACAGACAGACAGACAGACAGACAGACAGACAGACAGACAGACAGACAGACACACAGAGAAGAGATGGAGTTAAGGAGTAGTTGGTGTTGGCAAGAGTAGAAGCTGAGACACCAGCAAACAAGACCAAAATTGATATATGTCAAATTTCTCAAAAATAAAAAATCCCTCATAAGCTGTGTTACAAACACCCATTCCTCTCTATTGTGGAGTAGCCAATGAAAGCATACTGGTTGACAGAAATTAATGAGTTGTTAGGCCAAGGTTTCCTACAAATAGGTCACCCCTCTGGAGTATTATTGGCAGGTGATTAGATATTTTGACAGCTGTCATACGTCAATCCCGTTCTCTCAGCTCAAAGGGGCTTTGAGTTAAGAGAAAGTTCTCTCTCTCTCTCTCTCAAAAGTTCTCTATTCTCTAAAAGTCGAGAGAAAGTTGTCTCAACTGTTTTTGTATTCCTTAAGGTAAGTACAGTTACAAATTCGACCTACTGTGGAGGGGAAGAGAATTATCAAGGGAAAACGCCAAGCCATTGCGACTATATAGCACTGGGAAGGGGGTCAGGATAAGGATTTGGGATGGGACGGGGGAAGGGAAGGGAAGGAATGGTGCCCAACCCCTTGGACGGTCGGGGATTGAACACCGACCTGCAAGAAGCGAGACCGTCGCTCTACCGTCCAGCCCAAGTGCTTGGACAGTAAATAGCTTACGAATATCTAAACGTTTTCTAGTGCAATCACCAAGAAAGGTTCGGTAGGTTGCTTGGGTTCGTTCATTTCTGGTAACGTAATTAAGAGGGGTGCGATTTTTTTAATTTTTTTTAATTTTTAATTTTTTATTTTTATAAGAGAGTGGTAAATATCAAGAAAATGGGCTGGATACACATAGAGGTCCCCCAGTACCACCATAGAGGCTCTGGTGTAAAGACTCTATTATCAAGACTCTTATAAATTATAGCAACTCCATAGTCTCAGGAGACTATGGAGTTGAGCTCTGGTTGTTGGTCTGGAGTGGCCTCTCCAGGGCAGCAAAGCCTGGGAAAGTTAATATGGGGGGATAAGCTGTTACCCATGCAGCAGGTAACCCCCCCCCCCCCCCTCCTCTCCTCCTGATCTAAAACAACAGATCTGTACTCATTTACGTTAGTACAGATCTGTCTTTATAAGGTGTTATACATCCTCGGATTCACTCTGTGAAGGCAAAACTGTGTGTGTGTGTGTGTAATCACTCAAAGCATAATTGTCAATTATCAAAAAATATAACAATCAATATTGAATTAAATAAAAGTCAATTTTCACACTCTTGTTATAATGTTCTTCTCATTTTCTTACATTTTTCCTAACACATGAATAAAAAAAATTAATTTAAATTTGTTTTTAAACTATGTGTTTTTTCAATTGTGGGACCTTTCCTCTGTTTTGGGGGTAAAATTATAACAACATTGGGCGATAGATACAATGAGGACACAAAATCATTGCAACATCGACGATAGATACAATGAAAACACAAAATCACTGCAACATCGACGATAGATACAATGAGAACACAAAATCACTGCAACATCGACGATAGATACAATGAGAACACAAAATCATTGCAACATCGACGATAGATACAATAAGGACACAAAATCATTGCAACATCGACGATAAATACAATGAGAACACAAAATCATTGCAACATCGACGATAGATACAATGAGGACACAAAACCATTGCAACATCGACGATAGCTACAATGAGGACACTGATAACGACATGAACGACGACGATTACATAAACGACAACGACGACGAGGGAAGTTTAGTCTCAGGAGACAAGTTGCTGGTGGGAGGAGAACTGTGAGAACCAACGTAATCCATCAAATGACGTCCCAGTCACTTAAAGGCTTAAAGTGAAGATGTTCGGAAGTCTGAAGTTAGGGTCTGAAGATGAGGAGTTCGTCGAAAACTGCTGATGCGCCTCCTTCAGGAGGAGTTGCTGCGGCGACGGTGCTCTCTCTCGTCAGGGGAGTAATATCTTAGTTATCCCTCGATTGGTTGTTGCCGTCGGGGAGGGTGGCTAGTTTATAGTTCACCTCATACTCGTCCTGTGAGCGGTAGCGCAAAAAAAATATCACAGAGGGGCACAAAAAGTGTCTTTATCAGGCCTCAACGAAGATTATTACATTAACAGTTTCATCTGTTCTTTATACCTTATAAGTATAATGTCAGCTAGGTACAGAGACTGTGCCATTTCAATAGCTTTACAGTTAATCATTGTACATTATTGATAGGTCATTTGTCTGACTAGTTTCCAGTTATGTTGCAAGTCAAAGATTTACATTTCATAAGCTTTTTTTTAAAGGGTATAGAACTTTGTATATATTAAATATATATACCACATTTGTATTAGATTTGTTGAATTACCCTTTTTTATGTGTGTGTGTGGAATTGAATTCTATATATTGGAGCTTCTCGTTTAGCAGCATTGAACACTATATAAGGCATGGAAATTATATTTTTTTTAGGGGGGAAGGGGCTAAGGTTTGGACAAATACCTTTACTTTTTCGTAAAAATATTATTACCTACATTTTATATGTATGACCCTTTATTTTGTGAGGAATACGCAAGGTACTCTACGATTGGTATACTCTGTCAATAATCTCATACTTATGTAATCTTATATATGAAAGGTCAAAGTAATATCATACTTTATTATGATACAACTGGAAAGAATCTGAAAACTGTATTACTTTCTTAACATTCAATAGTAGAACATCTGGTATTTGAACTAGTCATATTAATAATAATATTAATAGTAAAAATAATATTATTATTAATAATTATATAAAAATTCAACAAATCAAATTATACAAACAAACCATCATTTTTTCTTTACATCCTTGATAGCGAAACACAGGTGGACGGGGGGGGGGGGGGAGTAAGTTGAAGAAAATTTAATAATCTACCTTTGAATCTGGAAGAAAAAAACGACTGTATAATCTCTCTTGGTTCAGGGTTTGCCAAGCTTAGTAAACATCTTATTCTAAGAGGTTCTGTTCATTGTGATACCAAGCAAGAATATCAAGATCAACTGAAAATTCCCTTTACTGGAAATTCATGTAAAATTCTCTGGCAGCAGACTGCCACTTACAGAGTAGTCGGTCGCTGATAAATGTACCGTAATTGGGGGAAAAAAAGAAAGGTATGTTTACCAACTTTTGTTGAGAAGAATTCTTGAGTAGTTGAGTTCATTTCTCAGTTCCTTTTAGAACATGTATACGCTTACAGACACATACATACACACACACACGCGCACGCGCACACACATACGCACACACTCACACACACACACACACACACACACACATATACACGCACACACACACACACACACACACACACACACACACACACACACACACACACACACACACACACACACACACACACACACACATAATGGGTAGCCCAATAACGCAACCCATCAACAATAAAATATGTTCACATCTTATGTACACAGGGCGTTGGCGACTGAGTGGACAGCACGCTGGATATGTAGTCCTGTGGTCCGGGGTTCAATTCCCGGCGCCGGCGGAAACAAAAACTGGACAGAGTTTCTTTCACCCTGATGCCCCTGTTACCTAGCAATAAATAGGTACCTGGGAGTTAGACAGCTGTCACGGGCTGCCTCCTGGGGTGTGTGCGGGAAAAAAATAGTTAGTAATTAGTAACATTTGATTGATTGACAGTTGAGAGACGGGCCGAAAGAGCAGAGCTCAACCCCCACAAGCACAATCAGGTGAATACAATTAGGTGAATACATTTTTGACACTGAAGAATCAAATAAAACTTAGAATGCATCATTAATCTCACCAACTCATCAAGTAAGATGAACTCTTCACTCCTGCTGCTTCTTGCAGAGTGAGAAAGACCTCAGCTCTATAAGAAAACAGAGCTCCTCAGAGGCTACAAAGCCCTAATGCAAGGAGTAGAAACAAGAGGCAATCTAAGAACATGAATTAAGAAGATGAGGAGAAAATAAATAAAATAAATAAAATTTATATATATATATATATATATATATATATATATATATATATATATATATATATATATATATATATATATATATATATATATATATATATATCAGGAGAAAGCGCTAAGCTATTACGACTATATAGCACTTGGAATAGGTCAGATTAAGGATTTGGGATGGGACGGAGGGAAGGAATGGTGTCCCAACCACTTTGGGACAGTCGGGGATTGAACGCCGACCTGCACGAAACGAGACCGTCGCTCTACCGTCCAGTTCCTGTGGCAGGAGGAGTGGGAGGGTTCGTGATTGTTTATGTAGAAGGAGCAGTGTCGGTGATTAAGTAGATGGAATAAAAGTGTTTGCCAATGTTTAAATAAATGATTGGAAGAGCGTCCCTGATTTTTTTAGAACAAATGGGATAGTGTGTTCATGACTGCGTAAGTAGATGGAACAGTATCCCGTGGCTGCGTAAGTAAATGGAACAGTATCCCGAGGTTGCGTAAGTAGATGGAACAGTATCCCGAGATTGCGTAAGTAGATTGAACAGTATCATATGGTTGCGTAAGTAGATGGAACAGTATCCCGTGATGGCATAAGTAGATGGAACAGTATCCCGTGATTGCGTAAGTAGATGGAACAGTATCCCGTGATTGCGTAAGTAGATGGAACAGTATCCCGTGATTGCGTAAGTAGATGGAACAGTATCTCGTGATTGCGTAAGTAGATGGAACAGTATCCCGTGATTGCGTAAGTAGATGGAACAGTATCCCGTGATTGCGTAAGTAGATGGAACAGTATCCCGTGATTGCGTAAGTAGATGGAACAGTATCCCGTGATTGCGTAAGTAGATGGAACAGTATCCCGTGATTGCGTAAGTAGATGGAACAGTATCCCGTGATTGCGTAAGTAGATGGAACAGTATCCCGTGATGGCATAAGTAGATGGAACAGTATCCCGTGATTGCGTAAGTAGATGGAACAGTATCCCGTGATTGCGTAAGTAAATGGAACAGTATCCCGTGATTGCGTAAGTAGATGGAACAGTATCCCGTGATTGCGTAAGTAGATGGAACAGTATCCCGTGATTGCGTAAGTAGATGGAACAGTATCCCGTGATTGCGTAAGTAGATGGAACAGTATCCCGTGATTGCGTAAGTAGATGGAACAGTATCCCGTGATTGCGTAAGTAGATGGAACAGTATCCGGTGATTGCGTAAGTAGATGGAACAGTATCCCGAGGCACATGTGAAAGTCTCATTTCAAGCAGTCATTATATACACCCTTTCAGTGTATAATGATAGTGTAGATAATTGAGGTTATCTTGAGGTTATCTTGAGATGATTTCGAGGCTTATTTTTTTTTTTAGTGTCCCCGCGGCCCGGTCCTCGACCAGGCCTCCACCCCCAGGAAGCAGCCCGTGACAGCTGACTAACACCCAGGTACCTATTTTACTGCTAGGTAACAGAGGCATAGAGTGAAAGAAACTCTGCCCATTGTTTCTCGCCGGCGCCTGGGATCGAACCCGGGACCACAGGATCACAAGTCCAGCGTGCTGTCCGCTCGGCCGACCGACTCCTCGTGTATGCATATATGTATACACGAGGTATATATATATATATATATATATATATATATATATATATATATATATATATATATATATATATATATATATATATATATATATATATATGTATGTATGTATATCACATATATATATAAATGTATACATATACATTTTCTGTGTAAATTGTACATTTTTGTATAAAATGTACACATTTGCCCTAAATGCTGTGCGTATTAGTGGCTTTAGGCATAGTATGTATTAACTCTATCTGGGAATCCAACATTCTGTTTGTAACTCATTTTGTATGTATGTACTTTCACCTATTTAAACATTTATTCATTTATTTATTTATTTATCTATTTATTTATTTATTTATTTATATACCTGGAAACAATAAATAGGCTACTGGAGAGACAGAGCAGTTTTAAAGAAACGTACATGAAATGTGGATAAATTATTGACTGAATGTCAAATAATGTTAGAGATTTATATAGCGTCTAAATCTAAATCGTCTAGATAGCGTCTAAATCAAAAATTGATAGCGTTTCAATTTTAATGAAACGCGAAAGAAAACGAGGAGAATCGTACATATCAAATACAATTTTGTGATACAGGGCAAACTTAAACAAATAAAAAAACCAAGTGGAAGAAAACGAGGAGAATTTCATAAGAATCCGTCAAAACCCTGAATTATCGTGTAGAATT
>NC_091179.1:12177114-12193772 GCF_040958095.1 Procambarus clarkii
CCTCTCTCTCTCTCTCTCTCTCTCTCTCTCTCTCTCTCTCTCTCTCTCTCTCTCTCTCTCTCTCTCTCTCTCTCTCTCTCTCTCTCTCTCTCTCTCTCTCTCTCTCTCTCTCTCCTTCTCTTGCTTTCTTTTTTCCCTCCTCTTCTGGTATCAAGCCCATTCCACTCAGTCTACTGCACCATATTCACAAACAAGATAGGGGATGGATAGGGGATAGAAATTTTTACCTTGATTAATATCCTCTATTCGCCTTTCTTCCTCTCCTCCCCCTCTCTGTCTTTTTATCCTAATATTCTACTTCCTTCTTTCGCGTCAACACTATTTTTGTTGGTTAGTCTTATTATTTTGCGATGCTTCTTAATTCTTCGGCTTCTTCTCCTCATCTCTCGTTTCTCTTTCCCATATTTTATCTCCTGTTCCTTCTCTTTTGTATGCTCCTTATGTACCTTTTTCCCCCCCTCATTCCCTTTTCCTTACACCCATTCTCTTTGCCGTTCCATTTTGTTAGTCTTGTCTCTCTTCTCCCTTCAATATCTCCCTTACTCTCATTTTCAGTTCTTCAATTTTCTCCTCTCCCTGTCCTTCTAACAAATCCAATTTTCCCTCACTTCTCATTTCCCCCTCACTGAAACATTCTCTTCCAGTCTTTATTCTTCCTGCTTCGCTTTCCAGTCTTATCTCATTCTTCCCTCTTATCTCACTTTTCCCTCTTACCTCATTCTCCCCTCTCTCTGCTCTACGATTCCTTCCTATGCTCTGTCTTCACTCTTTTTACTCTCTCTTCATTTTCCTCGGCCTCCTTATTCTCCTTCGTCTTTCCCTCTTCTTCTTCACTCACTTACTGCTGTTGTTTAAGATTCAGCTACTCGGAACAAAAAAGTTCCAGGTAGCACGGGCTAAGGTGAGCCCGAAGTGGATTTACTCCCACTCTCCTACAGCGTTCCTCTTCTATGTCCTCTATTCTTCCTTCCCCCCACCTCCGGCCATCCTCCTCCTCCTCCTCCTCCTCCTCCTCCTCCTCCTATCTATCCACTTTGCCCTTGCAATCTTCCCCACAGAAGAATCTTTTTCCTCTCGTTCTTACTTTTGTCCCATAAGCTGCCAAAGCGGCTCCACACCGCCCATATCGACACGAAATGAGTTGATCTCTCTTACTGTTAAATAACCGTTAACATTATAGTCGGAGGCAGAGCATAAGACAGAGAGAGAGAGAGAGAGAGAGAGAGAGAGAGAGAGAGAGAGAGAGAGAGAGAGAGAGAGAGAGAGAGAGAGAGAGAGAGAGAGAGAGAGAGAGAGAGAGAGAGAGAGAGAGAGAGAGAGAGAGAGAGAGAGAGAGAGAGGGGGGGGGGGGGGGGGTAGCAGGAAAGATAGTGATCTCTCTTTCAAATATCTTTCAAAATAAGTGTATAACATTTAAAGGACGAAACATACTTTTGTTTCAGTATATATTCATAATATTGGTGAATGTGTGTGTGTACTCACCTATATGTACTCACCTATATGTGCTTGCAGGATCGAGCATTGACTCTTGGATCCCGCCTTTCGAGCATCGGTTGTTTACAGCAATGACTCCTGTCCCATTTCCCTATCATACCTGGTTTTAAAATTATGAATAGTATTTGCTTCCACAACCTGTTCCTGAAGTGCATTCCATTTCCCCACTACTCTCACGCTAAAAGAAAACTTCCTTACATCTCTGTGACTCATCTGAGTTTCAAGCTTCCATCCATGTCCTCTCGTTCTGTTACTATTCCGTGTGAACATTTCGTCTATGTCCACTCTGTCAATTCCTCTGAGTATCTTATACGTTCCTATCATGTCCCCCCTCTCCCTTCTTCTTTCTAGTGTCGTAAGGCACAGTTCCCTCAGGCGCTCTTCATACCCCATCCCTCGTAGCTCTGGGACGAGTCTCGTTGCAAACCTCTGAACCTTTTCCAGTTTCATTATATGCTTCTTCAGATGGGGACTCCATGATGAGGCGGCATACTCTAAGACTGGCCTTACGTAGGCAGTGTAAAGCGCCCTAAATGCCTCCTTACTTAGGTTTCTGAATGATGTTCTAACTTTTGCCAGTGTAGAGTACGCTGCTGTCGTTATCCTATTAATATGTGCCTCAGGAGATAGATTAGGTGTTACGTCCACCCCCAGGTCTCTTTCACGCGTCGTTACAGGTAGGCTGTTCCCCTTCATTGTGTACTGTCCCTTTGGTCTCCTATCTCCTAGTCCCATTTCCATAACTTTACATTTGCTCGTGTTGAATTCTAGTAGCCATTTCTCTGACCATCTCTGCAATCTGTTCAGGTCCTCTTGGAGGATCCTGCAATCCTCATCTGTCACAACTCTTCTCATCAACTTTGCATCATCCGCAAACATCGACATGTAGGACTCTACGCCTGTAAACATGTCGTTAACATACACAAGAAATAGAATTGGTCCCAGCACCGATCCTTGTGGTACTCCACTTGTTACTGTTCGCCAGTCCGACTTCTCGCCCCTTACCGTAACTCTTTGGCTCCTTCCTGTTAGGTAGTTCCTTATCCATTCTAGGACCTTTCCCCCCACCCCCGCCTGCCTCTCGAGCTTGAACAGCAGTCTCATGTGCGGTACTGTATCAAAGGCTTTTTGGCAGTCCAGAAATATGCAGTCTGCCCAACCATCTCTGTCCTGTCTTATCCTCGTTATTTTATCATAGAATTCCAGAAGGTTTGTTAGGCACGATTTCCCTGTCCAGAACCCATGTTGATGTTTGTTCACAAACCTAATGTTCTCCAGGTGTGCAACCAGTCGTAGCCTAATTATTCTTTCCAGTATTTTACAGGGGATGCTTGTCAGTGATACAGGTCTGTAGTTAAGTGCCTCCTCCCTATCTCCTTTCTTGAAGATCGGCACGACATTTGCCTTCTTCCAGCAACTGGGCAATTCTCCTGACATAAGTGACTCATTAAAGATCATTGCCAGAGGCACGCTGAGGGCCTGTGCTGCTTCTTTTAGTATCCACGGTGATACTTTGTCTGGTCCAACTGCTTTAGTTGCATCTAGAGTTGTCAACTGTTTCATTACCTCCTCTGCTGTCACCTCTATATCTGATAGTCTTTCATCTAGGGTAACCCCTTCCAACAATGGGAGCTGCTCAGGCTCGGTAGTGAACACTCCATGGAAACTGGCATTCAGTGCCTCGCAGATTTCCTTGTCACTTTCAGTATATGCCCCCTCTGTCTTCCTTAGTCTTGTCACTTGGTCGTTCACCGACATTTTTCTTCTTATATGACTGTGTAGTAACTTAGGTTGTTTTTTCGCTTTGATTGCAATATCGTTCTCATAGTCCCTTTCCGATGTTCGTCTTATGTTAATGTAATCGTTCCTAGCTCTGTTGTATCTGCTTCTGTTGTCCTCTGTTCTTTGTCTTCTGTACTTCCTCCACTCCCGCCTGCTGGCCATTTTTGCTTCCTGACACTGTCTATTAAACCATGGGTTATTATATTCCTTCTTATTTTTTCCCTTTACCGTTGGTATAAATCTCTCTTCGGCCTCCTGGCATTTCTGTATGACTAGGTCCATCATATCTTGGACTGTTTTTCCTCTAATTTCTTCCTCCCACTGCACTTCACCCAGATAGTCCCTTATCCTCATATAGTCCCCTTTCCTGTAGTCAGCTCTCCTTTCCCAGATCTCTTGTCCCATGGTCATAATTTTGAATTCCATCATGTAGTCAAAGACTAGGACACAATGGTCACTGGCCCCTAGAGGTATTTCATGCTCTAAATTCTCGATATCTTCTACGTTCTGGGTGAAAATCAGGTCTAATAGGCTCGGTGCATCTCCTCCTCTTTCCCTTGTGTCTTCCTTCACATGTTGTGTCAGGAAATTCCTGTCTATAACATCTACTAATTTTGCTCCCCACGTTTCATCCCCTCCATGGGGATTCCTTGATTCCCAATTTATCTCTCCATGATTTAGGTCCCCCATGATCAGCAGCTTCGCTCTCATTCTGTGGGCTAGTGTTGCTGCCTTCTGCAGTTCATCAATACATGCTTTGTTGTTGTCATCATACTCCTGCCTGGGTCTTCTACTGTTTGGTGGGGGATTGTAGATTACCATGATCACAATCTTCCTCCCATCTACTGTCAGAGTTCCATGTATGAAGCTTGTGCACTCATTGGTAACTCGATTTCCCAGGTCTTCAAACTTCCATTTCCGCTTTATTAGGAGTGCTACTCCCCCTCCCTGTCTCTGTGTCCTCTCTTTTCGTATCACCTGGTACCCTTCAGGAAAGATAGCATCTGAGATCATGTCATTAATTTTAGTTTCCACAATTGCAACTATGTCAGGATCTGCTTCACTCACTCTTTCTTTTATCTCTTCTGCTTTATTAGATACCCCATCAGCATTGGTGTACCAAACCTTGAGATTCTTCATGGAAACTCTTGTACCAGAGTTCTCCCTTTCTCTGGGGGTCTGGGGGATCTGGGGGATGTCTGGGGGGTGACTGGGGGCAGAGGGGATCTGGGGGATCTGGGGGGTGTCTGGGGGATGACTGGGGGCGGGGAGGGTCCGGGGGATGTCCGGGGGGATCCAGGGGGTGTCTGGGGGGGTCCGGGGGGTGTATGGGGGGTGAAAGAGTTCAGGAGGGGTGCTTGGGGGGCTACTGGGGGCTGGGCTTCTAGGAAGGTAGGTAGGAGGGTCTGGGGTAGGGCCTGGGTAGGTAGGTCTGGAGTAGGAAGGGCATACTGGGTCTGAAGATTAGGGAGGGCATAGAGGGGTTGGGAGATGGCGTAAGGTTGGGAGACAGATAGAGGTTGAGAGGTTGGGAGGGGGATGGATAGAGGGGGTGGGGGGGACCTCCCACCTCCCTCGCAAGGGTGGGGGGTCACATGGAAGGAGAGGGGATGAGGAGGGGTGAGGGCAGGGTAGGCTTTGGGTGTTGAGGGGATGAGGTCTGGGTGGGTTCTTGGGGTTGAGGGGATGAGGTCTGGATGGGATTTGGGGGTTGAGGAGATGAGAGCTGGGTGGGTTTTGGGGGTTGAGGGGACGAGGGCTGGACGGGTTTTGGGGGTTGAGGTGATGAGGGGGTCCTTGGAATGTGGGATGAATTTGACTCCAGTGGGGTCAGAGGGGTCAAGGGATGTGCTGGGGAGATAAGCAGGGGCGGCTGATTTGGGAAAGGGGTGACCTGAGAAGCACGTGTGAGCTGGTTAGCATGGGGTGGATTAGCACTGGGGTGTGTAGCTGCGCTCAAATGGGAAGAGTCGTATTGTTGTTTGCTTGCTCTGTGGGCAATCTGTTCCTCCTTCGTCATGAATTTGTCAATAAATACGTTGTAGTAATTTTCGCTACCTCTGAGTAGGTGTTTGTGATGCAGTATGTAATCCACTGCCTCTTCGTTAGTGAACTGTACCAGGACAGGTCGTTTCCTGTTACAGTTGTATGGTCCAATGCGTCGGTGGACTTGCACCTCATTCCCTGCCATCTGGGCTCTCATGTCTCTCAAGATCCCCTGTAGTTCCAAATCCTCAATCTCCATCCTTTCCTGCCTCGATGGTGCCCTGGCTTCAAGTAATCCATGGATTATGATTGTGTGTGTGTGTGTGTGTGTGTGTGTGTGTGTGTGTGTGTGTGTGTGTGTGTGTGTGTGTGTGTGTGTGTGTGTGTGTGTGTGTGTGTGTGTGTGTGTGTGTGTGTGTGTGTGTGTGTGTGTGTGTGTGTGTGTGTGTGTGTGTGTGTGTACTCACCTAGTTTTGTTTGCGGGGGTTGAGCTCTGGATTTTTGGTCCCACCTCTCAACTGATGTTCAGGTTCCTGAGTCTATTGGGCTCTATCATATCTACACTTGAAGCTGTGTATTGAGTTTACCTCCACAACATCACTTCCTAATGCATTCCAATTGTCAACTACTCTGACACTGAAATTTTTTTCTAATGTCTCTATGGCTCATTTGGGCACTCAATTTCCACCTGTGTCCCCTAGTGCGTGTGCTCTTCGTGATAAATATTATGTCTTTATTTACCCTATCAATTCCTTTTAGAATCTTGTATGTGGTGATCATGTCTCCGAAACTCTTCTGTCTCCCAGTGACGTGAGGTTTAATTCCCGTAGTCTTTCCTCGTAGCTCATACCACTCAGTTCGGGTACTAGTCTGGTGGCAAGCCTTTCAATCTTTTCCAGTTTAGTCCTATTCTTGACTAGATATGGACTCCATGCTGGAGCCGCATACTCCGGGATTGGTCTGACATATGTGGTATACAAAGTTCTGAAAGATTCCTTACACAAGTTTCTAATGGCCGTTCTTATGTTGGCCAACCTGGCATATGCCGCTGATGTTATCCTCTTGATTTGGACTTCAGGGGACAGGTCTGGCGTGATTACAACTCCCCAGGTCTTTCTCTCTCTCTCTCTGACTCTTGAAGTATTTCATCTGTGTATGTGTATATGTGTGCATATATGTGTGT
Organism: Procambarus clarkii; assembly: GCF_040958095.1. Taxonomy (NCBI): domain Eukaryota; kingdom Metazoa; phylum Arthropoda; class Malacostraca; order Decapoda; family Cambaridae; genus Procambarus; species Procambarus clarkii. The sequence goes on from NC_091179.1 coordinate 12,183,560, forward strand.
GTAGGAATACGCACACATGCGTATGTACAAACATGTGTACACCCGCACTTATATTCTACAAACAAATTACGTATAATCTTCTTTAAAATTACACAATTTTGCTATCTTACTCTTGCAAGATTGTCTTCAGCTATCTTACCCCGTACTTTAAACTTGCTTAAGAGATGCTAATTAGAAACATTATGTCAAAACGCTGGAAGAAAAACATTCTCGTATTTCCTTGTTAACTTTATTATTAACGTCGTGATGCTTGCTGGGTCCAACTTTGGGGGGAAAATATATATATATGTATATATATATATATATATATATATATATATATATATATATATATATATATATATATATATGTATATATATATATATATATATATATATATATATATATATATATATATATGTATATATATATATATATATATATATATATATATATATATATATATATATATATATATATATATATATATATATATATATATATATATATATATATGTCGTACCTAGTAGCCAGAACGCACTTCTCAGCCTACTATGCAAGGCCCGATTTGCCTAATAAGCCAAGTTATATATATATATATATATATATATATATATATATATATATATATATATATATATATATATATATATATGTCGTACCTAGTAGCCAGAACGCACTTCACGGCCTACTATGCAAGGCCCGATTTGCCTAATAAGCTAAGTTTTCATGAATTAATTGTTTTTCGACTACCTAACCTACCTAACCTAACCAAACCTAACCTTTTCGGCTACCTAACCTAACCTAACCTATAAAGATAGGTTAGGTTAGGTTAGGTAGGGTTGGTTAGGTTCGGTCATATATCTACGTTAATATAAACTCCAATAAAAAAAAATTGACCTCATACATAACGAAATGGGTCGCTTTATCATTTCATAAGAAAAAAATTAGAGAAAATATATCAATTCATGAAAACTTGGCTTATTAGGCAAATCGGGCCTTGCATAGTAGGCCGAGAAGTGCGTTCTGGCTACTAGGTACGACATATATATATATATATATATATATATATATATATATATATATATATATATATATATATATATATATATATATATATATATAATATATATATCTAGTAGCCAGAACGTCGTTCTCGGCCTGCTATGCAAGGCCCGATTTGCCTAATAAGCCAAGTTTTCATGAATTAATTGTTTTTCGACTACCTAACCTACCTAACCTAACCTAACCTATAAAGATAGGTTAGGTTAGGTTAGGTAGGGTTGGTTAGGTTCGGTCATATATCTACGTTAATTTTAACTTCAATAAAAAAAAATGACCTCATACATAATCAAATGGGTAGCTTTATCATTTCATAAGAAAATAAATAGAGAAAATATATTAATTCAGGAGAACTTGGCTTATTAGGCAAATCGGGCCTTGCATAGTCGGCTGACAAGTGCGTTCTGGCTACTAGGTACGACATATATATATATATATATATATATATATATATATATATATATATGTCGTACCTAATAGCCAGAACGCACTTCTCAGCCTACTATTCAACGCCCGATTTGCCTAATAAGCCAAGTTTTCATGAATTAATGTTTTTTCGTCTACCTAACCTACCTAACCTAACCTAACCTAGCTTTTTTTGGCTACCTAACCTAACCTTACCTATAAATATAGGTTAGGTTAGGTTAGGTAGGGTTGGTTAGGTTCGGTCATATATCTACGTTAATTTTAACTCCAATAAAAAAAAAATGACCTCATACATAGAGAAAAGGGTTGCTTTATCATTTCATAAGAAAAAAATTATAGTAAATATATTAATTCAGGAAAACTTGGCTTATTAGGCAAATCGGGCCTTGAATAGTAGGCTGAGAAGTGAGTTCTGGCTACTAGGTACGACATATATATATATATATGTCGTACCTAGTAGCCAGAACGCACTTGTCAGCCTACTATGCAAGGCCAAATTTGCCTAATAAGCCAAGTTTTCCTGAATTAATATATTTTCTCAAATTTTTTTCTTATGAAAAGATAAAGCTACCCATTTCATTATGTATGAGGTCAATTTTTTTTTATTGTAGTTAAAATTAACGTAGATATATGACCGAACCTAACCAACCCTACCTAACCTAACCTAACCTATCTTTATAGGTTAGGTTAGGTTAGGTAGCCAAAAAAGTTAGGTTAGGTTAGGTTAGGTAGGTTAGGTCGTCGAAAAACAATTAATTCATGAAAACTTGGCTTATTAGGCAAATCGGGCCTTGCATAGTAGGCTGAGAAGTGCGTTCTGGCTACTAGGTACGACATATATATATATATATATATATATATATATATATATATATATATATATATATATATATATATATATATATATATATATATATATATATATATATATAATATATATATCTAGTAGCCAGAACGTCGTTCTCGGCCTGCTATGCAAGGCCCGATTTGCCTAATAAGCCAAGTTTTCCTGAATTAATATATTTTCTCTAATTTTTTTCCTATGAAATGATGAAGCTACCCATTTTTCTCTAATTTTTTTCCTATGAAATGATAAAACTACCATTTTTTGTCAGTAAACTGACAATTTACTATAAAACCAAAAAAACGGCCAGCCTACTCATGAGAAACTCTCCAGACACAAAGCAGAACGTTTTAAAAGAGACCAACGTCGTCTATGCCTTCAAATGCCCTCTTGGGGATTGTAAGCCTCAAAAAACTCAGTATATAGGCAAGACAACAACATCTCTTTCCAGGCGTTTAACGATGCATAAGCAACAGGGCTCCATTAAGGAACATATAGCCTCTTCCCACAACCAAACCATCACCAGAGAAATCTTAGCAAACAACACAGAAATCATCGATAGATACAGCGATAGCAGGCGGCTCGACGTCTGCGAGGCACTATACATCAAGAAGTCAACACCAGCAATCAACAGCCAATTAATGCACAACTATATTCTACCCACTTCAAGACTCCGCTCCAATATAGAAGCATCAAGAAATATGGGCCAATAAAAATAGGCCTTCTGCAGTCACCTACCTTTAATACCTGTTTGCATTTCATTGTTTCGTGTTCTGTCTTGTGTTAAAAGTTTATTTTCACCTCATCCAAAACTATTGTAACATGTCACTTTACCCAAATGTAGGTATAAAAACTCGAAGATGTTTAAGCTCTATTCAGTTAAAGTTGTGTGTGTGTGTGTAAACTAAAGTCTTTGAAAATGTAATAAGTTTTACGAAACGCGCTCAAGTGTCGCGTCAGACTAGAAATAAAAATGAATTTTGGAGAATTGATCTTTGAATTACCATCAACAGTGAAAAGAAACGTAAGAAAGATCGAGAAAATTCGTGTTAGAATTATTATTCTTACTTTTTCGGTCATATTTAATAATATATGTCTACAGGAAAGACTGCTACCAAAATATACTAATATACTAATATATATATATATATATATATATATATATATATATATATATATATATATATATATATATATATATATATATATATATATATATATATATATATATATATATAAGAGAGAGATATATACACATACATTCTAGTTAAGAAGCGTCCATAAAAGCATGGAATACGTACGTACTTGGTACCTAAAGATAGGTCAAGTGGCCGTGTTTGCAGGCAAGCAGTGATTGTTTAGGCTCTCGTCGTATATTTCCGCCGAACGGTTGCATATTTTTGGCGTTATGATTGCATATATTCGCTTGATGGTGGCATATATTTCGCGGGTCAGTTGCACGTTTGCTTGACATATGTTACTCCGTGTGTGTGTGTGTGTGTGTGTGTGTGTGTGTGTGTGTGTGTGTGTGTGTGTGTGTGTGTGTGTGTGTGTGTGTGTGTGTGTGTGTGTGTGTACTCACCTAGTTGTGCTTGCGTTGCGGGTCTTTGGTCCCGCCTCTCAACTGTCAATCAACTGGTGAACAGATTCCTGAGCTTATTGAGGCTCAATCATATCTACATTTCAAAATATGACTAGTGCATTCCATATACTAACTACTCTGACACTAAACAAGTTCTCCCTAATGTCTCTGTGGCTCAGTTGGGTACCGTTACTGTCCTAGATGACAGAGCCAGAGTGCATGGTGGGTTGATTGTGTTAAAATCCAGTTCCGGCTTCAATAGAAGCCTCAGGAAATCTTATATACATCTATATAGTAGGTATATAAAAACATATTCTAATGCAAAGGCGTGTCAAAATTTCAAAGCAATCGGTAAAGAGGTTTCGGAGATTTCCCTCACATGAAAACCACACAGCATGTGGTGCTGTTACGTCCGACATATGGCGCTGTTTTTTTTAAAGCATGTTTATACCTGTCACAGGTGTGGCATCCATATAGTAGATATATAAAAACACGCACGTATTCGAATATAACGTTGTGTCAACATTTCAAAGCAATCGATGAAGAACTTTTGGAGATTATCGCTTTTGACCAAAACGAATATATACATTTTTATTATATAGATTATTATTATTATTATTATTATTATTATTATTATTATTATTATTATTATTATTATTATTATTATTATTATTATTAGTAGTAGTAGTAGTAGTATTTGTATTATTTATAAAAACTAAACTAAAACTCAAAATACACTAAAAAAAATTCGCTTGACTAAAAAAAGACTAAAAAAAAAAAAGACCTTCTGGTGATAACTAGAAACCCAATTTGTAATTCTGCTCCCATTTAATCCCCTCCGCATGGCAACAAAATTCAAACGCCAACTCTGCATAATTACATTAAGTTCTATGACATTAGATACGTTTTGGGACTAAAATATATATTTGTTTCTGGCCCAACTCACGTCCAGATCGTAATTAATGTTAGCATTTAACGTCTCTCGTTTCCAAATCATGACAACTTTCATTTCACGAACATTTCCGGTACTGTAGGTATTGGTAGCCGTTCGGCGCACTCTGCGGGTTAAGGCCGGCCTGGGATAGTATTTCAGTGCTGTGGTGGTGGTGGTGTTGTGACCATTTCATGACCAATCTTGAGGTTATCTTGAGATGATTTCGGGGCTTTAGTGTCCCCGCGGCCCGGTCCTCGACCAGGCCTCCACCCCCAGGAAGCAGTCCGTGACAGCTGACTAACACCCAGGTACCTATTTTACTGCTAGGTAACAGGGGCATAGGGTGAAAGAAACTCTGCCCATTGTTTCTCGCCGGCGCCCGGGATCGAACCCGGGACCACAGGATCACAAGTCCAGTGTGCTGTCCGCTCGGCCGACCGGCTCCCTACCGGCTCTCCGACCGGCGACCAAGGGTGATGTTAATTTGTAGCCACGTTACGACCGACTTCTGGATGCAGGCGATGAGTCACAATAACGTGGCTAAAGTAAGTTGACTTGAGAATGGACTTGAATGGACACAATCGACTTGAGAATGGTCTAGGATGGACCGAAACGTCGTCGTAACCTTCACCTTCTAGTGTGTGGTCTGGTCAACCGACTTCTGACCATGAGATGACAAAGTTATTGATCAAGTTGTTAGGAAGTTTGATCAAGTTGTTAGGAAGTTGTGACCCATGTAAGGAGCGCGTTCTGAGCAAGCTGAGACATTGCTGCAACGTTCTCTCTAACTATAAGAAGAATCACCAGCATAGCCTTAATAGTGTTTAAGAGAGAACTTGATCAAAACTTGTACAGTGTGTATGGTCAGCTGTATTGCATGTGTCAGCTGTGTGTATGGTATAGCTGTATTGTGGTACCAGTATCAGTACTCCAAACTGCATAAACCAATAGTTTGGTTGATCAGACAATCAACCCAACACCCCTGGCGGGTTGATTTATATATATATATATATCCACGCCTGGAATCGAATTCAGGGAGAAATAATATTTGAGATTAGCCATACGAGAAATTGGCACATAGATGCATTTACATGATTGTAAATTACTTCTCATTTTGCAATGATAATTTTGTGTCTACAGTATGTTTATTATTATTATTATTATTATTATTATTATTATTATTATTATTATTATTATATTTATTATTATTATTATTATTATTATTATTATTATTATTATTATTATTATTATTATTATTATTATTATTTATTTAACCTGAAGTCCAGGTTACCTTGCTTTTACCCATGTCGTGGTGTAGTGGTCTAGGGCGTGTGTTAGGGAGTGTCAAGTGTTCCGGTTCGAATCCTCCTTCGTAGCTCCTACGGATTTTTTCATTGTCATTATTATTTTTATTATTATTAGTACTATTATATATACTCTACTTATTAATTTATTTATTTACAAGTAGATCTAGTGTCAAGAGAAATATTATTATAAAAAATATATATTTTAAAACATTTTCTCTTCGCAATATGCAGCCTTTGAGGAAATATGTATGTGTGTGTGTGTGTGCGTGCGTGTGTGTGTGTGTGTGTGTGGGGGGGGTGTGTGTGTGTGTGTGTGTGTGTGTGTGTGTGTGTGTATGTGTGTGTGTGCATGTATTAGTTGTGGAAAGTTTGTAACAAGGTAATTATAGTGAGGCATCTGTTACTGATGTGCTGAACAATGAAGAGAGTTCAGAATTAACGTCGCCCAAGTCATAATTAAAACGCTGACTCCTAGTTGGTGGAAGTTATGGATGTTGCAGAGTTGGTCTGATCCTGGTGGAGAAGTTGATGGGGATGTTGCATGGTTGGTCTCTACATGATGGAGAAGTTGTAGATGCTATAGAGCTGAACTTTACGTGGTTGAGAAGTTGGGACATATAGCTAACTTGGTCTGTATTTAATTAAGAAGTTAGGGATGTTGATGAGCGGGTCTCAACATGATGGATTAAAGATGTTGCATAGATGTTGCATCTTGACGTAGTACAGACGTCAGGGATGTTGTAAGGTGGGTTTCTACACGGCAGAAAGAGACATGGCGAGGCGTAGAGAATGGTAAGACAGAAGAGGGTGAGAGAGAGAGGGAGAGAGAGAGAGAGAGAGAGAGAGAGAGAGAGAGAGAGAGAGAGAGAGAGAGAGAGAGAGAGAGAGAGAGAGAGAGAGAGAGAGAGAGAGAGAGAGAGAGAGAGAGAGAGACAGAGAGAGAGAGAGAGAGAGAGAGAGAGAGAGAGAGAGAGAGAGAGAGAGAGAGAGAGAGAGAGAGAGAGAGAGAGAGAGAGAGAGAGAGAGAGAGAGAGAAAGAAAAAAACAGACTGGCGACCAGACCTTATTATTATTATCAGTCCGAAGCACACGCCTTAGACCACTGCAACAGGACAGAATGTACAAACGAGTACATTCACGTACTGGTTTGAGTAATTATTAACATTGCAAAAATGTAAATAATGATAAAGTTAACATTTTAATTTGGTGTAAACGTGTCTTTCAAGAGACGAAAACAAATATTAATCTGCATTTACGGTCTTAATTACAAGCACTCCGGAGGAAATTAGGGGCAGTTTATTCCGAGTATTTCTGGTATATAATGAAGCATTAAGTGAAACCATGGTTAAATACTTACTTTTTTTTGCTTTCCTAATTATACGTAAAAATTTAATTACGAGTGAAGTTGAATACTTCGTGGAAAGACCTTAAGGGCTTTAGCAGCTGGGATATGAAAACAGCTTAGAAGATGTGCCAGATTTGTGTGTGTGTGTGTGTGTGTGTATGTGTGTGTGTGTGTGTGTGTGTGTGTGTGTGTGTGTGTGTGTGTGTGTGTGTGTGTGTGTGTGTGTGTGTGTGTGTGTGTATGTGTGTGTGTGTGTGTGTGTGTGTGTGTGTGTGTGTGTGTGTGTGTGTGTGTATGTGTGTGTGTGTGTGTGTGTGTGTGTGTGTGTGTGTGTGTGTGTGTGTGTGTGTGTGTGTGTGTGTGTGTGTGTGTGTGTGTGTATGTGTGTGTGTGTGTATGTGTGTGTGTGTGTGTGTGTGTGTGTGTGTGTGTGTGTGTGTGTGTGTGTGTGTGTGTGTGTGTGTGTGTGTGTGTGTGTGTGTGTGTGTATGTGTGTGTGTGTGTGTGTGTGTGTGTGTGTGTGTGTGTGTGTGTGTGTGTGTGTGTGTGTGTGTGTGTGTGTGTGTGTGTGTGTTAGCAATAGCGGACGTCAATCATTTTGAAGGAAGCAACCATCAGATTCTCTAAAATACAACCAGGAGCTCCACAAGAGGGATCAGTATACATGTTCCAATCCTGCTTTCTTATCTTAGAAATACATAAGCTGTGCCACAAGAGACAATGGTGCTTATGCATGTCTGCAATAGAGGCGAGACTTACGAGGGTGTCAAGAACACCGGGCGACTACAATACTAGTCATAGTGACTTGGGGGAAAAGAGAAGGAAACGATTTGGGATGAAACGGCGGTATGGAATACTGCCCTAACCACTTGTGGACGGTCGGGGATTGAACGCCGACCCGCATGAAGCGAGACCGTCGCTCTACCGTCCAACCACTTGGGTTGGACGGTAGAGCGTCCAAGTGGTTTTGTCACCAGTTGACAAACTACAAAAATAAGAAATGTATTCATATATAGGGACAAAGAACAGTCCACGGGTCGTGTTGAAGATATGAAAAGTAGTGTATATATATTTTTTTGTATAACAATGTGTGAAATGGGGCTGTTGAGGATGGGAGGGGAAGAGGAATGGGGTGCAGACTCACAATACTATCAAGAAGTGGTTTCCATTGAACAGGAGACGAGTTCTAGCAGCTCCGTATTACTGTGGTGGGAGGGGAGAAATAACGAAGCCAATCATGGGAGAGAGAGAGAGAGAGAGAGAGAGAGAGAGAGAGAGAGAGAGAGAGAGAGAGAGAGAGAGAGAGAGAGAGAGAGGGTGAGAGAGAGAGAAGGAGAGAGAGAGAGGGAGAGAGAGAGAGAGAGGGAGAGGGGGAAGGAGAGAGTGAGAGAGAGGGAGAGAGAGAGAGAATGGTGGAAAGGATTACTTTAAGCTGCCACAAGCTGAAGGAAAAGGAACTTATGGTCTTGCTGACGGCCGACTGTGTTCCCCTCTCTCTCTCTCTCCCATGTTAAGATGGGAGGGGTAAACTGTTTTCTCCCCCTCCCATGTTAACATGGGTTTACATCTTCGGAATTGGGTGGTCGAATAATGCTCCAGTATTGACGGGGGATCACCGACTCTGCCCCCCCCCTGTCGTTGGTTTACCTGTCTACCTGGTTCACCTGTCTACCTGGTTCACCTGTCTACCTGGTTCACCTGACTGGCTGGTTCACCTGACTGGCTTGTTCACCTGATTGGCTTGTTCACCTGACTAGCTAGTTCACCTGACTGGCTGGTTTACCTGACTGGCTTGTTCACCTGACTGGCTGGTTCACCTGACTGGCTGGTTCACCTGACTGGCTGGTTCACCTGACTGGCTTGTTCACCTGACTGGCTGGTTCACCTGACTGGCTGGTTCACCTGACTGGCTGGTTCACCTGACTGGCTGGTTCACCTGATTGGCTGATTCACCTGACTGGCTGGTTCACTTGACTGGCTGGTTCACCTGACTGGCTGGTTCACTTGACTGGCTGGTTCACCTGACTGGCTGGTTCACCTGACTGGCTGGTTTACCTTGCTCACTGCTTCACTTGACTGTACCTTAGCCTAACCGGTTCATCAGACTGATTCAACCGAAATCACAACCCCCCCTTTTTTAAGTCTCAACATGGCTGAACTAGAGGGGGAATGGACCGCTTGAAAAACCAGGGGAATCTACCCTAATCCGTCAAAGTAATTACCATAGTAATTAAAGTTTGTAAATGGGGGGTCCAGGGAGCTGATGAACACATGCATATGTAGTTATAGTTGACGAGGGGGGGGGGAGGGGGGAGGGGGGGAGTAAAAAGCACAAGTAATTGGGTGTAAAACCTTCATAAAGGAGAAGGAAAAACGGCTTGTTCTGGTGTAGATCGTATTTACGCATTCACGCCAGCACGCAGGTACGCCAGCACGCGTTTTGTAAATGTGTAGTGTCAGTAGTTTGTAAATATGTAATCTCTTGTTTAATAGACGTCAATTGAACTTAAAAAAGGTTTATTATACATTATACTTTCCTCTGTTTACAAATCATATTCTGGCTAGATGCTCTAGTAGTCCTAGCCATCTTAGTAAACCTCTTACGATTATATTCGTCATGAGACTTTGGCTTGCAACCTCTCACGTTTCTGTTACCTTTGGTAACCCATGCTTAAGTAATAAAAATAATGCTTGAGGTGTACCTGAAGGCCTGTTCAGCATCTTCCAATACCA
>NC_091179.1:12194272-12219272 GCF_040958095.1 Procambarus clarkii
ATGGAGAAAATAAATGATATATTACGTAAAAAGACACAAGAATTATTCACAAATGAATTATGCCATCCACTAACTACACCTCATATAATCGAAACTTTCCAATGAATTTGATTCTAAGATATATCTCAGTAACTTATTAACTTCACCTGCAGCCGTGTCCCAGTACTCGTGTTTGCCTAAGTATATTCTAATTCTAAACTTCTCCAACTTGAAATACACAGTTTTCTTTTTCTTTTTCCATTTCTGTCGAAATATTCTTCTCACCATTTATTCTCCCCCCGTTGCTAAACAGTCACTTTTTAACCCATTTGTGTAAATTAATCCCATGAACCCGTACTCTGCATCTTTCTACAGAGTGTGAATTGGGAGTTGTTAGTCTTTGATATCTTGATATCCGACCCACACATCTGACATCAGACTCTTTCACCCACGTTATTGTCACTCAACGTCCTTTGTCTTTCATTAAAGGGAAGGTTGAAGATTTCCAGCAATATGGAAATCATCTTTCTGTATTCTTCCCAAGGTCTTTACATCCAAAGACTGTACAGAACAATCCTATTGGGATTCTCACCAGCGTAAGTTAGAGGTGAAGGATATCATTTAGAGTTTCTAGAAATTAAACTACAACTTTTAGAACTAAATCCTAATGCTCATTTACCTTTTATATTTTAATTAATTGATTTCGTCGACTTTTAAATCCTCGAAATCCTCAACCCCATTTTCAATCATATATAAAAATTATGATATAAGTTTAGGTGATATCTGGAATTTCGGGTTGTTTGCATAGGCCTACCATGCCAACACTTGTCTCCATTGAACTATAAGCATTTGACAGTTACCAGATCTTTTTGAGAGTCTGTTTAGGACTGCTCGCAGCGTGAGTGAGTCTACGTGGGTGTTTATTGCCAGCTACTGAGGGGAAGAGGAGGAGGAGGAGGGGAAACGGGAGGGGAGACAACGGTGGAAGTGACAGGCGTGATATTGTGATGGCAGAGGGGAAATATAGCAGAGATGGAAAAGGGGGGAAACTGTGGAAAGAGGGGAGAGGACAGAAACTGTAGGTGCACACACACACACACATACATACATATTTTTCCATCCACTTGGTATGTGAGTCTTGTGCTGGGATGGGGACAGAAGACAAAGCACTTAGCACTTTCCTCAGCAAGACACTCAGGAGGAGGAGGAGGAGGAGGAGTGAGAGCTGCTCAGGAAAGGAATATCAGGAAAAAGGCGGCAGGAAAAAGATAAGAAGAGAACAAAGCAGAAGAAGAAAGGAAGAGAAGGCATTGTTGAAACAACAAACTTTATCCACTCAAAATAAATATCGAAAATCAATGCGAAAAGCAATGCAAGATACCAGGCAAACGAACCATTTTATATATATATATATATATATATATATATATATATATATATATATATATATATATATATATATATATATATATATATATACATATATATATATATGTTATAAAATCAACGCAGAGGAGCAACAGCAAGATAAGTAAGATTAATATTATGTTTATAATCAAGTAAAGCATGTGTAAAATACACATGCTCCTCAAGGTGAATATTCACTCCCTAGAGAGGACACATGCTCCTTAGGGTGGCTACATGCTCCTCAAGGTGGATACACTGAGGAGCATGAGGATGAGGGGGGGAGGAGGGGAGGCCCTACATAACCATGCAAACAATGATCCACTCAAGGTTGCACTAGCATCTTGCAAACGACCCCCAATTTCCTATTAAGTGGTTCTATTATACCCAGGTCTATATCTTTGATCTCAACTGCAACAGTAAGTTAATAAAGTGTCTTCTTGAAAAGTGAAGTATTCCGACACGATGATTCCCAAGTCTGTAACGGTAGAGCGACGGCCTTGCTGCATGCAGGTCGGCGTTCAATCCCCCCAACCGTACGCAAGTGGTTAGGGCACCATTCCTTCCCTTCCGTCCCATCCCAGATCATTATCCTGAGCCCTTCCACGTGTTATACAGCCGTATTAGCTTGGCGCTTTCCCTTTGCTAGTTTCTTCCCTCTCTATTTTATCTGTGGTTTAGGGTTTTACTGATTTGTTTTTTTAAGAAGATGCAGGAGATGGGGTTTATCTTCGTTATACAGGAGGTACATAGCAGAAGGCCTGGTCGAGGACCGGGCCGCGGGGACGCTGAGCCCCGAAATCATCGCAAGATAATCGCAAGTTAAAGTACATCATATCATATGAAATGAGGAAGGACAGACGGGAGGGATAGCGAAAGGAAGATAGAAAAAGATAGAAGAAAGAAGGAAGTAGTCATAAACGAAGAAATTTAGAAAAAAGCTGAAAGACAGGAAGAAGGGAGGGAAAAAAGGTTAGAAGAATGGAAGAAATAAATAAATAAAGAAATAGATGGAATAAACATCTGCAAAGGATTCCAGATGCAAGTCAATGGTCACCCACCAAAATAAATAAATTAAATATATAAATAAATATATAAATAAATATATAAATAAATAAATAATAAATAAATAAATAAATAAATAAATAAATAAAGACTCGTAATGTGGGAAAGTTGGAGAGAATCTGGAAAGTGGAAGGCACACGTCCAGTGAGAGGGGGACGTGGAAAGGGAAACTGGAAAGGACGACGAGAAATACCTGTCAAAAGTCCCCTTCACAGATGTGATGTGTATTATGGAGCAGAGTTGAAGAGGTCACGACCTCTCCTCTCCCACACGCCTCTCTGGGGATATATATATATATATATATATATATATATATATATATATATATATATATATATATATATATATATATATATATATATATATATATATATATTTATATCTTGATATATTGATATATTTTTCTTTGGGTTACGTCACACGTGCCCCTGGGCCCCTGGGTACTCTCCTAGTGTACTTTCCTTGTGTACTCCCCTTGTGTACTCTCCTGTGTTACTCCCGCTGACATTGTGTACTGACGGACGGAGGTGGCATGTTCATGCGGGTACTGTGATTAATACTAAGGGCTCTCCTCCCACACCCTCTCCCTTCTCCTCTCCCTTCCCCCCCCCCCCCTATATCCCCCTTCCCTTCTCTCTCTCTCTCTCTCTCTCTCTCTCTCTCTCTCTCTCTCTCTCTCTCTCTCTCTCTCTCTCTCTCTCTCTCTCTCTCTCTCTCTCTCTCTCTCTCTCTCTCTCTCTCTCTCTCTCATACGCAGCGCAGCCTATAGTCACAAAAATATATTTTCGATGAAATGAAATGGAGGCGTAAGCCTTCGCAAAGACTAAATGGGCAAAGACTTCGATAGACTTATTGGGTCTTGCGGCTATAATTCTTATACGCTTCCGGTTAGAGAAACGCTGGAGAGTACGCCCTCTCGCACGTACGTACGTACACGCTGTCCGTACAGTGAGATGTACGTGCTCACTGACAGTATCAAGGAGATCCTCAGTTCCTTAAGCATTAAGCTCTGAATCGAGAAATAGGTTCAGAGGAATAGGTTCAGAAGCAAAAGGGTAGAGAGGGTGCACCCGGAAGGCGAGTGGACCTTGCAACACTGAGGGGCCCAATAAGAGTAGTTAAGTACCAGGTGAGAGCGCTCAAGCAGTACGTCTACATAGCACCTGGAGCGGAGGATCTTAGGACAGCAATCTGGAATAGGACGACCGGAAAAATAATAGTCCCCCCCCCCGTCACATCTACTAGAATAATAGGTGATCGAACTCGGGCCAGCACGAAACGGGGCCTTCGCCGTATTGACCATCCAAAAGGAGGGGGGGGGGGGGGGAATATATCAATAGACGAATCTTGGGATGGAAAGCATTAGTGGCAGGATTATAAGGCAGCCATTCCCGCTTGTATGGAAATGTGGGACCGCGGTTCCACACACACACACACACACACACACACACACACACACACACACACACACACACACACACACACACACACACACACACATATATATAGGGGTGGTAGGAGAAGAAAATATCGAAGTGTTCAATGAGGATCCACAAGGTCTTCTCTGAGTACTCTTTATATTCTTCTCCGAGACTATAGGTCCCTACACTTGCACCAGAGGTGGTATCCCTTCTAAGTATTTAATATATATATATATATATATATATATATATATATATATATATATATATATATATATATATATATATATATATTATATATGATGTATATATATATATATACCTATATATATATATATTATATTAATTATTGTTAATAAATATTAATTTATTAGTTTAAATATTAATATTAATATTAATAAAATAAAACAAAATTAATAAAAAAAGAATAGGAGTAGTAGTAGAAGAAAATATTAAAGTGCTCAATGAGAATCCACAAGGTCTTCTCTGAGTACTCTTTATTTTCTTCTTCGAGGCTGTGGGTCCCTACACTTGCACCAGAGCTGGTACAGAACTATTATACGTGTGTGTGTGTGTGTGTGTGTGTGTGTGTGTGTGTGTGTGTGTTTGTGTGTGTGTGTGTGTGTGTGTGTGTGTGTGTGTGTGTGTGTGTGTGTGTGTGTGTGTGTGTGTGTGTGTGTGTGTGTGTGTGTGTGTGTGTGTGTGCATGTGTGCGTGTGTGTGTGTGTGTGATGGCAAGCCATGAAATTATCTTTGAGGTTAAACAAAAAACAGCCTTTTGCTACATTGCCTCAAGATTGATTTTTATAACTATTGCGCTGAGCAGTGTTGTGAGAAAATTGAAAAACTTTTCCATTCCTGGTCCAATACTTCTAAGGAAAAACATGAACTTATTTTTTTAACACTTTGGTAGCTGGTAGGCCTAATACACCTCTCACAGCCTATCAATAACTACCTCTCACAAACTATCAAGAACTACCATTCACAGCCTATCAAGGCTGTACGTATTATTTTCTTGTTTCGGGCTTCTATCTCTCTGACTAGTGTTCTAGCATCTTGGTTTAATTGGAAGAGGAGTTCTCCAAAGGTTATCTTCGTTCGGGGTGAAGAAAAAGAAATAAATAACTGTAGAATGTAATATACTTATTATAAAATTTACACAGCTTTTCGAACCTACATGGTTCATTCTCAAGTGACAGGAAAGTACAGGGCGTATTAGATTTATACCTTAAGGGGGTCAGATGAAGACAAGTAGACCTACACAAATTGGTCAAGAATAAGGCATGAAAGGGGAAAAAGTAAGTCGTTAAAGAAAAAGGCTAAAATACGGGATGAAGCACAGACTAAGATTAATGAGGTTTAGCAAGCGTAGCATGTTAAGCAGTGTCTTGTATGGTGGCATCTTCATGTTCCGGTCTTGTTCTTACTCTCATGGTGGGTAGAGTGAATAGTTCCGTAACTTGGGTATTCATGGTAGGTTGTTCTAATTTTATGTGAATTGCTTCAAGAATTTGTAATCATCTTACATCTTGGGTTTTGTCTACTAAACAAGTGATTTTATTCAACATTTCTCTTCTTATGATGATGTCATGGGCTTGCCTCATGCGATTTTTAGGGGCACCTGATTGAAGATAACAGGTTAAACGCCTCGTCAGTTTGGCCGACGTCATACCTATGTACTTATTTTGAATGCTACATCCTTCGTAGGGGGCAGGTGTACACGTACACCACGTTTGACTGCTGTAAAAGGGAATAGAAGCCCTAAACAAAACAATAATCAACACAGAAAATACAGTCATATACAATGAAGCATGTATAAATGAAAACCTGCTGCCAGTATACACCAATATATATATATATATATATATATATATATATATATATATATATATATATATATATATATATATATATATATATATATATATATATATATATATATATATATATATATATATATATATATATATATATATATATATATATATATATATATTGACTGCTGGTAGATGAGGGATGGTTCACAATATTTACGATTAAATTCTCTTCATGTCTGAGCAGTCACAAATGTTCAAAGAGTTGAATAGAAAAAAAGTTGATTGATTATCCGCTATCTGCATTGATACTTCCTATATATTCTCTCTCTCTCTCTCTCTCTCTCTCTCTCTCTCTCTCTCTCTCTCTCTCTCTCTCTCTCTCTCTCTCTCTCTCTCTCTCTCTCTCTCTCTCTCTCTCTCTCTCGTACAAACCAGTTGCACTCACGCAAGTGAAGTCATCACAGGAATACTTGCCCCCTCCATCGAGATGCCATCAAAGAGAAGTCGCTCCTGTGATGGAGGGAACATATACAGTATTTGCATTTCAATTTGAATTCACGCGCGGGAAAAAAAGGGGCGATATAAAGCGATGTTTTTCTACTTTGCTATTTAAAAAAGAAAGTTAAAGAAGGCTTTCCGAATCAGAATTTTAAATTTTCCCCACGTCTTTTGTAGGAGAGTTCCATGATGCTGTTTGGGTAGGCGTCTTATTATATACAGTTTTAAAAGTTTGACTTCTAATCTAATGAATATATATATTTATATATATATATATATATATATATATATATATATATATATATATATATATATATATATATATTTATATATATATTAAAAATCTTTGGACAACACCCACCAGTGGGCCTCGAACCCAGAAAGCACAACTACCTTCCAGTAGCTGCCATAACTAGTACGCCTTAACCCACTACACCATCAGACCCTTAAAAGAAGTAGAGACTTTGAGGTATATATACACCTCAAATATCCCTTATATTGGGGCTTATAGCATGGACACGAGTTCTCCCACATTAACAGTGGCTTGATGAAAAACGTATAGTAACCTCTCGCTTGTCTAGTGCCCTTGGGAAGTGGGGATATTTGAGATGTATATATACCTCGAAGTCTCTACTTCTTTTAAGGGTCTGATGGTGTAGTGGGTTAAGGCGTACTAGTTATGGCAGCTACTGGAAGGTAGTTGTGCTTTCTGGGTTCGAGGCCCACTGGTGGGTGTTGTCCAAAGATTGTTAATCTTCACTTGTGGTTTAAGCAAGTATGGGCACATATATATATATATATATATATATATATATATATATATATATATATATATATATATATATATATATATATATATATATATATATATATATATATATATATATATATACTGTGACGTGATCTGGAATAGAGCAGTACCATCCTGGCAGGTGTTGTACCAAACGCACATTAAATCAAAAAAGAGAAAACAAAATAAAATAAAAAATATATCTGCTGGTATCTTTACGGTGTGGAAGCTGCAGGTAAAGAACAAGAGAATAAAAACTTTAAACATTTAATATAACAAAAATGACTTTAATGTTGCACAAAATGATAAGTAAGAATTAACGAAAATAAATTCCCTTGACCACTTGGCTTAAACACGATCAAAAGAAAAATATGCACATGTGCTAATGTTAATAACAAACGTGACGGTAATACACAGAAATCACAATAGCGTGATGTATCAAATGAACAAATCCACAAGGGCCGTGACGAGGATTCGAACCTACGTCCAAGAGCATCCCAAAGGGCGAAGAGGTCGAAGGGCCTATTGACATAGCTCGAGTGCATGAGGGAATTGTGTAAACTCCTACTTTGTGTCTCGGAGAGGCTGCAGGATCCAAGTAAATTCAGTAGAATTTCTGGTTGCAATTCTTATAACATGTCGTAGCTCAGTCGATTAAAGCATCGTCTGGGACGCTCTCGGACGTAAGTTCGAATGATCGTCACGGCCTTTGTGGATTTGTTCACGTGAAGGTAATACTTTATACAAAATGCTACGAGCGTCTACCGTCACCAGTTAACGAGCATAGATGCGGAAGCAATGAGCATTAGAAGGGTAATCTGCTCCCCTGGACGCTTGCAAGTCCTTTTATACGGGCTGAGACGTCACATTGGCCTGAATCAAAGTCTTAAGGAAATTGAAACTGAAATAAGTTTATTGAGGTAAAATACACACAAAGGGATGAGGTAGCTCAAGCTATTCTCACCCCGTTCAGTACATCGTGTTAATACATACACAGACACACATCACAAACAATAAACATATTACCAAACATTCTGAGAGATAAACATCTACATTTCCTAAGTCGTGAGGAGGAACCGTTAGTATAACAAACGTCTTGATGGTTGATGTTTGAGCATACTGGTATGGAGGTGGTAAGGAACAGGCAGAATCTACTGCTTTGCAGGGGATAAGCGTAAGATTATCCCCTGCATATACACACACACACATATATATATATATATATATATATATATATATATATATATATATATATATATATATATATATATATATATATATATATATATGTACATATACAAAATGGTCGAGGAAGCTCCTCAACGATATTATGCTTCCAGGGAGAGCAATTTAAAGTTTCATCGAAAACCCGATACATCTCCCGCCGCGATGCCGAGTATTACTTGGGCAAAGAATTCCTCCCTGGATGTCGGAACAAAGAGTATACAGCTTAAGGATATTTCCTCAAGAAGTTCGCAAAAGAAAAGAAAAAGTTGGTGTATAGAGAGTAAGATGCTATCAAGAAGTGTGTCTTTATTAGCCCGAATGTAAGCAGTTCCATCTGGTGGCTTAAGTCATTGAATACGGGAAGTTAAGATAGTTAGCAAGGTGGCCAATTTGGAGGATGGTGGCTAGAGAGGGTAGTGGGAGTAGGGATGAGAGGGACTAGGTGGGAGAATGCATAGAGTCACATCCCCGCTCCTGTGCCTGATAACTCCACTACGGGATCACCATAGCCCGTGCTACTTTGCAACATTTTGTTCCGAGTAGCTGAATTTAAAACAATAAATATCAACAAACAGGGGAGGAGATTGATGGAGTCTGCGTGGGAGAGGAAAGAGACGTGAAAGATGTGTGAAAGACAGGTAAATCGAGCCAGGTTTTTGTGCAGAGTGTCACGTTAATTGTTCCCAGGTAACTCTTAGAGTCCACCTGCTCCCACTTACCATCCACAGGTGTTTCTGCTACTCAGAGGTCACTCCTATTTAATATCCTATAGCTGCTTCACAAACCCAATTTTCCTAAATATTAAATTGTTGACAAATTGTGTGCGGTGAAATAGTTCACATGTGTGTGTGTGTGTGTGTGTGTGTGTGTGTGTGTGTGTGTGTGTGTGTGTGTGTGTGTGTGTGTGTGTGTGTGTGTGTGTGTGTGTGTGTGTATGTGTGTGTGTGTATGTGTGTATGTGTGTGTGTGTGTGTGTGTGTGTGTGTGTGTGTGTGTGTGTGTGTGTGTGTGTGTGTGTGTGTGTGTGTGTGTGTGTGTGTGTGTGTGTGTGCTACTTTTTGCTGATTCTCTTGCTTCCTCCGCTGCTGTTGTTGTTGCTGTTGCTTTTGTTTATATAGTCGTTCCCTTGCAACTCCTGCTGTTGTTACTGTTGCTACTGTTATTGCTGCTTCCGCTGTTATTGTTTATGACCTTACTGTTGTTGGTGCTGCTGTTGTTGGTTCAGGTTTTCTTTATGCTTTAGCAGTTTAGCTTTTGTCTGTTTGTTCCTTCTAGAGTTCCTGTTATTGTTCCTGTTATTGTTCCTGTTATTGTTCATGTTATTGTTCCTGCTAGAGTTTCTGTTATTATTCCTGTTATTGTTCCTGTTATTGTTCCTGTTATTGTTCATGTTATTGTTCCTGTTATTGTTCCTGTTATTGTTTCTGTTATTGTTCCTGTTATTGTTCATGTCATTGTTCCTGTTATTGTTCCAGCTATTGTTCCCACTGTTGTTCCTGTTATTGTTCCAGCTATTGTTCATGTTATTGTTCCTGTTATTGTTCCTGTTATTGTTCCTGTTATTGTTCCTGTTATTGTTCCTGCTATTGTTCCTGTTATTGTTCCAGCTATTGTTCCCACTGTTGTTCCTGTTATTGTTTCTGTTATTGTTCCAGCTATTGTTCCTGTTATTGTTCCAGCTATTGTTCCTGTTATTGTTCCTGCTATTGTTCATGTTATTGTTCCTATTATTGTTCACGTTATTGTTCCTGTTATTGTTCATGTTATTGTTCATGTTATTGTTCCTGTTATTGTTCCTGTTATTGTTCATGTTATTGTTCCTGTTATTGTTCCTGTTATTGTTCCAGCTATTGTTCCTGTTATTGTTCCAGCTATTGTTCCTGTTATTGTTCCAGCTATTGTTCCTGTTATTGTTCCAGCTATTGTTCCTGTTATTGTTCCAGCTATTGTTCCTGTTATTGTTCCAGCTATTGTTCCTGTTATTGTTCCTGTTATTGTTCATGTTATTGTTCCTGTTATTGTTCCAGCTATTGTTCCCACTGTTGTTCCTGTTATTGTTCCAGCTATTGTTCCTGTTATTGTTCATGTTATTGTTCCAGCTATTGTTCCCACTGTTGTTCCTGTTATTGTTCCTGTTATTGTTCCAGCTATTGTTCCTGTTATTGTTCCAGCTATTGTTCCTGTTATTGTTCATGTTATTGTTCCTGCTATTGTTCCTGCTATTGTTCCTGCTATTGTTCCTGCTATTGTTCCTGTTTGTGTTCCTGTTATTGTTCCAACTATTGTTCCTGTTATTGTTCCAACTATTGTTCCAGCTATTGTTTCCACTGTTGTTCCCATTGTTGTTCCAGCTAATGTTAAGGCCCCTGTTGCCGCTGATTCTGTTTGTATTCCTCCCTCCTACTGTTGCTGTTCCAGCCGCCTTCCTGTAAGTAATGTCGCCCGTTCCTGTTATCATGGCCAGTGTCGTTCAGCTGCCGTTGTCGTTGTTGTCACCGTTGGGGCGTCTGATGGTGTTGTCGGCTGAAGTTGATGGTGTTTTTGTCGATGGTGATGGTTTTGTTGTAGGGAATGTTGCTGTGTTTCATGGTGGTGGTAGGTGGTGGGTGGTGGTTGGTGAGTGGTGGTAGGTGGTAGGTGGTGGTTGGTGGTGGTGGTAGGTCGTAGGTGGTGGGTGGAGGTGGTGGGTGGAGGGTGGGTGGTGGTGGTGGTAGGTGGTGGTGGTGAGTGGTGGTGGTGGTGGGTAGTGGTAGTGGGTGGTGGTGGTAGGTGGTGGTGATGGATGGTGGTGGTGGTGGTGGTGGTAGGTGGTGGTAGGTGGTGGTGAGTGGTGGTGGTAGGTGGTGGTGCGTGGTGGTAGTGGGGGTAGGTGGTGGTAGTGGGTGGTTGTGGTAGGTGGTGGTGGAGATAGGTGGTGGTGGGTGGTGATAGGTGGTGATAGGTGGTGGTAGATGGTGGCAGGTGGTGGTGGTGTTTTGGTCGTGCTATGGATGATACTGTTAGTGGTGGTTGTGTTATGGTATGTTAGAGGGGATAGTGGTAGAGTTGTGGTAGATGGTGATAGGGTTATGTTATGTTAGAGAGGATAGTGGTAGAGCTGTGGTAGGTTGGTGTTGGTGGTGGTACTTTGCAGTTTATAGAAGATCTGGTGGTGGTTATATCCTTATGATCGTTAGTGTGGTAGTATTGTGGTTGTTCTGTTGCTGATGATAGTAGTTCTTGTCTACCAGTGACTACGGAGGAAGTAAAACCTAGCGCACTGTGTCCAAAACTATTCCTTATGTCTCTGTTGCATTATCATTGATCAATCCTGACGTTTGCAACCTCTCTCTCACGAATCTGACCTCAAGGATGTGGATGGAGGTGACTGGGATGCCCCCGGACGCAGGTTCGAATCCTCGTCACGGCCCTTGTGGATTTGTTCATTGGATGGAGGTGGCTTCCACAGCTTCTCTCAATGCATTCAACCTGTTGATCATCCGTGCAATGATCTGAATACAATGATCGTCTCATTTCTTTCACAAGCTGCCACTAATATATGTCCTCTTGTCTTATTTTCTCTTAATTTAGGGAGATTGTCCATCTTGCCTCAGCATCTTGAATGTTGGGATCATGTCTCCTCCTTGTGGTGTGATTAACGGTAATGACGCTGTTGGTGAAGGTGATGTTAACGATGATGATTATGGTGGTGGTAATTACAGTGGTCTAATGTAACTGTTTTATGATAGCAATATCTGTTGATAGGCAATTTGATGTGGATTATATTTTATTTGCTGTTATTGCTGTGGTGGTGGTGCTGTACTGCTGTGTCGATGTATCGAGGAATACAGCAGTTAATACCCATGACAATTAATTTAGTTAATTATCCTGCCCATGTTAAGGCATAGTGAATCGATTAAAGGAGCTTGGTCAATTTTTTCTCACACTGTTGAGTTACTGAGAGTGAGAGGAGAGAGAGAGAGAGAGAGAGAGAGAGAGAGAGAGAGAGAGAGAGAGAGAGAGAGAGAGAGAGAGAGAGAGAGAGAGAGAGAGAGAGAGAGAGAGAGAGAGAGAGACAGAGAGAGAGAGAGACAGAAAGAGAGAGAGAGAGAGACAGAGAGAGAGAGAGAGAGAGAGAGAGAGAGAGAGAGAGAGAGAGAGAGAGAGAGAGAGAGAGAGAGAGAGAGAGAGAGAGAGAGAGAGAGAGAGAGAGAGAGAGAGAGAGAGACAGAGACAGAGACAGAGAGAGAGACAGAGAGAGAGAGACAGAGAGAGACAGAGAGAGAGAGAGAGAGAGAGAGAGAGAGAGAGAGAGAGAGAGAGAGAGAGAGAGAGAGAGAGAGAGAGAGAGAGAGAGAGAGAGAGAGAGAGAGAGAGAGAGAGAGAGAGAGAAAGAAAAATTATTTTCAGTTCATGTGTATTTTAACAAGACACGTTGTCACAGCCAATTACTGATTTAGCCTCCAGGCTAAATCTTCTAAGCCTATTGATAATATAATAAATTGATTATATAGTATCTCTATTATAATGATAGAGATATATATAATCAATTTCGAGCATCAACTTAGTGGCTGAACATTCTGCATGTCCTATATACTCAAAAGTATATAAAAAACATCAAAAGTAAAACACACACAAAAAATTCAATATCCACAAATTTGTCTACCATTTGTTTTTGTTTTGTTTACAAACTAACATAACCTTTTGGTTCCTCAGAGAGAGAGAGGGCGAAAGCCTCAGCGTAATTACTTAAGCAACTGGCCAATTAACCTGTTTGTATTATGTTCATTCTCAGGTACGTGTGAAAGCCGACGTCTTCCTTGAGGGGGACAAGACTCTAAGTGCAAGGTAATCGATTTCCTTTAGCGGGTTCTCGTCCCTAGTAAAATGTGAAGGTGGGGAAAAGAGGATCTAGCTAGAGGGGTTTTAGCACCAGGGTTGGGGGGTTCTAGCACCAGGGTTGGGGGGTTCTAGCACCAGGGTTGGGGGGTTCTAGCACCAGGGTTGGGGGTTTTAGCACCAGGGTTGGGGGTTCTAGCACCAGGGTTGGGGGTTCTAGCACCAGGGTTGGGGGTTCTAGTACCAGGGTTGGGGGTTCTAGTACCAGGGTTGGGGGTTCTAGCACCAGGGTTGGGGGGTTCTAGCACCATTGCTGGGGGTTCTAGCACCAGGGTTGGGGGTTCTAGCACCAGTGTTGGGGGTTCTAGCACCAGGGTTGGGGGTTCTAGCACCAGGTTGTGGGTCCTAGCACCAGGGTTGGGGGTTCTAGCACCAGGGTTGGGGGTTCTAGCACCAGGGTTGGGGGTTCTAGTACCAGGGTTGGGGGTTCTAGCACCAGGGTTGGGGGGTTCTAGCACCATTGCTGGGGGTTCTAGCACCAGGGTTGGGGGTTCTAGCACCAGTGTTGGGGGTTCTAGCACCAGGGTTGGGGGGTTCTAGCATCAGGTTGTGGGTCCTAGCACCAGGGTTGGGGGTTCTAGCACCAGGGTTGGGGGTTCTAGCACCAGGGTTGGGGTTCTAGCACCTGGGTTGGGGAGTTCTAGCACCAGGGTTCGGGGGGGTTCTAGTACCAAGGTTGGGGGGTTCTAGCACCAGGGTTGGGGGTTCTAGCACCAGGGTTGGGGGTTCTAGCACCAGGGTTGGGGATCCTAGCACCAAGGTTGGGGGGTTCTAGCACCAGGGTTGGGGGTTATAGCACCAGGGTTGGGGATTCTAGCACCAGGGTTGGGGGTTCTAGCACCAGGGTTGGGGGTTCTAGCACCAGGGTTGGGGGTTCTAGCACCAGGTTGTGGGTCCTAGCACCAGGGTTGGGGGGTCCTAGCACCAGGGTTGGGGGTTCTAGCACCAGGGTTGGGGGTTCTAGCACCAAGGTTGGGGTTCTAGCACCAGGGGTTGGGGGTTCTAGCACCAGGGTTGGGGGTTCTAGCACCAGGGGTTGGGGGTTCTAGCACCAGGGTTGGGGGTTCTAGCACCAGGGTTGGGGGTAATAGCACCAGGGTTGGGGATTCTAGCACCAGGGTTGGGGGTTCTAGCACCAGGGTTGGGGGTTCTAGCACCAGGGTTGGGGGTTCTAGCACCAGGTTGTGGGTCCTAGCACCAGGGTTGGGGATCCTAGCACCAAGGTTGGGGGGTTCTAGCACCAGGGTTGGGGGTTATAGCACCAGGGTTGGGGATTCTAGCACCAGGGTTGGGGGTTCTAGCACCAGGGTTGGGGGTTCTAGCACCAAGGTTGGGGTTCTAGCACCAGGGGTTGGGGGTTCTAGCACCAGGGTTGGGGGTTCTAGCACCAGGGTTGGGGGTTCTAGCACCAGGGTTGGGGGTTCTAGCACCAGGGTTGGGGGTTCTAGTACCAGGGTTGGGGGTTCTAGCACCAGGGTTGGGGGTTCTAGCACCAGGGTTGGGGGGTTCTAGCACCAGGGTTGGGGGTTCTAGCACCAGGATTGGGGGTTCTAGCACCAGGGTTGGGGGTTCTAGCACCAGGGTTGTGGGTTCTAGCACCACCCATGTCGTTCTAGGCCCATTAATATTACCATCAGCTGACTCTAGTTCGGAATATAATGCCTAGAATAATTAATTTTACTTTTATTGTATAATTTTCGAAAATTAATTAGTTTAATACAAAAACAACTTTTTGCATAGGTCTTCAGGTACAAAACTGATATTATTAATTTTTTATATTTTTTTTATAAATCACATGCACTCGATTCTTTACAATTTTATTTTTCAAAGTATTTTGCAGGAACCGAGGATTTAATTACTATTTTTATGTCAAATGCAATGCGGTCAGAGAATTATTTTTAATGCAGAGGAACAATGATCTGTTTTATTTTCGTTTCCATTCTGATTCAATTATGTTTAATTGACGATATATATATATATATATATATATATATATATATATATATATATATATATATATATATATATATATATATATATATATATATATATAAGCCTATATAATATATATATATATATATATATATATATATATATATATATATACATATATATATATAAATATATACATAAACCTTTAAATAATGTTTTTTTTCGTTTTAAACTTAGGGTGTCGGCGGCTGGGGACTTAAACGACCTATGAAACTAATAACTTTCTACTTTCGAAAAGTTGAATAAAGTTGAGGAGATGTATTTAAAATTATAATTTTATTTATCATGGTGTGGGTGTGTGAGGCTGGAAGGATTGGGAAAGAATATCTGTAACATTTCCGTTGGTTCCATACCATGTTGGAGCTGGGAAGCAGGAATGTATATATACATATATATATATATATATATATATATATATATATATATATATATATATATATATATATATATATATATATATATATATATATATATATATCGATTGGCCAATGAGGCTTGCAAGAAAGTAAGTATGAGCCGTGACTTTGGATGATCTAAGGCGGTTATTAATCCATGCAAACTAACATGATTACTTCAGATGTAGAAGCATTAAGAAATGCCTCAAAAGACGTTTGAGAGTTACAGTATTTAAAACTATTATAACTTGCGTAATAACAGGTATGCTTAGCGCAACACTATCGCACCAGGCAATGTGATCTTGTAAGTAATTGATGGAACAACTTGTAAGTTACTGAGGCTAGTACTAATAGCCCATTTAATACCTGCTTGATGGGGTTCTGGGAGTTCTTCTACTCCCCAAGCATGGCCTGAAGCCAGGCTTGACTCGTGAGAGCTTGGTCCACCAAGCTGTTGCTTGGAGCGGCCCGCAGACCCACATATCCACCATAGCCCGGTTGGTTCGGCACTTCTATCTGTCATCTCTTTGACGAACCTTTAAATCACTTACTTGAACGCTGTGTAATTTGAGTGTCAAAGCGGCGTAATGTACAATGAACTATGGAACTATTTCATTAAGTCCGGTACATGGATGAATTTTCTGACAATTAGCCATAAATATTCTTAGCATTTTTTTGTTTAGTTCCATCTTATGCGTCCATCTCTGTCCTGTATGACAGAAAACAATAGAAAGTTCCATTTACAAATTTGTAAATACAATGTATTAATAAAATACATTTAAAAAATATAACAATTACAAAATATGATGTAGAAAATTGTAACCTCGTAAAATACACACACACACACACACACACACACACACACACACACACACACACACACACACACACACACACACACACACACACACACACACACACACACACACATACACACACACACACACACACACACACCACACAGACACACACACACCACACACACACACACACACACACACATCAAAGGAAGAGAGTATCTGGGAAGTGTACAATAGGAGAAGGAACTTAGAGGGAAGACGGTCCAGGAAATGATGGACCAATAAAACTGAGGTGTAAAGAGGCAGAGGAGAGATTCGTACCACCATTAAGGGTGACAAGTAGGAAAACATACAATAACCCGTTGTTCAATAGACAGTGCCAGGAAGCAAAGCCTAAAGCAGGAGGGAGTAGAGGAAATACAGAAGGCAAAGGACAATGGTAAACCGGAATAGATACAAAAGGGCCAGAAATAATTACATAAACATAAGAAGATTGACAGAAAGAAACTATGAAAATTATATTGCTTCCAAAGCAAAGAGCCAACCGATACTCCTATATAGCCATATAAGAAGGAAAATGACAGTGAATGACCAAGTGACCAAGTTACGAAAAAGGGGAGGCTTGTTTACAGAAAACGATAAAGAAATTTCTGAGAAGCTCAATGCCAACTTCCATGGAGTGTTCACTACTGAGCCTGAACACCTCCCAGAGCTAGAGGAGGAAGTAGCCCTGATGAGAAAGTACTAAATATTGAGGTAACAACAGAGGAAGTAAAATACAGCTAGCATCACTGGATGTAATTAAAGCTACCGGGCCAGATAGAGTATTACCATGGCTGTTAAAACAAGCAGCCCAGGCCCTCAGTATACCTCTAGCACTAATCTATAACGAGTCACTTACACTGAGGGAATTGCCCAGTTGCTGGAAGGCAAATGTGGTGCCAATCTACAAGAAAGAAGATAGAGAAGAGGCATTAAACTACAGACCAGTGTCGCTCACAAACATCCCTGGCAAACTACTTAAAAGAATTATAAGGTTAAGACTAGTTGCACATCTAGAAAGAATTCAGTTTGTAAGTAAACAACAACATGGTTTTAAAGAAGGGAAATCATGCCTGACGAATCTCCTGGAGTTTTATGATATGGTAACGAAAATAAGGCAAACAAGAGAAAGATGGGCAGATTGCATATTTCTGGACTGCCAAAAAGCCTTTGATACAGTACCACCCAGAAGGCTACTATACAAACTTACGAGGCAGGTGTCAGACACCTGTCAGTCGACCTGACAGACAAGTGTCAGAGTGATAGTGAGGGGGCGAAGAGTCCGACTGGCGACTGTCCGACTGGCCTCAAGGATCTATGCTGGAACCCATTCTATTCCTCATTTATATAAGTGACTTGACTGCAGGAGTAGTCTTTTATGTCGATGTTTGCAGATGATGCAAAACTAATGAGGAGGGTTGAAACAGATGAGGATTGTAAGATTCACCAGGATGAGTTGAACAGGTTGCATAGATGGCCCGAGAAATGGCTGCTAGAGTTCAACACTAGCAAATGCAAGGTGATGGAAGTGGGAACAGGAGCCACTAGGAGACCGAAAGGCCAATACACGATGAAGGGGAAACTATCTACCTATAAGGTATAGAGAAAACGTTCTGAGCATGGACATAACACCAAACCTAACTCCAAAGGCTCATATAAATAGAATAACGTCATCCTCATACTCTACTCTGGCAAAAGTCAGAACATCCTTCAGAAACTTGAATAAAGAGGCTCTTGGATCACTGTATGTGAGGCCAGTCTTAGAGTATGACATTCATGAGTATGAAAGTCATTCGACATTCTTAGAGTATGCTGTCCCATCGTGGAACCCCTATCTTAAAAAACACACATAAGGTAGCTCGAAAAGGTGCTCAAATTTGCAACGAGACTGGTCCCAGAGCTGCGAGGGATGAAGTACGAAGACAGACTGAAAAAGCTAAACGTGACGACGTTAGAAAGGAGGAAGGAGAGGGGAGACATGATACAGACGCATAAAATACCTAGTGGGATTGCAAAGGTGGAAACAGAGGAAATGTTTACAAAGAATAACAATAGAACAAGGGGGCACGGATGGAAGCTTGAGACTCAGATG
The DNA here is from genome assembly GCF_040958095.1 of Procambarus clarkii. NCBI lineage: Eukaryota > Metazoa > Arthropoda > Malacostraca > Decapoda > Cambaridae > Procambarus > Procambarus clarkii. The sequence continues at coordinate 12,212,673 of NC_091179.1, forward strand.
TGTCAATGAGTTGTTAGAAAAAACTTTTCTTTCCGTGTTAGGATAGTGACTAAATGGAATGACCTAAAGGAGCAGATTGTAAAGGCTATCTCCATTCATAAAAACATGTATAATAGCTAAATAGGCCAGGAGTCAATGCATTAGACAATCAACGACAAGAAAAAGCGGGGTCCAAGAGCTAAACCTCGACTCTGCAGGCACAAATGGGAGTACACAACCCCCACACTGAGCATCACCCCCCCCCCTCCACCCGACACATACCGGTGTCTCCCTCAGTAAAAACTCCAATATAACACAAATGTCGAATTACTAGCAATCTGCTGTAATATTTTCATTCGACAAAGCCGAACTAGTTTACCCCGTGAAATTAATTACAGCACTCTGTATATTCATAACCACGGTATACTCTCTATTTATGATATATTGCTCAAATATGAATGCGAGGCGGATATATTATTTTTGTTATGGGTTCATTTAAATGTTGTGTTGGTGATGGAGAATGGGTAATGTGTGTGTTGGTGATGGAGAATGGGTAATGTGTGTGTTGGTGAGGGAGAATGGGTAATGTGTGTGTTGGTGAGGGAGAATGGGTAATGTGTGTGTTGGTGAGGGAGAATGGGTAATGGGTGTGTTGGTGAGGGAGACTGGGTAATGTGTGTGTTGGTGATGGAGAATGGGTAATGTGTGTGTTGGTGATGGAGAATGTGTAATGGGTGTTGGTGATGGAGAATGGGTAATGTGTGTGTTGGTGATGGAGAATGGGTAATGTGTGTGTTGGTGATGGAGAATGGGTAATGTGTGTGTTGGTGAGGGAGACTGGGTAATGTGTGTGTTGGTGAGGGAGAATGGGTAATGTGTGTGTTGGTGATGGAGGATGGGTAATGTGTGTGTTGGTGAGGGAGAATGGGTAATGTGTGTGTTGGTGATGGAGACTGGGTAATGTGTGTGTTGGTGATGGAGAATGGGTAATGTGTGTGTTGGTGATGGAGAATGGGTAATGTGTGTGTTGGTGAGGGAGACTGGGTAATGTGTGTGTTGGTGAGGGAGAATGGGTAATGTGTGTGTTGGTGAGGGAGAATGGGTAATGTGTGTGTTGGTGAGGGAGACTGGGTAATGTGTGTGTTGGTGATGGAGAATGGGTAATGTGTGTGTTGGTGAGGGAGAATGGGTAATGTGTGTGTTGGTGATGGAGAATGGGTAATGTGTGTGTTGGTGATGGAGAATGGGTAATGTGTGTGTTGGTGAGGGAGAATGGGTAATGTGTGTGTTGGTGATGGAGAATGTGTAATGGGTGTTGGTGATGGAGAATGGGTAATGTGTGTGTTGGTGAGGGAGAATGGGTGATGTGTGTGTTGGTGATGGAGAATGGGTAATGTGTGTGTTGGTGATGGAGAATGGGTAATGTGTGTGTTGGTGATGGAGAATGGGTAATGTGTGTGTTGGTGAGGGAGAATGGGTAATGTGTGTGTTGGTGATGGAGAATGGGTAATGTGTGTGTTGGTGATGGAGAATGTGTAATGGGTGTTGGTGATGGAGAATGGGTAATGTGTGTGTTGGTGATGGAGAATGGGTAATGTGTGTGTTGGTGATGGAGAATGGGTAATGTGTGTGTTGGTGAGGGAGACTGGGTAATGTGTGTGTTGGTGAGGGAGAATGGGTAATGTGTGTGTTGGTGAGGGAGACTGGGTAATGTGTGTGTTGGTGAGGGAGAATGGGTAATGTGTGTGTTGGTGATGGAGAATGTGTAATGGGGTTGGCGATGGAGAATGGGTAATGTGTGTGTTGGTGAGGGAGAATGGGTGATGTGTGTGTTGGTGATGGAGAATGGGTAATGTGTGTGTTGGTGATGGAGAATGGGTAATGTGTGTGTTGGTGATGGAGAATGGGTAATGTGTGTGTTGGTGAGGGAGACTGGGTAATGTGTGTGTTGGTGATGGAGAATGGGTAATGTGTGTGTTGGTGAGGGAGAATGGGTAATGTGTGTGTTGGTGATGGAGAATGGGTAATGTGTGTGTTGGTGATGGAGAATGGGTAATGTGTGTGTTGGTGATGGAGAATGGGTAATGTTTGTGTTGGTGAGGGAGAATGGGTAATGTGTGTGTTGGTGAGGGAGACTGGGTAATGTGTGTGTTGGTGATGGAGAATGGGTAATGTGTGTGTTGGTGAGGGAGAATGGGTAATGTGTGTGTTGGTGAGGGAGAATGGGTAATGTGTGTGTTGGTGAGGGAGAATGGGTAATGTGTGTGTTGGTGAGGGAGACTGGGTAATGTGTGTGTTGGTGAGGGAGAATGGGTAATGTGTGTGTTGGTGATGGAGAATGTGTAATGGGTGTTGGTGATGGAGAATGGGTAATGTGTGTGTTGGTGAGGGAGAATGGGTGATGTGTGTGTTGGTGATGGAGAATGGGTAATGTGTGTGTTGGTGAGGGAGAATGGGTGATGTCTGTGTTGGTGATGGAGAATGGGTAATGTGTGTGTTGGTGATGGAGAATGGGTAATGTGTGTGTTGGTGAGGGAGAATGGGTAATGTGTGTGTTGGTGAGGGAGAATGGGTAATGTGTGTGTTGGTGAGGGAGAATGGGTAATGTGTGTGTTGGTGATGGAGAATGGGGTAAGGGAAGGAGGGGGGTGTTAGTATTTGGGTGTTGAGATGTGGTGTTTGCTGTGGGGGGTGTGTTGCATTGTGGGTATTGATGTGGAGTGGGGGGGGGGGGTTTGTTGATGTGGAGAGGGGGGAGGGGGGTTGATGTGGAGGGGAGGGGGAGGAGAGGGTGTTGCTGTGGGGTTACCTTTGTTGCTTTGCCTACAAAGAAGGAATAGTTTAAATAGGGAGATTGAAGAAATTTAGCACTGACTGAAGCATTCATATCAGCCTGAAGAAATGCAAATAACACAGAAAGCATTACAAGAAATAAAGAAAAACCCAAAAATATTTCTTCAAATATGCTAAATCAAAAGCCAAAACCACTGTCAGTGTTGGACCTATTCGTACGAGTGAAGGTTCATACATTGAGGATAGCAAATAAATTAGTGAAATCCTAAAGAAAAAACAGTATGAGGACATGTTTAGTACTCCAATAAACAGCATGAAAGTGGAAGATCCATAAACTGCTTTATGCGTGATATCCAAACCCATGAAAATATAACTGATATCAACACGAGCGTGGCAAATTTTGAAAGAGAAATTGACAACATGCCCATGCACTCAGCCCCGGGTACAGACTCATGGAACTCAATATTTATAATGGAATGCAACGTGCCAGTTGCACAGGCACTCAGTATAGTGTGGAGGAAAAGCTTGAACACGGGGGAGATACCAGAGCCGCTTAAATCAGCAGACATAGCCCCTTTACACAAGGGAGGGAGCAAAGCATTGACAAAGAATTATAAACCAGTTTTACTAACGTCCCACATAATAAAAGTATTTGAGAGAGTGATCAGGAGTCAGGTCACTAGTTTTATGGAAATCAATGACCTCCACAACCCAAGCCAATATGGATTTAGAATGGGAAGATCATGTCTCTCACAGCTACTTGATCACTACGACAAAATCACTGAGGTATTAGAAGAAAAACAGAATGCAGATATGGTATACACGGACTTCGCAAAGAGCATTCGATAAATGTGACCATGGAGTGATAACACACAAAATAAGGTCAATGGGGATAACTGGTTTAGTAGGACGCTGGATACTCAGTTTTCTGTCGAACAGAACACAAAGAGTAACAACTAAATAAAATCGAGTCCAAACGCAATTAAAAGCTCTGTTCCTCAGGGTACAGTACTTGCACCACTGCTTTTCCTTATTCCCATATCAGATATAGACAAAAATACAAGTCACAGCTTCGTATCATTTTTTGCAGATGCTACAAAAATAGACATGACAATTACCAATGCGGAAGACATTGAAAAACTACAAGCAGTTATTAATCAAGTTTTCGACTGGGCAGCAGAAAATAACTTGATGTTTAACAATGATAAATTCCAGGTACTCAGGCACGGTAAAAATGAGAACCTTAAACATAATACTGGGTACAAAACACAATCAAATATCCCCATTGAATGAAAGCAGCATTTAAAGGATCTGGGAATAATGATGTCTGACGAACTAACGTTTAGTGAGCATAACCAATCAAATATTGCGTCAGCCAGGATGTACGTGTGGGCGTAATGTAAATAATTAACTTACCCATACTTACCCATACTCTCCTAGATTCGCTCTCACGGCTGAGTATCAGTTCCTAAGCCCCCATCTACCCCCTCCCTCCTTTCTATTTATCTGCCAATTAGTTATTCACTTTCCTCCATTATATCCTTCATACTTTCTTATGAAGCTGTTTGTTCAATTTTCGTCTGCAATCTCTTCTAATTTATGTCTTTACCTTACGTCTCTTGCCTTGAAATGTTTTCGCGACATCTTTCTGGTTCATCTGTGTCTCTCGTCCGTTCTCTGTGGTTTCTGGTCCTAATCCCTTTCCCTGGTCCATCCTCAGCCTGTATCTATAGTGAGTGTTTCCTCAGCTTGTAACTATAGCTAGTTCTTCCTCAGTCTGTAACTATAGCTAGTTCTCCCTCAGCCTGTAACTATAGCTAGTCCTTCCTCAACCTGTAACTACAGCTAGTCCTTCCTCAACCTGTAACTATATCTAGTCCTTCCTCAGCCTGTAACTATAGCTAGTCCTTCCTCAACCTGTAACTATATCTAGTCCTGCCTCAGCCTGTAACTATAGATAGTTCCCCCTCAGCCTGTAACGGTAGGTTAGTTCTTCCCCCCCCCCCCCCCGCCTACTTTCCTCCCTTTCCCAACTACTACTACTACTACTACTACTACTACTACTACTACTACTACTACTACTACTACTACTACTACTACTACCAATACTATACGTATAGCTTAGTTACGGTAAACTAGTATGCAGCTGTAAGTCTTACTTCATCCTATCACAACAAGCTAGTTGTCCCAGTTATTTCGCTGTTCTTGTGATTTAATTGTTTACAAACATATTGCTCTTGTATTTCTAGGAGATTAATTAGGTCGAAAATGGAATAATAATAATAATGATGATGATTGGCCAATACACATAAACATTAATTAACAAATAAATGTAATCATTAAACAGCTTTTGTCAATTTGAAATCAGTCAGACGCGTGAAAATGTTGAATTTATATATTTTTAACTTTGACGAGATAATTTGTGTAATTAAACAGAGAGCAACAAATTAACTTTTTTTATTCAGTTATTTGGGCCGAAATTGCTAAATCGAAACACAATGACATTAAAACCAATATGGAACTGTTATATTATATTTGAGGTCCTGCTATTATAACAGAGACAGTTAATGGGGTTAATGGTTAATATTACACAGCTCTCGGCAGCTTTCTCTGCCTGTCATAGCCCATTTTATCAGTGAGAAAACGAGTTAAAGTTACTAGTTAGTCGAGTTAATGTTAATATGTATTGAACATGGAAAATAATAATCTCCCTGAGCTCATTAGGGGGAAATCATTCACCGAATCAAATATCAGCGATATTCCAATAGAGTAATGTTTGTTGCGATTATTATTAATCAGCTTTTTTTAATTAAATAATCCGTCCTACCGAAGAAGATTGATGGGGGTAATGATAATATATATATATATATATATATATATATATATATATATATATATATATATATATATATATATATATATGTGTGTATATATATATATATATATATATATATATATATATATATATATATATATATATATATATATATATATATATATATATATATATTATTATTACTGATTATCATAACAAACTAGTCCGTCCTCCTAACGTTTCCCAACGTTAAGAAAAAGGTCAATTTTAAGTGTCCTCTTCTAACTTTACCAGAGGACCCAAAACAGAAAACGGGAGAGTATGTCACTTTCACCAACCACATCCATTTTATATTATGACAATTTTTGGGGGGGCCTTAGGTAACGCATACGAGCGAAAAGCGACGTTCTTTTCTAAGGATGACAGGTTGATACTGTTAGTTGACATACAGGTTGACATACAAGTTGACTTACAGTTATTCCTGAAGTGATGACAAGGTCTCAGAGGCACCAAGTTGACTCAACATATCACCCAGTCACAGTTTATGTTATTCCTTCTTCTTATCTTGAGGTTATCTTGAGATAATTTCGGGGCTTAGCGTCCCCGCGGCCCGGTCCTAGACCAGGACTCCTTTTTTGCTACACATCCCCCAGGAAGCAGCCGGTAATAGCTGTCTAACTCTTAGGTACCTATTTACTGCTATGTGAACAGGGGCATCAGGGTGAAAGAAACTCTGCCCATTTGTTTCCGCCTCCACCGGGGATCGAACCCGGAACCTCAGGACTACGAATCCGAAGCGATGGCCACTCAGCTGTCAGGCCTCAGTCCGGCGGACAGTATACAAATCATGCCCACGAATTTGGCTAATAAAACTTCACATTATTCAATAAAAGGATAGAATACCCGCAGGGCTACAGACATCTATACAGGAAAAAGTGCATTTCTAACTAACAAACAGTTAGTTTTGCAGTTCTGAGATTATATTGTGATGTAATATACTGCAGAATAACTGC
>NC_091179.1:12224272-12226772 GCF_040958095.1 Procambarus clarkii
AGTTATATCCCCGCTACACCTGCCCTGTTTCAAACACAGGGTCATTCGATATAACCGACATATAGTGCGGTCTGCTTCTAGTGTATCCGGATTTACCTATATCCGGAACCTCTCTGTCTATATCACCCTTACAACCATTTAAACAGTGGCTTTTCGATGTAGCTGAAAATTGGTATTGTGAGTCTAGCGTATCCTGAATCCGATATGCTTGAAGCGACGGACTTCACTATGTCTATCCCCATCAGATTCGCCCGATCCAAACAGCGTCCAATCAGTGTAACTGACAATCTGTGTGTTTGGAAACACTCGTATCCGGTATATTATATACCCCCCCCCCTCCCCCCCCCCCCAAAAAAAAAAGTCTGCCTTTTAAAACTTGAGTTATTTGTTTTGATGCTATAAAACAGGTGAGCAAATACAGTAGAACAAATGCAAGAACAGGTGAGACAATACAATAAAACAGGTGAGAAAATACAATATACCAGGTGCAAGAACAGGTGAGACGTTACAGTCCAGCTGCTGTGCCAGGTAAGTCCAGTACGGGCTCACCATAGCCCGTGCTACTTGGAACTTTTTGTTCCCAGTAGCTGAATCTATAAGAACAACAACAACAGGTGAGAAAATACAATAGTACAGGTGCAAGAACAGGTGAGAATATACAATAATACAGGTGTAAGAACAGGTGACAAAATACAATAATACAGATGCAAGAACAGGTGAGAAAATACAATAATACAGGTGTAAGAACAGGTGAGAAAATACAATAGAAGAGGTGCAAGAACAGTTGAGATAAAAATTGCCACCTTGCCCTGCACAGGTGTGGTTAGCGCTTACCTATTAGTGCCAACAGAGAAGTAATGTCTAGCTGTTTAGGCCCGGCCTACTGGCCTTGTTGCATACATGTTGTATTATAGTTAACTATTCTGACCTTCAAATCCTTTTGTCGAACCTGACCTTAAAGTTGTGGATGGAGGTGGCTTCCCCAACGTCTTCTTTCAGTGCATTCCACCTGTTAACCAGGTGGAATCTAGAATCTATCTAGAGATAACTATATAGTTTTCTTCAAGAAGTACCGAACAAACCGAGCTGTGGTGGGCATGTGGGCCTGCGGGCCGCTCCAAGCAACAGCCTGTTGGACCAAGCTCTCACAAGTCAAGCTTGGCCTCGGGCCGGGCTTGTGGGAGTAGAACAACTCCCAGAACCCCATCAACCAGGTAAATTGACGACTCTTCACGCCACCAGATCTGCCTCGACAACATTGACCGAATGCTGGCTAATCCTCCGCCGCTTTCAATGTTTATTGGAACACTTCATGTGCGATTCGGGATGTTCGAAGTTTTCCCTAATATTGCTAGCCCGTCCTCCAAACAAAGACCCAAAATCCATTCCATGCACCCGCCAAACCCCCAGGTGTTTATGAATTAAAAATGACTTAGACACGACTCATAACTGATGACGTTCGAACACTTCCGGAACAAGTGCTTCCCTGCCGAATTTTGTTCGAACCACAACCGTGTAAATGCTTCATCTACGTACTACAAATACAAATCATCGCCAACGGAACCTAAACACCTAACCTAACCATTGCCTAAACATGTACAATGTAGTAATATATAAATTAATCATAATTTATATTTGAGAAAATTCCGGTTTTGAATGAACAGCATGTTATTAAAATTGATGAATGCGTCTTTGGGGTCGACCGCTGGATGGAATGAACTTGGTCTGAGGACGTGTTGTGAATATTACAATTGTCTGTCTGTGAACGCTCTCGCTTACGCAGCATGAATTCAAATAATTGCCAAACATAGGCCTAACTATACACAAAATTATATTATATGATAATAATCATGTAATTCAGGTTTTGATTACATATTTCGATCAAAAAACGAATGTGTGTGTTTTAGGGGAGGGCGGGGGGGGGGGGGGGGGTCGATCGACGCCTGCTCGAACGAGCATAACCTGACGATGGGGTTGTTATAGTCCGCAGTTTGAACAAGCGTAGCCTAATCGTATCTTGGGGGGGAGGGGGGAATCATCCAGGGGGGTTGGGGGGGTAGAAATAGCTTAAGCTACTCTATCCCTTTGAGATGTATTTTCTTGTCTCAGTAAACATACTTGAACTCGAGGGGTCAACAACAGCACACAGTGAGGGAGGGACACTACCCATAGCGTGGGTCACTACACACACCCAGTGTGTGTGTCTCTACGAAACGTCACTATATTTCCCTACGTTTCATTGTGACCCATTAACGAGAGCACTGACTGACCTGACTCACTGACTGACTCACTCACTGACTCACTCACTGACTTGACTGACTCACTTGACTGACCATTTTTCGCACTGGTCCGTGAAACGATTTTCCACTTGAATGAGACCAGCTGTCTACAACAACAATCGAATAACGCCTCTATTTGACGCTACCATAAGGATCACAAACCCTAGTCCATGTTGTTTTGGGGTCGGGGCAGCCTCGACATTCTAAAAAAATCACCCATA
>NC_091179.1:12229272-12231772 GCF_040958095.1 Procambarus clarkii
TTTGGGACCTGGCCCTCTAGGATCTTCTATTTATATATTATATGACAACTTTTTCATCTCCTTTCTAGAGAGTACAGTCTCTTTTCTAGAGAAAGAGAGTACTTTCTAGAGCGTCAAATAGAAGACCGTCTCAGAGCTTCTGAGACGGAGTAGATGGGACCGTCTCAGAAGCTCTGAGACGGTCCCATTAATTTAGATGTTTTATCGTTTCTACGCGTGCCGTATATGTTCTCTGTATTCTATTTCAGAGATCTCTTCTGCTCAGAAAAGGGGAAGTGAGTACTAAGCAGTACTCAAGACAGAATAGCACTAGTTATTTAAATAGTATTAGCATTGCTGTTGGGTCCATCAATTTGAACCTTCTCATAATCCATCCCGTCATTTTCCTGGTCGCCGCTATATTTCCTAAGTTGTGTTCACTAAATGTCAGGTCATCAGATCGTTCCCAGGACCTTTACATGTTGCTTTCCTTCTATGAGTTGGTCTGATTGTGTCCTGTACCCTGTGTTTCGTTTAAGTTCCTCGTTAACACCATATCTCAGTTCCTGGAACGTAGTACCGTTAAACATCATGTTATTTTTCAGTTGTGCAATCGAATACATTATGTTTCGAAGACTTTATGGGTATGTTTTCGCCTGGGTATGTTTAACCTGACCTCTCTTGAGAGTGAATCGCTGTCGCAATGCTGTACATCCCACATACACTATTCGCTGGTGTTTCCTATGGTTCTCTGCTCTCTTGGGCACATAGGAGCGGTCAACACCCTTTACTTGTAGTGTGAATACCAGCATTATCCTCACTTTAATAAGGCTTTATCAAAATCCTCAGATTAGGCAAAATTGTAATTAATTTTGTCAATAAAGATGTTAATAATAATAATTACTTGTAGAGTCTTGATCGCGAGGCCTTCCGCCGGTCCCTTTCCTTTCTCGCAGCGCAGTTTCGTCTCGCAGTTGAACAAATCCACAAGGGCCGTGACGAGGATTCGAACCTGCGTCCGAGAGCATCCCAGACGCTGCCTTACTGAACAGTAAGTTCAGTAGAACTTCAATTTCAACTCCTTTTGACCATGACGTAGCTCAGTCGATTAAGGCAGCGTCTGGGATGCTCTCGGACGCAGGTTCGAATCCTCGTCACGGCCCTTGGGGATTTGTTCATTTGATGCATCACGCAACTGTGATTTCTGTGTGTAATTCTCGTAGTTGCTGTGTGTGTGTGTGATGCTGGTCAGCGAGAATAGAATGTTGCAACGCCTCTTTGTTTTAATTAAAAGTTTTCCTGTGAAATAAAACTTGTATTTTTTCCTTTGACATCTACGATCTCTTGTCCTTATGGAAGTATCTGTAGAGGAGATTTTCTTTTTCTTTATTTTGGAAAAAAATCTAGGTTTTGTTATATGGGTTGAATAAAATTGAGTGTTAGGATTTAGTATTTTTCTGTTGCCTATTTTATATCAACACGAGATTCTCCCATCCCTTCGTCTCTCCCATTCCCTCCCCAGCCCTACTTCCTCCATTCCTGTCATCCGCACACTTTTATCTTTAAGCTCCCTACTTCCTCTATCCCTCCCTACTCTCACTTCCTCCCTCGTCTCTCCTACTTCCCTTCACTATAGTCCCTTCATTCACAGCTCCCCTTCTCTCTCTCTCTCCCACGCCCCTCATTAATATAATGTCCTGTGCACCACCCCCTCCCCCCCCTCCCTCCTCCTCATATCAATGAGGACGTGGTTACCCACCTTTCACCTCATTCATCCATGCCTCCCTCCCTCCCATTCTTCTCTCTTCCTTTCCCTTCCTTAATCTCCCATCCCACCCACTCCACCAACTGCCCCACCGGTTTCCCCTGCCAAAGGTACAAACACCACCGAGACACCTTCGTCGTGTCAGCCTTAGTGAGGTCTCCTCTCAGATCTTACTCCTTCAGTTGGCCTGGACCATTAAACAGCTTCTCTTTGTCTCTAGAATTTCTACCCCCTTTGTCTCGTTCTTTCTCTTTGCCTGTCTGCCTGTGTTTGAATGTGGTTGTCCGGTGTTTGGATGAGTTCATTGGGTGTTCGCTCTCTCTCTCTCTCTTTCTCTCTCTAAAAGAGAGAGAGAGAGATTTAGCTTCCGCTTCCAACACACAGCCATACGCCAGGCCTTGGGAACTTAGAATGGGGCTTTAGTGGAACGCCTAAACTCCCTCTGTGTGTGTGTGTGTGTGTGTGTGAGAGAGAGAGAGAGAGAGAGAGAGAGAGAGAGAGAGAGAGAGAGAGAGAGAGAGAGAGAGAGAGAGAGAGAGACCATCAGCAAATGCATTTAAGCATCTATGGAGCATCTTCGAGTTCTCAATGAGCACTTCAAAGCCCCCCAAAACGCACCCAAACAACGAGAAAGCTATAAATAAACACCTCCAAGGAATACGTGATTGGCCTGGTGGCAATTCATACGCCAGACTGCGAGTGGCGGCGTCTAACAGCTTGATTGACCAGGCCACTAGACAGGAAATCGGGTCAGAA
>NC_091179.1:12236772-12261772 GCF_040958095.1 Procambarus clarkii
ATATATACATGCATGAATACATACCCACCCCCCAAACACACACTAGTGACGGATCTCAGTCAGCAATGCATCATAACAACTCCCCCCCTCTCCCCTGAACCCCTCCCCTGAACCCCTTCCCCCCTGAACCCCTACCACCATAACTCTCACCCCAGCAATCAAGCACGACCCCTCCCTGACTCCATTACCTCACCTCCCCCTACCCACCTATCCACCCACCTATCTACCGAGCCACATATTCTGATGCTCCTACCCTGATTTCCCCCCCCCCCCAACCTTGCCATCCACCCTCCTCCAAGTCTCCCCCACTCCCTCCCCAATCGCCTTCGACTAGGACAACATGGCAAATGCTAGTGTGGATTATGAGGTCCTTCAAAACAAGGAATATGACATGTTAATAGCATGTTAAAACCTTCACTGTGGGCATATCTCATCTCATATGGTCAAATCTCAATTCATGTGATCAAATCTCATCTCATGTTGCATCATCTTATCTCATGTTGCATCATCTTATCTCATGTTGCATCATCTCATCTCATCTGTGGTCACATCACATCTCAAAGCAGGAAAAATACGAGAGCTGGAAAGTGTACACAGACTCCTTGCTTCCTTAGCAGCACCTGTATGACGTCTTAAATACTCAGCTTCATCATAAAAAACACATATTGTCCTCTCTGAAATGAAGAGTAGACAGTACATGTATACGCACCATTCACGAAGATAAGGATCTTAGTTAGTATCTTGAGATTACCTTCAGGTGGTTCAGAGGATCAATTCCCCCCCTCCTACCTTCCCCCTCCCCACCTCGGCCCGGTCTCTCATCAAGCCTCCTGGTTAGTGCACAATAAAATAATATCTTATAAGAATGAAGAAACAGTTGGAAGTACAGAATAGAGCCTTTACGAGGAGTTGGGGTTCCACGAAGACCATTAAGGTACTTAATGTATATGGTCAATAGCATATATTGTGCATATTGTGTACTAGTGGCTTTACAAGATTGTAAATACTATGCTATGTGTTCTCACAAACCCAATGTACCTTCTTGTATATAAATAAATAAATAAATAAATATATGTAAAATACTGGAGAGAGTCGAAGCTTACGAAGAGTCTACAACGATACTTGACGACTGTGTATAAAATTCAGGGGTGATTGAAAAACAAAACAAAAATGGATATTTGACTTTAACTTGGATAAATGTAAGGTAATGCGACCCAAGCGAATAATACGAAATGAAAGAGAGACGACTCCCTGAAACAGGAAAAAGGAGAATATGACCTCTGTAGATTTCGAGAGTTCTACCTACACCACATCACATCATCATTACCTCTGAAACAGGGCAATATAGAAATATAATATAAGGAACGTTGGAAGGATATGCCCATTCTGAAGTAGACCGAGCCAGTCTGGAAGCCTCACCTAAGGCAATATAAAACAAGGTAAATAAAGTTTAAATTTATGTAGCGAGGTTCGCACCTAATTTGCAAGGTTTAAATTCGGAGTAAATGAGACTAAGGAAGCTGAACTTTGCCCACACTTGACGAATGACGGAATCGTAGAGCCATGATAACGATTTGAAAGATTTTTAGTGGAATTTAGAAAGCACAACTACGTGAATACAACTAGGTGAATACATCTAGGAAAAAAAAGAGTTGGGAGTGGGTGGGGGGGGGGGGGGGGGAGGGGAAGAGAGGAAAGGAATTAGCACATGAATGAATTTTCTCAATATAATTTTTTGTGTGTTTCGATGTGTATTTTGCTGTTGATTGATCATGCATCTGTTGTTGCAATGACTGGTCTCTGTTAAATTGCAATTTAGATTGTATTTTGCCAAGCGTGCAATTGCCACAGCAAATTCATGAAGGCATATGTACAATTAACTATTTTCTGCATTGCAAATTGCCAATACCACCACATTAAAACAACGAGCTTCAGAGCAAACTATATGCTGCGTAGTTTGCATGTCAATGCATTAGTTTTATAGGGTGGTAGTTTTAGGTGTGATCAATAGTTTTATACACTAGTTGAAAATGTATTGTATCTTCGTTTATGAATTAATGGCTGCTGATACGTGATGATATGAATTGAAGGCAACTGGACTGATTCGTTGATATGAATTGATGGCAACTGGACTGATTCGTTGAAATGAATTGATGGCAACTGGACTGATTCATTGATATGAATTGATGGCAACTGGACTGATTCATTGATATGAATTGATGGCAACTGGACTGATTCATTGATATGAATTGATGACAACTGGACTGATACGTAGATATGAATTGATGGCAACGGGCTGATATGTTGTACGTCATGGTCATTGTACTATAACATGGTTGTAAATTCGCCTGAAAGTGTATAGAGAAAGATGATTCAGTTAATGAATTAATAATTAATGATTCAGGTAATGAATTAATAATGATTCAGTTAATGAATTAATAATTAAGGATTCAGTTAATGAATTAATAATTAATGATTCAGTTAATGAATTAATAGGTAATGATTCAGTTAATGAATTAATAATTAATGATTCAGTTAATGAATTAATAGGTAATGATTCAGTTAATGAATTAATAGGTAATGATTCAGTTAATGAATTAATAATTAATGATTCAGTTAATGAATTAATAATTAATGATTCAGTTAATGAATTAATAATTAATGATTCAGTTAATGAATTAATAGGTAATGATTCAGTTAATGAATTAATAGTTCATCTTAACAGATGAATGCTAAAGAAATATCAGAGAAGAGAGCAGTATTAAATTTACATAAGATTTACAAATTCCAGGATTAATTTATATATATTTCCAAGAAGTTTCCACACAAGTCTGGGAGATTATTCTTACAGAAATTACTATTGAGAGTTGAAATATCTGAATTTGTTTTAATTAAAAAAATTACATCGAGAATACTAAACGATGGAGGCATATTAAACAGTTTATAATTTGCGTATAAACATCTGTTTATTTCATTTATTACTTGATCGTTATTTAACATTCGGTAGCCTGGAAAGCGAGGCATTAGCGAGGACGCTGAGAGACTCGCTAGATAATTAGTGAATGTTGAGATGAGCAGGTTTTTTTTGTGGGGGGGAAGGGGGGGAAGGGGTTAATGATGCTTGTGTCAGTGGGAGATGGTGGTGGCAGAGGAGGAGGTAGTGGTTGTAAGAAGATATGGAGGGAATGGTGGTGGTTGTGGTTTGCAGGTTGAACGGAAGCAGTTGGTCGTTGTGAAAAGATGTGTTGGTAGGGAGAAAGAGGGGGGAGGGGAGGTCGTGAATGATGGGGAAAGAGGAGAAAGGGAGGGGGAGGGGGAGAGGTGGGGGGTGGTGGGGGAGATAAGTGGGGTGGTGGGGGAGATAAGTGGGGTGGTGGGGGGAGAGCAGTGTTGTGCAGTGGTAATGGTGTTGGCGTCGATTGAAGGAAGACTCACCTCTCGGTTACCTTTCGTTTGTTCCGAGGATCAACGTCCCTACGGCCCAGTCTCTGCCCAGGCCTCCTGAAAAGGTGGGTTAACCAGGCTGTTAGACACAGCTGCTCGCAGCCTGATGTATGAATCACAGCCCGGTTGATCAGGTATCCTATGGAAGTGTTCACCAAGTCCTCTTTTTGAATACCACGAGAGGTCGGCCAGTTAAGTCCTCTATGTTCACAGGGAGTGTTGAACATTCTTGGGCCTTATTTCATGATAACAGAATTCTCTCTCTTAACGTATCTTTTGCACCTCTGCTCTCCAGCAGAGAGAGATGCTGAGAGAGATTCTTCCTATCACGCACTGTTTTGCCATGCCTTCTGGCATCATTTGGAGTTAGTTCCGTGTGCCCCAGGTATTTTGAAATTAAATATTCATCAATGAACATAAAGTACCAGTAGCACGAGCACGCAGTGTAATATGGAGAAAGAGCTGGGATACTGAGGAGATACCAGCAGCACTTAAATCAGCAGATATAGCTTCGCTGCACACGGGAGGTAGTAAAGCTTTGGTAAAAAAAACTATAGAGCAGTCATTTACAGTCACAACACACATAATTAATGATTTTGAAAGAGTGATTAGAAATCAAATCTCCAGGTCTTATAGAAAGCAATGAACTTCACAACCCAGGTCAACAGGGGATTTAAAGTGGGAAGATCCTCCCTGTAATCCTTTTAATGCATAGAAGCATTAGAAGGGAAAGGAACTATCAGGGGAAAAGCGCCAGGCCATTACGACAATATAACACTTGGAAGGGGTCAAGATGAGGTTTTGGGATGGGACAGGGGAAAGGAATGGTACTCAACCACTTGGAGGGTCGGGGATTGAACACCTGCATGAAGCGAGACCGTCGCTCTACCGTCCAGCCCAAGTGGTTGGAGAAAAACAAACTGCAGATGCGGTATACACAGACTTTGAAAAGGCATTCAATAAGTGTGATCATAGAGTGATAGCCCATACAATGAGATCATTAGGAATAACGGGTAAACGGGTGACGTTGGATTTTCAACTTTCTGCCAAACAGAATGCAAAGAGTAACAGACAATTAAATAAGATCAAGCCCAAGTGCAGTGAAAAACTCTTTACCCAAGAGCACAGTTCTTGCACCACTGGTCTGTGCCCCAGGGCACAGTTCTTGCACCATTGCTCTGTGCCCCAGAGCACAGTTTTTGTACCACTGCTCTGTACCCCAGGGCACAATCCTTGCACCACTGCTCTGTACCCCAGGGCACAGTCCTTGCACCACTGCTCTGTACCCCAGGGCACAGTCCTTGCACCACTGCTCTGTACCCCAGGGCACAATCCTTGCACCACTGCTCTGTACCCCAGGGCACAGTCCTTGCACCACTGCTCTGTACCCAAGGGCACAGTCCTTGCACCACTGCTCTGTACCCCAGGGCACAGTCCTTGCACCACTGCTCTGTACCCCAGGGCACAGTCCTTGCACCACTGCTCTGTACCCCAGGGCACAGTCCTTGCACCACTGCTCTGTACCCAAGGGCACAGTCCTTGCACCACTGCTCTGTACCCAAGGGCACAGTCCTTGCACCACTGCTCTGTACCCCAGAACACAGTCCTTGCACCACTGCTCTGTACCCCAGGGCACAGTCCTTGCACCACTGCTCTCTCTCATTCTTATCTCAGATACAAACATAAAATAATAGTCACAGCTTCGCGTTATCTTTTGACACATGATACAAAAATATGCATGACAATTTCCACCGTAAAAGACACTGAAAAGAAGAAGAAAATTTGAAGATTTGGAAGAAGGATGCTGCTTCTGGGATCATCCCTTATTAACACTACTCAATAGCTCGGTCAATAGAGCATGGGGGGTCAACGGTTCGAGTCTCCTAGATCCCAGGTGAGTGGAAGTTCTACTAGAAAATAGGTACACGGGAGATAGAGAACTGTTGAAGGTTGTGTTCTGGGACAGAACAAGGGACGTTGATAAGCCTAACACTGGGAATTTTGTCCTGAACACTGAAGGAAGAATTCAGTGGGTAATATACTAATGTTTTTCCTGTCTGTAGCTCTCGCCATCTTCCTGTCTGTAGCTCTCGCCATCTTCCTGTCTATATCTCGTCCATCTCTCGCTTGGGGGGTTTCTCTGTCCATTTCTACCGGTATCTGTTTAACTGTTTGGCGGTTTATTCCCGTCTTCCAATTGATATCTGTCTGTATCTGTTCTTCTCTGCCAATATCTTCCCGTCTTTCTTGATATCCGTTTCTCTGTCCCAGTCCCTTTTCATCTCTCTCTCTCTCTCTCTCTCTCTCTCTCTCTCTCTCTCTCTCTCTCTCTCTCTCTCTCTCTCTCTCTCTCTCTCTCTCTCTCTCTCTCTCTCTCTGTCTCTCTCTCTCTCTCTCTCTCTCTCTCTCTTTCTCTCTCTCTCTCTCTGTCTCTCTCTCTCTCTCTCTCTCTCTCTCTCTCTCTCTCTCTCTCTCTCTCTCTCTCTCTCTCTCTCTCTCTCTCTCTCTCTCTCTCTCTGTCCCTCTCGATATATTACTGTTATCAGAGCGTGGCCGTCTCAGCTCCCGGCCCTGGCTGCAGTCATCAGCAGTTCCCCACCACACAATACACTGACCCCGTGACCCATGGGAGAGGGGGAGAGAGGGAGAGACGACCACTACCAGCAGAGGGGACGACGACCCTCCTTCCTCTGGTCGCCACTGTGTCGTCCGCCTCGACGTTCCTGTGCGATTTATTACCCCGCCAGGAACGTTATGAAACTGATTTTATTTTTTTTGGTTTGGTTGTGGTTATTCGTTCCTTCGTCATCTTCGTTCAGTTGTGGTTGTTCGTTCCTTCGTCATCTTCGTTCAGTTGTGGTTGTTCGTTCCTTCGTCATCTTCGTTCAGTTGTGGTTGTTCGTTCCTTCGTCATCTTCGTTCAGTTGTGGTTGTTCGTTCCTTCGTCATCTTCGTTCAGTTGTGGTTGTTCGTTCCTTCGTCATCTTCGTTCAGTTGTGGTTGTTCGTTCCTTCGTCATCTTCGTTCTGTTTGATGTGTTATTTTTTTTTTTACTCTTTCTGTTACTCTTTTACTCTGTCTGTCTGTCTGTCTGTCTGTCTGTCTGTACTCACCTAGTTGTACTCACCTAGTTGTGTTTGCGGGGGTTGAGCTCTGGCTCTTTGGTCCCGCCTCTCAACCGTCAATCAACAGGTGTACAGATTCCTGAGCCTATCGGGCTCTGTCATATCTACACTTGAAACTGTGTATGGAGTCAGCCTCCACCACATCACCCCCTAATGCATTCCATTTGTCAACCACTCTGACACTAAAAAAGTTCTTTCTAATATCTCTGTGGCTCATTTGGGCACTCAGTTTCCACCTGTGTCCCCTTGTGCGTGTTCCCCTTGTGTTAAATAGACTGTCTTTATCTACCCTATCAATCCCCTTCAGAATCTTGAATGTGGTGATCATGTCCCCCCTAACTCTTCTGTCTTCCAGCGAAGTGAGGTTTAATTCCCGTAGTCTCTCCTCGTAGCTCATACCTCTCAGCTCGGGTACTAGTCTGGTGGCAAACCTTTGAACCTTTTCCAGTTTAGTCTTATCCTTGACTAGATATGGACTCCATGCTGGGGCTGCATACTCCAGGATTGGCCTGACATATGTGGTATACAAAGTTCTGAATGATTCTTTACACAAGTTTCTGAATGCCGTTCGTATGTTGGCCAGCCTGGCATATGCCGCTGATGTTATCCGCTTGATATGTGCTGCAGGAGACAGGTCTGGCGTGATATCAACCCCCAAGTCTTTTTCCTTCTCTGACTCCTGAAGAATTTCCTCTCCCAGATTTCTGTCTGTCTGTCTGTGTGTCTGTGTGTCTGTCTGTCTGTCTGTCTGTCTGTCTGTCTGTCTGTCTGTGTGTCTGTCTGTGTGTCTGTCTGTCTGTGTGTGTGTGTGTGTGTGTGTGTGTGTGTGTGTGTGTGTGTGTGTGTGTGTGTGTGTGTCTGTCTGTCTGTCTGTCTGTCTGTCTGTCTGTCTGTCTGTCTGTCTCTGTCTGTCTGTCTGTCTGTCTGTCTGTCTGTCTGTCTCTCTGTCTGTCTGTCTGTCTCTCTGTCTGTCTCTCTCTCTCTCTCTCTCTCTCTCTCTCTCTCTCTCTCTCTCTCTCTCTCTCTCTCTCTCTCTCTCTCTCTCTCTCTCTCTCTCTCTCTCTCTCTCCCTATTGCGCTGCTGAGGTTAGCGACGTCGCTAAATTTACTCCTGCTTTTACGGATAAAATTTGACCATTTATCTTTTACGGAAGGGCAAGGCAGGAAACAATTAGGAAGGCAGGCGTCATTCTTGATCCTCCCCTCCCCCCTCACACACTCTA
Organism: Procambarus clarkii; assembly: GCF_040958095.1. Classification (NCBI taxonomy): domain Eukaryota; kingdom Metazoa; phylum Arthropoda; class Malacostraca; order Decapoda; family Cambaridae; genus Procambarus; species Procambarus clarkii. The sequence goes on from NC_091179.1 coordinate 12,244,565, forward strand.
CCCCCCCCCCTTCCCCCAACCCGAGTTCTCCCCCCCCATCTCCCCCTCCGGAACCCTCCCCACCCCCCCACACCGGCCCCCCAGCGACCCCCCACAGACAGGAGACAAATAAGGGCAATATTCCGGCTTTACTGGATCTCTCTATAACCACCGGGCAAAAATAATCGATAGTCCGGCCGTTGTTCCGACTCAGGGTGCGACTACTCGCGCCGTGTTGTTGATGAAGCCGCCTGCGTCGACAGATGGCTTCCAAAGTAAAAAAAAATATTGGCAAATTATTTTTGTAAGGCGACTATGATTGATTTTTTTCCCCAGGAGAGTTAGAAGAGAAGGGGGAGGGGGGGGTATGGGCTACTGCTGGGGTCGTTCAGATAAAGAATTATGAATTAAATGAGAGGGAGACTAACTTGTTTAACGGAGGGCAATTCAAACTTTGTCCAACCTAACTTAGTGCAGCTTCGGTGTAACGTTGTTTGGGGGGCGGGGGAGGGGGAAGAGGGGGCGGGGGCGCTAAATCCAATCTGGTCCGGCTTGTGTTAGATTAATGGAGTCTTTGCTCTACCTGGGGAAGAAATTGCAGGTGTTGGATTGCAAGGCGGGATTTTCGTTAAGGGTATATATTACTTTCTGCCCCCCTGTCTCTCTCTCTCTCTCTCTCTCTCTCTCTCTCTCTCTCTCTCTCTCTCTCTCTCTCTCTCTCTCTCTCTCTCTCTCTCTCTCTCTCTCTCTCTCTCCCTCTCTCTCTCTCTCTCTCTCTCTCTCTCTCTCTCTCTCTCTCTCACACATACACACAGGTCCTCTCAGCCGAGCGTACAGCGCTCTGGGGTCGTAGTCCTAAGGGCTCGGGTTCGATTTCTAGTCGAGACAGAACAAATGGGCAGAATTTGTTTCACCTGATGCGTCTGTTCACCTAGTAGTAAATAGGTACCTGGGAATTAGACAGCGGCTCCGGACTGCATGCTGGGAATGTTCGTGTGTCTTAGAGAGAAATATAGTTAAAGCCAAAGCGAACCTGTTGAAACAATTTGCATTTAATTATCCACCAATAAATGGAATATTGCAAATATATCGCATTTATAATACAGTATTGACCGCGTCCTTCACGGCTGCTGTGTACTCATCTAGTTGTGCTTGAGGGGAGTTGAGCTTTGGCTCTTAGGCCCCGCCTCTCAATTGTCAATCAACCTATTTTGACGATATGTTGTACTGACAACTTCATTTCCGTTCAGAGTTAATATCTCTTCCTTTAGTGGGCCAGCCAGAGGCTTAAGGCCCGCGCAGGAATATCCCTGCAAAAAAAAAATCTCTTTCTTAAGGAAAGAAGTTCTTAGTGTTGTTTGCGTTAAGTTATACCGTATGAGAGTGTAACTAGCGTATGAGAGTGTAACTAGCGTATGAGAGTGTAACTAGCGTATGAGAGTGTAACTAGCGTATGAGAGTGTAACTACCGTATGAGAGTGTAACTACCGTATGAGAGTGTAACTACCGTATGAGAGTGTAACTAGCGTATGAGAGTGTAACTAGCGTATGAGAGTATAACTAGCATATGAGAGTGTAACTACCGTATGAGAGTGTAACTACCGTATGAGAGTGTAACTACCGTATGAGAGTGTAACTAGCGTATGAGAGTGTAACTAGCGTATGAGAGTGTAACTACCGTATGAGAGTGTAACTACCGTATGAGAGTGTAACTACCGTATGAGAGTGTAACTAGCGTATGAGAGTGTAACTAGCGTATGAGAGTGTAACTACCGTATGAGAGTATAACTACCGTATGAGAGTGTAACTAGCGTATGAGAGTGTAACTACCGTATGAGAGTGTAACTACCGTATGAGAGTGTAACTACCGTATGAGAGTGTAACTACCGTATGATAGTGTAACTACCGTATGAGAGTGTAACTACCTACTACCTTCAGGATTCTGGCCTACCATGAGGATTACTTGGGGTTATAGTCGACCTGGTCAAGCGTACACTAACCACTAACTACCGCAGCATTTAATATTGGTTTAGAAACATGCATTGACCGCTGTTGAAACTTGACCCAACACCGTGTTGATCCTTGTTCATGTGTGCTTGGCGGGTTGTCAGTAAACTGGGGTCAGGAAAGAGACTTTAGGATGCACTATTCAATTTCTTTACTGAAAATATTACCAAAACAATTGAGTATGTCGATACAGGGCCGGCCTCTCTTCTTACAGGTCGGCACTCGATCCCCGATGATCAAGTGGTTGGGCACCGTTCCTCCACTCCGTTATATCCCAGTTACTATCCACTCTTCCTATCCCTATTAAGTGCTATGTGGGCATACTGGCATAGCAAGTTCTCCTAATTATTGCCTTACCTTTCTTAATCAGGGAGAAACCTTCGATATTACTGTAACTATAAGTACATTTCGACAACTAATCACTGGCGGGCGCCCTTTACAAGAACCTCAAACCCATCTCTGTCCGTTTAATTGGATTCAGGACTACCTGTTTGACACCTGCTTGATGGGGTTCTGGGAGTTCTTCTACTAAAAGACTAAATTGGTTTAGCGTTCTCTATTGATAATTACCTCACCTTGGCTGGTCTCAAGTCTAAATCTTACAGAACGTCTTGATCTGAATACACTCCATCACCAATACACTTCACCACAGGCATCAAAAAGCGATTCTGGGAGTGTGAGGAGATCGGTATTGTGTGTAAGATTCGTGTCCTCTTGAGGCTTTTTGGGTCTTCACGAAGGATTGACTTGACTAAAAGCACTGAACGGGGTCAAATACATCATGTAATTCATACACACGCAACCACACACAAATCAAAGGTTAGAAAACACTTTTAAAAGACAGAGACACTAGTTGATTGACAGTTGAGAGGCGGAACCAAAGAGCCAGAGCTCAGCCCCCCGCAAGCACAACTAGGGTGAGTTCAACTAGGTGAGTACACACACTCAAGCGTGGGCACTGTTGTTGTTGTTGTTAAAGATTCGCTACCTGGAACAAAGTTCCAAGTAGCACGGGCTATGGTGAGCCCGTAGATAGTTATGTGGGCATTGACGTTACAGAGGTGGGGCTCCAAGAGCTGAAACCAGACGGCTGTTTTTATGGAAGATATAAGTTTATGTGTGTTTGTATTTCCTGTATGTGGGTTACAGTAGTATAGTCAGCTCACAGTAGTTGTGGCACACACTTCCGTCTCCTGAAGCACGGTACAACTCTCTTTTACCGAGTCACTGGACAACTTTAGAACCTGTGTGTGTGTGTGTGTGTGTGTGTGTGTGTGTGTGTGTGTGTGTGTGTGTGTGTGTGTGTGTGTGTGTGTGCGTGCATGTATGTTCTTTTTATATGCTTGATGATAATAAAAAAATTTACACCTTAAGCTGCCCAAGAATTTTCTCCCTCTTTCTGGCAATAGAAGTCACTTGCCATCTTAATTAAATTTCTTGCGCACACTCGCACACACATGAAGTGGGGGGGGGGGAGGTGGTAGGGGGAGAGGGGGATGAGGGTAGGGGAAGGGGGATGAGGGTAGGGGGAGAGGGGGATGAGGGTAGGGGAAGGGGGATGAGGGTAGGGGGAGAGGGGGATGAGGGTAGGGGAAGGGGGATGAGGGTAGGGGAGGGCTAGTCTCGCCTTGGAACAAAACTACGAGAAAACACTTCGTAACATCTCGATATTAGATTACTTTTCCCTAAAAACTATTCCGTTCTTGCTTCAACAAATGCTTCTTCTCACGAGACTTTACAGGCTCGCAATATTAAGGAAAACTTGTATATACACACACACACACACACACATACACACACACTCACACACACACACACACACACACACACACACACACACACACACACACACACACACACACACACACACACACACACTAACAGATTACATATCTGTAATCTGTTATTTTATTTAAAACTTCATTACAGAGAATAGATTTCAACATTACAATCTTGAAGATGCCAGGTACAAGGTTAGTTGTCACAGGTTCTTAGGTTCATCCAGCTCCTCAGATGACATGCAGGAACCAAGGAGGCAATGCGCATTACCCCTCTTTATTGTCACGCTGGGGCGATGAAAGAGGAAACTTGGGAGCTCTTGAGTCTCTTTGTTGTTTCAATTAGTTTAGAACCCAGCTCCTTCAAAAAACTAGTGGCACTTTTACCCCCAATCACCAAACTGTAGTGGTGATCCAGATCTCCGCATTTACGAAACTTAGTTGCTTCCCGGTGAGTGGCAGCGCCGCCTAGATGTGCAACACTGAAATCATCACAGGTGTTGGCCAAGGTTGAAATGCACATGAAGTCCCACACCAACTGTCTACTGTTCTAGTGTTCACTGTGATCTCACCTGTGTGAACAATAGGCTCGTCAGAGTTGCAGGGGGATTAGGTAATGGGGCGTTCTCTCTCTGCTGGACAACCAGTTGAGGTAAAGCTCATCTTAATGATGTCATTGACTTCACTGGGGGTCTTAGAGTGACATGCCTCTGTGCTTTGACAGAGCTGGCCACGCTGGTCGTTCATGTCAGCCGCTGCCTTGTATAAATACACTATGTCGATGTCGATTGGGGCAGCCAGGCGGACACCCGCTGTAATTCGAAGGACATATGGTGTGAGATGCATGCCTTTTGCCTACATTGGGGGTTGCTAATTGAAAGTCACCTGCATGGGGAGCTGCTATGGCCCTAAGACAAACAGTATAATGTGGTGGTGGTGCAGCTTATAGGCATGTTGCAGACACTTGATTATATTGGGCCATTCCAACTGAATTGCTTGTGGGCATTAGATGGCAGTGGTTGGAGTGCTGGTTCTGGGAGAGAGACCCCAGTTGGTGATACATTGTATAAAGCTTGGATCTTGTACCCCTGCCTGTTGACCTAGGGTAATTGGGTAGGATTTCCTTCACCACGTTGTCAGATGCCACTGAAGAGGACAGGAATGCTGGTACAGCAAGTTGTGTTGCTGTGGGAACGGCGAGGTCTCCGAGAGTGACCGGAAGGGAGGGAGGCTCGTTTCCATTGTGTGGTATTGAGAGAAAGGTTAAGAGCTTTACATAATGATTTTAGCAAGCTCTCCTATTCCTCTAGCTTAAGGCTATTGAAAGATGGCAAACATCTAAGGAAGTAGGTCAGCTTGAGGAGCGGACAAGCCTCTGGTGATGGGGTTAAACACATCGTGAGCATCAATGTTTTCAATCCCATCATCACACTTCTTCACGTCAACGATCTTCTTACCAAGGACCACATGGATGGTCCAAGAGGAGTTCCTAGGAGTGTGCTGTCTTCAGGTTTGGCTATGGCAAAACATCCTTTATTTTATCTATAATGCGCTGGTTGGTGGAGGTTATTTCGCACTTGGAAGAGTTCTGAACGAGGCCTAGATTTGCTCCTTGCTCCTGAACTATTCTTATGTCATCCAGGAGGGAGTCCAGGGAACCAGCTAGAATACCATAGTCCAAGGACCAAATGTTAAGCTCACTGGACAGGTTATCGGTGACTTTGTAAATGACTAGGCAGAAAAAAAGCAAAGTGAAGTGGTCACCCTATTTAACACCTCTGAGTTAATTTCATGTTGCCCGAATATTAGCGTTAGATCCTAACTGTAACAGTAGTGTACAGACGGGTAGGGTGAAGGGAAATAATGAACAGCAGGGAAATACTCCATCCTTTTCTTATTGATTTTTTTAATTTTGGCCCGAGGGGCGAGTCTGTCAGCGCCACTCATCCTGTGAGTGGACGTACCGCTATAGCAGCATATACAACACCCCAATAGGAAGAAAACCCGCTGGGTTGTTCATCCTGTCACTTTTACCCTGACACAGCTGGGAGTTGCCTAACTGTCTCAAGTGAACAGCTTCTCAAACAAGATGATTAACATCCATTCTTACCAGTTTGAAAAGTATTTTTGAAATCCCTAGTTTCATCAGGGCCTCTTCGTCTGTAATGTTGGCAATGAAGGCTTTAGCTGCATGAGCTGCTGCCTCACACCCTTGGCCCCTTGGGGAATGCTCAACCTAATCTGTTTTAGCTTCAACATGTCGGCTGCTGCCTGGCTAACTGTTGTTGCAGCAACCGTAGCGACGAGACGCCGGACTGAATTGCCCTCGGCTATTGGTTTCATTCCTCAATTCATTCAAGTTCAAGTAAGTTTATTGAGACAAGAAAAAATAATACATCTCAAAGGGATAGAGTAGCTTAGGCTATTTCTACCCCCCTCTTTTTCTCAGGGCACAGAGGGATGCATAAGAAAAAGGTCTTATAGCCTCTGGTATCTTACCATTCATATGTGTGTTGGAGAATCTATTTAGTTCCACCAGGAGGTCCTGTGCAATGTCCCCCAGTACAGGGTTCAGCATGTGATGTGGTTGGGTCTTAGTCCTGTGAACCTGCCTGCTGATCCTGGTGGGAAGGATAAAGCTCCTTTATGCACCAAGGATTCGACCACACACACACAGGGGTTCCGCTCTGGTGTCACCGACTAGTGGGAACACTGTCGTCACGTAGAGCTCTAGGTGGGTGTTTGTCTCTCAGGGCTTGTGCTGTATCGGCGTCTCTGGTGGCGACTGTGTCCTCGCTGGTGATGACTCGTATCGCCCCTACTGTGTTGCCGCCTTCTATTTTCTTGTGACTGTTGCTCTGATTTTGGATGTATAATAATAATATTAGTTTATAATATTAATAATTCATTTCAGTCACCTGGGCTCTTAAGAGACTCGAACCCTGAGCCCCACGCGTGTGAGGCAGAAGCTCTATCCACTCGGTTATAAGTAGTCTTAATAAGGAAAGATTCCAGAAGCAACTACTGCTGCTGTGCTGGAACTTTCAACTTCTCCTGAATACAACTGAAGCTCAGAGGAATTAGTGATCAACGCCCACCACGTCATACAAAACGCAGGCGTTTTATATGACGTGTATATATATATATATATATATATATATATATATATATATATATATATATATATATATATATATATATATATATATATATATATATATATATAAAAGGGAGGGCCTCCCTGCCTCCCCAGGATTCAAAGCCCCACACGAAGCTGACTATTTCCTGGGTACCTATTTACTGCCAGGCGAACAAGGGCATTATAGATGACAGGAATCGCGCCCAACCATTTCTGTCCCGCTCTAGATTCGAACCCAGAAATCCCGATTGAGAATTGGGAACGAACCCGACTGTACACAATATAGCTCTCTCTGCTCCTAGTAACAGACTGTTACTCGGAGCAGCTCGCAGGCCCACGCATCCATCACAACCCAGTTGGTCCATCAATTCCTGCCGGAAAATATGACATTTTGTTGTCACTTTTGTTGCAATAGTTCTTGTGCTTGCTGGGAGGATACTGGCCAGCCATGGAGCTTTGATGGTCATACCATGTTCTCCGATTGTGTCTATGGCACCTGTACTCTTCACAGGCTATGTTCTGCATTTCCTTCCATATCGTTCACAGAATAATGTTATATATACCATTTTACTGTGTACATTTAGGACCTGCCCCTTCCATTATCTTCGAAGTGTATATTATAGGGGTACTTTCATCGTCTCCTTTCCAAAGAATACATTTTGAGAGCTTTGAGATGGTGCTAATAACTTAGTTACTTTATCGTGTATATGAGTGCCGTATATGTTCTCTGTACTCTCTTTATTTCACTAATATCTCTTGCTCTTAAATGGGAAGTGAGTACTTCTCAGAGGGGAAATGAGTACTTCTCAGAGGGGAAGTGAGTACTTCTCAAAGGGGAAGTGAGTACTTCTCAAAGGGGAAGTGAGTACTCAAGATGGGACAGCATCATTCATTTGAATAGTGTGACCATTTTTATGAAATCCCTGAATTTGAAGGTTCTCATATCCTATCATTCCACCCCCCCCCCTGCTGGCTGACGGTATATAAATATACTTGTTTTTTGTTTTGTTTATGCTACGTCATACAGTTAACCTCAAAAAACAGATCTGGACATCCGGACAGACAAGCTTAAATCCCAATAATGACTCGGGACCGGTTCAGAACCTGTCATCAACCTCTTCACATATCACAACACACAACCTAAACCACAAACACTTTGCATCACAACACACAACCCCGTTGATCACAACCTCCTCCCCCCCCTAATGGTCAACATTACCTCAACTCAAAAACAGTGACCTGCCGACATAACAAAAAAATCCATATACAAATATGCCTTCAAAACAACTCTTATTACTTCCGTGTCTCCCGGCATATTCGTTTTTCAGAATGAAAAAAACAGATAGTCAATTAAAACTCGGGATTCTGTATGAAGTTTAACCATTAGTTCGGTGGTGTTATCACGGCTCGGCCGACATATGGAACGGTTGATCTGAAGCCAAATGTGGAAGGGTTAGGCCGGGAAGGTGATAGGTGGAGGGAGAGGGGCGAGTCGAAATGGGATAGGAGGGGGGAAAGGAATGGTTCAGAAAGGGTATATATATATTTTTTTCCGGATGGGATTGCGTTAGTTAGGGGGGTGTTGTTTGAATGGGGTCAAGTGATTGAAAGGTATGAGCGGGGGGTAGAGTAAGATGAAGAAGAGGATTTTTTATTGATGGGAGTAGAATTGGAGAGGTATAATAAAGGGAAATAGAAGAGGAAACAAGGTATTGAGAGTGAAGATGGTGTCTAGTTTAAGTTAACGGAAGAAAGAGCAATTTTGATGTAAATCACAGGAAAGCAATTGATTTTATCAATTTGCCTTTGCTGATATTTAAGTTTTCTCCTCGTTCTCTCTCTCTCTCTCTCTCTCTCTCTCTCTCTCTCTCTCTCTCTCTCTCTCTCTCTCTCTCTCTCTCTCTCTCTCTCTCTCTCTCTCTCTCTCTTCTCTCTCTCTTTCTCTCTTCTCTCTCTCGCTCTCTCTCTCTCTCGCTCTCTCTTTCTCTCTCTCTCTCTCTCTCTCTCTCTCTCTCTCTCTCTCTCTCTCTCTCTCTCTCTCTCTCTCTCTCTCTCTCTCTCTCTCTCTCTCTCTTTCTCTCTCTCTCTCTCACTCTCTCTCTCTCTCTCTCTCTCTATCTCTCTCTCTCTCTCTCTCTCTCTCTCTCTCTCTCTCTCTCTCTCTCTCTCTCTCTCTCTCTCTCTGACTCATACACTCATGAACTTGCGCATGGTGCAAGTTCATACCTGAAGATGGTGCAAGTTGAAGACCATCTTCAAGTTTGGCCTCACGATACTCACTATAGAGCTCCTTCTAAGCTACTGTGACCTTGTTAGTTACTGTGTCCTTCTCAGCTACGGTGTCGTTCTCCAGTCCAAAACTTTTAACACATTGTTATCTCTCTTCATAGTCTTCAACACAGTCTTGTAAACTGCAGTAGGCCTATCTACTCTCTATATACCATAACACCTTTGTCCACAAATCTTTCAAGAACCGTCAATAGAAATATATTGACTCCCGATGGATATATTTCCCATTTCCCAACCGTTTTTTTACCATTAGTAGTCACGTGTTGCCAACGACCAATTAATAATAAAAAAAAGGAAAAATGGATCTGTCAGATTCCGCCTTCTGTCAAATTTTCTGTCCCGTTAGTAACGTTGGTTTCCCGTTGAAGTAAGCTTAGTCTTGGCTGTCATGCCCACTGGACAAAGCTTGACAGCTTATCTTGACAGTGTTGTTGCGATGCAATTTTATATATCACCCACATAACATTGTCGAAGCTTAGAGAATGAGGCGTATATATATATATATATATATATATATATATATATATATATATATATATATATATATATATATATATATATATATATATATATATATATATGTTTCTTGTTCCAGCGCCTCAGTGTTGCGATTCAGAGGGGAAATGCCTGTTGCATCTTGGGCACTAGTCCAACTTCAGAGGAATTGGAAGAAGTGTTTGACTTGCAACAATGATCGAACCCGTCTGTGACATTCATCAATGTTTCCCAGTGTTGTGTTTTTCAAGAGATCTATAACCTTTAAGCACCTTTTTGCATTATTATTTTTGTATCTACCCATGTATATCGTATATATATATATATATATATATATATATATATATATATATATATATATATATATATATATATATATATATATATATATATATATATATATATATATGTCGTACCTAGTAGCCAGAACTCCCTTCTCAGCCTACTATGCAAGGCCCGATTTGCCTACTAAGCCAAGTTTTCATGAGTTAATTGTTTTTCAACCACCTAACCTACCTAACCTAATCTAACCTAACTTTTTCGGCTACCTAACCTAACCTAACCTAACCTATAAAGATAGGTTAGGTTAGGTAGGGTTGGTTAGGTTCGGTCATATATCTACGTTAATTTTAACTCCAATAAAAAAAAAAATTGACCTCATACATAATGAAATGGGTAGCTTTATCATTTCATAAGAAAAAAATTAGAGAAAATATATTAATTCAGGAAAACTTGGCTTATTAGGCAAATCGGGCCTTGCATAGCAGGCCGAGTACGACGTTCTGGCTACTAGGTACAACATGTATATATATATATATATATATATATATATATATATATATATATATATATATATATATATATATATATATATATATATATATATATATATATATATTCGCCTTTGGGTGAGGTGATATTGTGCAACAGTTTTGGATGAGGTGAACAATATCCAATTAATACCCATAGTTTCGTGCTCTGTCTTGTATTTGTCACAAGTTTGTTCACCTCATCCAAAACTGTTGCAATATATATATATATATATATATATATATATATATATATATATATATATATATATATATATATATATATATATATATATATATATATGCTTGCGATGTCTTCGGGTCAGGTTCACACGATCGAGTCTTGAACGTGTTCTTGCTTGCACGTTCAAAGTTGCAAAAGTTGTTAATTGCAAGTCGTTCTTGCAAAGTTGTTAATTCATGCAGGAATCTTAATTCTAGTGTTGTGTTCCTTGAGTGTTAAGATCCGGTTTGTTTACATGTGAGGAGAAGGAAATCATCGCTCGCATACCTTTGTTCATTTCCTGAATGAATAATGATGAGCACTTTGTCCCGTGGAGTGGGAAGGGAGGGAGGGAGGGAAGAACAATGGAAGGGGAGAGGAAAGGAAAGAAGGGAGTGATGGGGAAGAGGTGACAGAATTGGGGGGGAGGGAGAATTGACGGTAATATGAGTAGGAGAAGGACAGGCAGGGCCCGAGAGACGTAAAGGAACGATGAGGAGAAGCAAGACAGGACAGATGGTGGGATAGAAATAAGATAAACAAGAAGGTAAGAAAAGAAAGTGAGACAGATGGTGAAATGATGAGGGATGGATAGGTGGCTGGAAGGAAAAGTCGAGGAGTGATTGAGAGAGAGAGAGAGAGAGAGAGAGAGAGAGAGAGAGAGAGAGAGAGAGAGAGAGAGAGAGAGAGAGAGAGAGAGAGAAAGAGAGAGAGAAAGAGGGGAGGGAGGAATGGAGAGGGAGAGGAATTTAATTAGGAAAACAGATATGACAATAAAGCCCCAACAAGGTAGAGAGCCAGCTTAAAATATAATAAAATCATGTTAAAATAATTTAGGACAAGAATTTATTATTATTAATATCTTTATTGACAAAAAATAATTAAAATTTTGCTAATCTGAGGAAGAATAAGAAAGGGAACAAGTTAACAAATTGAAGAACAACATTGAAAAATTGGTCGATTAGAAAGAGAGAGAGAGAGACAGAGAGAGAGAGAGAGAGAGAGAGAGAGAGAGAGAGAGAGAGAGAGAGAGAGAGAGAGAGAGAGAGAGAGAGAGAAAAAGAGACGAACAACCACATAAACAAGTGAACTGAACCAATTTAGAAAAATAGGACGAATATTGAATAACTGATTTTTTTTTTAAACTCAGAACAATGAAACATTTGAAAATTTTCTAAGACGTAGAGCTAAGGCTCGAAAACAGAATTAAGATGGTTTAGGAGAAAAGTTACTGAGAAGAGCACTTTCACCTCTCTTGGTGAAAGTGCCAAGAAAAGTCTTGGCGAATGCACTTGAGGGAGTAAGTCTGCAAAGTTAGTCTTACGCTGAGTTAGAATGATTAAATGCAGGACGCCAGCATTCTCTAATTCCTCACTCGCCTGCTGCGGGCTGCAAGAAAATAGGTTACATCTTGAGTAAATTGGGTGATATTTTGCAGGCAAATTGGGTGATATTTCGCAAAGCAAATTGGGTGACATTTTGCTAGCAAAGTGGGTGACATTTTGATGGCAAATTGGGTGACATTTTGCAAGTAAATTGGGTGACATTATGCAAGCAAATTGGGTGACATTTTGCAAGCAAATTGGGAGCCATTTTGCAAGGAAATTGGTTGAAATTTTGCAAGCAAAGTGGGTGACATTTTGATGGCAAATTGGGTTACACTTTGCAAGCAAATTGGGCTACATCTTTCAACCAAATTGAGTTACATCTTGCAACTACAAGTGGCTGAGACCTTGCAACCATAATAGCTGGCAGCGTGCAGCCATAACTTATTTATATTGCAACCATAGCAACTTATTTAACAATATATATATTGGAGGAGAAGAGGGCTGGTAGGAAATAGATAGGGGGATGAAAATAAATATGGGGGGGAGGGGGAGGAAGATGGAGGAGGGGGAGGGAGAGAGGTGTGGGGGTTAAATTAGATCTTTAAGATTCATGCGATAATTACCAAGAATATATTTCGTTATTTACACAGTGGCCCATAAAGCGTTCCTCTCCAAATTAATGTAATTAGATACGAATCTTGTTAAGCAAGAGCTGGGAATTGTTTTGGGAGGGGGGGAGAGAGAGAGAGTGCGTGCGTGTGTAGGGTGTTGTTGCACTCATCCTAATGTAAACATGAATAATGAACTGCATGAATAAACAATCCCACTTTAACGTACAGTCTAGCCCCAGGACCCAGAGGGAAGCGTGGCCTATCCCTTCATCTATTCCTCCCCCTGTCCCATATGTCTGTCTGTCCGTCTGCCTGTCTGGTCTTGTCTCATCTCTCGCTGTCTATCTGTCTTTCTCATTTTATATCTCTGTCTCTGTTTCTGTTTCTATCTCTTTATCTCTGTCTCTCTCTGTCTCTGTCTGTCTCTCTCTGTCTCTGTCTGTCTCTCTCTCTCTCTCTCTCTCTCTCTCTCTCTCTCTCTCTCTCTCTCTCTCTCTCTCTCTCTCTCTCTCTCTCTCTCTCTCTCTCTCTCTCTCTCTCTCTTTTGCCCCCTAATTTACAAAAAAAAATAAAAGTACGAATAGTACCTTTTACTACAGTAAAAAAAAAGTAAAAAATAAGTGTAGTAAAAATACCTTTCACTACTACTACTACACTAACGTACTAAGAGTGCGTTGGTGGCCAAGCCGACCAACGCGACGACCGGAGTGGCCGTCATTTCCGTTCGGATAAGGAGGATACATATGCCAACGTGTTCGGATTATACGACAACCAGAAAGTATATACGTTTACGCTAAGGTCACCAAATTATATCATCTTAAAATATACACCCACACCAATTATGTTATCTTAACATAATTGGTGTGGGTGTATATATTAGGATAACGTAATTGGTGTGGGTGTATATATTAAGATAACATAATTGGTGTGGGTGCATATATTAAGATAACGTAATTGGTGTGGGTGTATATATTAAGATAACGTAATTGGTGTGGGTGTATGTATTAAGATAACGTAATTGGTGTGGTAGTATATATTAAGATAACATAATAGGTGTGGGTGTATATATTAAGATAACGTAATTGGTGTGGATGTATATATTATGATAACGTAACTGATGTGGGTGAATATATTAAGATAACGTAATTGGTATGGGTGTATATATTAAGATAACGTAACTGGTGTGGGTGTATGTTTTAAGATAACGTAATTGGTGTGGGTGTATATATTAAGATAACATAATTGGTGTGGGAGTATATATTAAGAAACGTAACTGGTGTGGGTGTATGTATTAAGATAACGTAACTGGTGTGGGTGTATGTATTAAGATAACATAATTGGTGTGGGTGTATATATTAAGTTAATAGTTACACCCACACTAATTGTTTGTGACGTCTGAATGTGTGTAAATGGCGGGAAAGTCCCCCCAATATTGGGGGGGAAATCCCCCCAATATGTGTGTGTGCAACATACACACACACACACACACACACACACACACACACACACACACACACACACACACACACACACACACACACACACACACACACACACACACACACACTGAACGGGGTGAGAGTAGCTTGAGGTACCACATCCATTAAGTGCGTTAATATCTTCATCAACTCATTTCAACTGTCAGAGAACCAATTGTTATTAACAGATTTTCATTTTAAGATATTTTTGTTTACATCCATCTTCACAGTCTTCCTAAACACCGGCTTTCTTGAGAAAGACATTATGAGAAAAAATTATTTAATAATTGAAGAAAAGGGGAAAACGATAAGTGAAATGGGGAAATAGAGGAAGCAATGGGTGAGGGAAAGGGGAGATAATGTAGAATAAAGTTGGAGAATATGAAAATAACAGAAAGTGTCTTTACACAGTGTTGGAAGTAAAAAAAAAAACAGGAGGAAGACCTAGAATGTATTGAAACTTTGATTGTTTACAATGACATGGAGTCCATGATAGAGCGCAAGAGAGCTAACAAGAGGGAGTGAGGGAGAGGAGGAGGGGAGCTAACGAGAAGGTGGGTGGAAGAGAGCAAGCGAGAGGGAAAAAAAAGAGCAGAAGGGGAATGGCGAAAAGGACGGAGCGAGGGACAAGCGAATGTTAATCACTGTACTCTATTTTCCTGCGACCGAGTCGCTATATGCACTTGGGTCTGTGATCAGTCTTCCATGGCTATAACCCTACCAAAACCCGGGAATATTTGGGGCATGAGAGAGAGAGAGAGAGAGAGAGAGAGAGAGAGAGAGAGAGAGAGAGAGAGAGAGAGAGAGAGACAGAGAGACAGAGAGAGACAGAGAGAGAGAGAGAGAGAGAGAGAGAGACAGAGAGACAGAGAGACAGAGAGACAGAGAGAGACAGAGAGAGAGAGAGAGACAGAGAGAGAGAGAGAGAGAGAGAGAGAGAGAGAGAGAGAGAGAGAGAGAGAGAGAGAGAGAGACAGAGAGACAGAGAGAGAGAGAGAGAGAGAGAGAGAGAGAGAGAGAGAGAGAGAGAGAGAGAGACAGAGAGAGAGAGAGAGAGAGAGAGAGAGAGAGAGAGAGAGAGAGAGAGAGAGAGACAGAGAGAGACAGAGAGACAGAGAGAGAGAGAGAGAGAGAGAGAGAGAGAGAGAGAGAGAGAGAGAGAGAGAGACAGAGAGAGACAGAGAGACAGAGAGAGAGAGAGAGAGAGAGAGAGAGAGAGAGAGAGAGAGAGAGAGAGACAGAGAGAGACAGAGAGACAGAGAGACAGAGAGAGACAGAGAGAGAGAGAGAGAGACAGAGAGAGAGAGAGAGAGAGAGAGAGAGAGAGAGAGAGAGAGAGAGAGAGAGAGAGACAGAGAGACAGAGAGAGAGAGAGAGAGAGAGAGAGAGAGAGAGAGAGAGAGAGAGAGAGACAGAGAGAGAGAGAGAGAGAGAGAGAGAGAGAGAGAGAGAGAGAGAGAGAGAGAGACAGAGAGAGACAGAGAGACAGAGAGACAGAGAGAGAGAGAGAGAGAGAGAGAGAGAGAGAGAGAGAGAGAGACAGAGAGACAGAGAGAGAGAGAGAGAGAGAGAGAGAGAGAGAGAGAGAGAGAGAGACAGAGAGAGACAGAGAGACAGAGAGACAGAGAGACAGAGAGAGAGAGAGAGAGAGAGAGAGAGAGAGAGAGAGAGAGAGAGAGACAGAGAGAGACAGAGAGACAGAGAGACAGAGAGAGAGAGAGAGAGAGAGAGACAGAGAGAGACAGAGAGAGACAGAGAGACAGAGAGAGAGACAGAGAGAGAGAGAGAGAGACAGAGAGACAGAGAGAGAGAGAGAGAGACAGAGAGAGACAGAGAGAGACAGAGAGAGACAGAGAGACAGAGAGACAGAGAGAGAGAGAGAGAGAGAGAGAGAGAGAGAGAGAGAGAGAGAGAGAGAGACAGAGAGAGAGAGAGAGATAACTTGGCCAGAGGAGTATGTTGACATCACCTATCAGGACGGTGTGTTCCTAGAACCATAAGTACTTGTGTCCTAGCATCATAGTGTCGACGACTTGCGAGGAGGGACTATGATAATTACCACCCCTGAGATAACTCGAACCAAGATTATCCAGGTTAAGGTACGCTACTACCACTCAAGAGGCCCTGTACGATGCGGACACTCACTCAACCACGTCGCTACATCGTCGAAAGGACGGTCTTTGCCAAGATATACAGCTCGTGGCTCACCGACTACGAACCCAAAGAATTCATCGCCAGTACCAACACTGAAAACCAAAACATGATGATCAAGGTTACTGCCTTGTCGAATCACCATTACCTACAACGGGGAACTATGCTTGTTCCAGGTGCCGGGAGACGAGCAGCAGGGTTATCAACGGCTTAGCTCCTCGGGCGCCGGCATTAGCCAAGTCCCGTTCAACAGAAACTTTACATTATTTCACCAAAAGAAAAAAAAAACTTTTCCTGTAAATGTCGTAATTTTGTTTCTTCCCGGAACCCGTTAATTTAAAGTTTGATTACTGGAGTCATTCTGAGGGCAAGTTATGCTCTCACATTCCGCTCTTAACGAGGGTTTGGGTCGTTCAGGAGACGAGAAGCGGAATAATTATGCTCATAACACAAGCCAGAGCTCCTGCAAAAACAAACATGCATTTGCAAAACGCTGCATTTTGCTCTCCTGGCTTCCCTAATACACTAATGTACAGTAGTTGTGTATTATGCTTACCTATGTAAGGGAGCAGGAGCCCAGCAGCATGGGCTGAATTGCTGAAAATTGTGCGCATTCTGAGTCGTTTAAGTTCTTGCCGATTGTATGAGTATTTTGTATATTGATTGATGCATTATTGCAATTATCACAACCGTTGTGGCTGCTCAGAGCCTAATTTACCCTAGAACACGAGCTGGTAACTGTTTTACAGCCAGGCCTCTAATTACTGCTAGGTGGACAGGGGTCAACGGATTGATCAACCGACGCTCAATCGTCACTCCCTTTAGGAATGTGAATCAGTGGCAATTAAATATATGTTCACTTGATGACTTGTACTCTTGGGAAGATTAGAGAAAGTCTAAATTATATATGAGAGTTATACA
>NC_091179.1:12266772-12296772 GCF_040958095.1 Procambarus clarkii
CTTCATTCAAAATTATTTTAATTCTTATAATACGTAATAAATTCGGGTACAAACATTACCATCCCACGCCGGTTCCTTTCTTTACGTCCCATATTACCCTCTTTCTCTTCCTCTTTCCCTTATTTTTCTTACCATTTTATCCCCTCCTCTTACGAGAAGGGGATAAAGATTATTTTAGAAGATCAATCACTAGGATGATTAGAGTCCCTAACATGACAGAATAGAACATTGTTTGTGTCTTCAGACTTAACACTTCTTTTGTGTTCCTTAAGTCTGACATTTAGTGTCAGACACAAACAAAGCTCTCTTCTGTCATGTGAAGGACTCTGTTCATCCTATTGATGGGTCTTCTTCTAAAATAATCTTCCCTGTCTCTACCCAGACGCCGTCTTGTTGACTCGGCTCTAACACAGGACCTTCCCAACATGAACCTGAGTCCTGGCTTTGTTGCTGTTCACTCTTCCCTTTCACAGTACATACTCAGATGCGCTAACCTTTCTAACAAACGTGATCTGACCTGATCATAACCCCCTATTTTTCTTTTCTTTTTAATCTTTCTCCTCTTATTCCTACGTTCCCTTTCTTCCGTCACCCTATTATCACACCCATCCCATCCGTACCCCTTTTTGCTTCTAGATCTTACCTTGTCGCCTTGCTCTTTCCTTCTAGGAATTACCTCCTCGGACCTGCTCCTCATCTCACTCTTGCCCTACTGAAGCCTCGTTTCCTTCACAATCGACTTGATAATGGTCCACGACGGACCGAAACGTCGTCGTCTCTTCATCTTCTAGTGTGTTGTTTGGTCATCATATCTTCAGCCACGTTATTGTGACTCATCGTCTGTATGTAATCAGGGCCTGTAGGATGTATGTGGTAAGGAGCTGTAGGATGTATGTGGAAGGACTCAGAGCAACACAGCAGAAGTCGAAGCAGAAGAATAACACACACACACACGGACTCGCTACAAGGATCTAACCGACCATAACAGAAATCCTGTAACAGGACCCAGAGATATTTACGAGGAAAATAACCGAAATCTCTTTCAATAACACGGAATATCATAAAGAGACGAGGGATTCCTGATGTCACACGAGCCTCGAGATGGAAAAGCTCGCCCGTCCACCAGCTAAAAGGTTATAATTAGCGGTGGTTCCTCCAGTCATACGGAACGAGGTCTTTATCGCGCCCGGAGCGGCGATTAGCGCTCAAAGAATTCGTTCCACGGACGCAGCTGCGAGGATTTTTTTTTTAGCTCGGTTGCGTTCCACACCTCCAGGCTAAATTTCGCGCTAAAACAGCCATTGTACATCTGAATGTTTTATTTTCCTGGGAATTTGAACAGCCAGGGACATACGGATTGTATTTCACCAGATAAATTCCCCGGGGCGAAGATTGTCGCTAGGAGGCGGTGGGGAATTTTTTTTTTCCCGGCGGCAGGAAAATTCAAATATGGTAAAAAAAAGCTGTTTTTTTCGGTTACATTGTTTTTATATATTTTTTTCCGGGATTCTTTGTTCAAAGTGGTTGGAGTAGTGAGGCTGTTGTTGCTAAAATGTTCTTGTTTACACGTGACCATGATTGGGGACCGGGCCGCAGGGACGTTGAGCCCCGAAATCATTGCAAGGTGACCATGGCAGTGAGACACTCTGCTAACATTTACCATCAAAAAATAAATGTTTTCAATTTAAGGAAAATGATATAACATTTTATATCTAAAAGATACTTTTTTCCGCGTAATTTTTTCCTATTCAAAATGTTATGCTTTACGATTCAATAATGTTTTTCGATGAATTATTTTGAAAAAAATTGCATTCTGGGGGCAGGTTTGTCCTACTTTTCGGCAGAATAGAGTTACTTTATGTCTACTTCAGCATGTTCTCGGGGATCAATGCTAAAGCGGCCCGGCCTGTGATCAGACCCGGTTGGTGGTCTGATCAAACAGCTTATTAGACGCCGCTACTCGCAGTCTGACGTATGAATCACAGCCCGGTTGATCAGGTATTCCTTTGGAGGCGTTTACCAGGTTCTCATTTGAACACGGAGAGAGGCAAGTGTAAAACCCTTTAATAATAGTGTTGAGAGGCGGGACCAAAGAGCCAGAGCTCAACCCCCGCAAACACAACTAGGTGAGCACAAACATACACACACACACACACACACACACACACACACACACACACACACACACACACACACACACACACACATACACACATACACACACACACACACACACACACACACACACACACACACACACACACACACACACACACACACACACACACACACACACACACACACATACACACACACACACACACACATACATACACACACACACACACACACACACACACACACACACACACACACACACACACACACACACACACACACACACACACTTGTAATGTCAACCACTCCAACATACACTAATTGGTGCAGCCATGATGGCACCTGGTGGAGGACCGGGCCGCAGAGACCTTGTGCCCCGAAATAATCACAAGGTAACCCTCCCCACTGCCCATCTTTTCATTTTTTTCTATTTCTGTCTTTTATCCCTTCCCCTATACTCCCTTTCTATTATTCTATTATTCTGTCTGTATGTCTTTCCTACTCTCTTACCTCCCTCTCCTCCCCCTTTCTATCTCTCTTTCTTCTTCTATGTCTGTCTGTCTGTCTCTCTCTCTCTCTCTCTCTCTCTCTCTCTCTCTCTCTCTCTCTCTCTCTCTCTCTCTCTCTCTCTCTCTCTCTCTCTCTCACTCTCTCTCTCTCTCTCTTACTCTCTTCCCTTTCTTTCCCATTCTCTCCCTTCTTTCCGTCCTGCACCACTCCTCTCCTTTACTCCCCTTTCCCTTCATCACCATCCTCCCCCCCCCCACCCCGTTCCTGCCTCTCCAGCCCTCATTATCTTTTATTGCGGAAAAAACAGACTAAAGGAGTTAATAAAAGGAGGTAAAGCTCCCCCAAGCTCTTCACAAAATCCTCAACGTTATCATCCTAATCATCAAATAATGATGAAGTTAAAATATTATAATCAAAATACTAAACAGTTGTAGTAATAATAATGATGATAATGAGAAAATGAGCGGAAGCTATGAGAGGGATTCGAACTTGCGCGCTTGAGTATTTTCATGCATATCCTTAAAGATCTCCTTAAATCTTAGGAGTACCCAGAGTGCAAGCTCGAATACTCCTCATTTTCTCATTGATTCATCGTGTAATTGTGATTTCTCTGGGTTTTAATAATAATATTAATAATTTCATGATTAGTAGTCTCCCCCAAAAATATATTAATTGAGATGTTTTCTTCCACATGTGTATTTTTTTTTTAATTCATTAACTTTTTTTCATCCATTTGATGATATTAAATTTTTTTTATGATTGCGTAAGTTACGTAATAGTCGAGATCAATATGAATTAGCATTTCAGAATAATAAGCAGATATTGGTTAGGCATCTGTCTCTCTCTGTCTCTGTCTCTGTCTCTCTCTCTCTCTCTCTCTCTCTCTCTCTCTCTCTCTCTCTCTCTCTCTCTCTCTCTCTCTCTGTCTCTGTCTCTGTCTCTGTCTCTGTCTCTCTCTCTCTCTCTCTCTCTCTCTCTCTCTCTCTCTCTCTCTCTCTCTCTCTCTCTCTCTCTCTCTCTCTCTCTCTCTATTCTCTCTCTCTCTCTCTCTCTATATATATATATATATATATATATATATATATATATATATATATATACATATATATATATATATATATATATATATATATATATATATATATATATATATATATATATATATATATATATATGATTTGCTAGCTAGCTTTTCCAAACATTTCCTAGGAGCTGAAAGGGATAGAAAATAAGTCACAAATTTCTCTTGATTGTTGTATTTTATTTTATTTGAGAGAGAGAGAAAAAGGTTGAGGGAGAGAAGGAGTAAGGTCGTTGCTGTCAAAACTACAAGAAAAATAACAAGCTGGAGCTCAAGAACATTTCAAAACAATAGATACCACTCTGATAATGGTGTTCTCTTAACCACTAATGTTAACTAGGGGTGTAATTATGTTGCACACTAACAGCTCTATTCATAGCTGAGAGAAATTGCTGACCTGGAGAACGTGCACCTTTTTTACTGCACAAATCCATTATATATAGCATCTAAATTATTGGAAACTTTTTAAAATTGATGTAAGTTTTTGTCTATAACGTAGACGGGAGATACATAATAATTAACACACCTGCAAAACAACAGATGGATTGGTTCTAAATCACCACCCGGAAATAACACTATTTTTATAATAGGTGTTATGGTAGAAAGTTGAAGGTGATCACTTTGTAAAGCATAGGTGCAATAGGTCACTTGTGTTCAAAACGAGAGCGTGATGAACACCTGAAAGAGTTCAACATCGTCAACAGCGCTGTGGATCATACGTCAGACCACGAACGGCTGGGTCTAACAGCCTGGTTGACAGGAGTACCAACCACAAGGCCTAGTCGAAGACCGGGCCCTTGAGACATTGATCCCCTGGAACCATCACAAGGATAACACTTGGAAGAATGGGGTGGGTGGGAAGAGAATGGGATGGGGGGGGGGGGGAAGGTAGAGGAGAGAATAAGAGGGAAATAATCGTGAAAGAAAAAGAGCTTGTGAGTATAAGTTTTGTTCGATCGGGAAGATGATACAGCATTCCTATATTCAGACTTCTGTAGCTTTCTCTTTTTCGATCTCTTTACTTCTCTTTTTTTCTATCTTCTCTCCTGTGCACTTTACTATCTTGCACCATCTCTCTATCTTTCTCTCTCCATCTTTCTCTCTCCATCTTTTTTCTCTCTATCCTTCTCTCTCTCTCTCCATCTTTTTTTCTTTTTTTTCTCTCTATCCTTATCTCTCTCTCTCTCTCTCTCTCTCTCTCTCTCTCTTCCTCTCTCTCTCTCTCTCTCTCTCTCTCTCTCTCTCTCTCTCTCTCTCTCTCTCTCTCTCTCTCTCTCTCTCTCTCTCTCTCTCTCTCTCTCTTTCCCTCTCTCCCTCTCTCCCTCTCTCTCTCCCTCTCTCTCTCTCTCTCTCCCTCTCTCTCTCTCTCTCTCTCTCTCTCTCTCTCTCTCTCTCTCTCTCTCTCTCTCTCTCTCTCTCTCTCTCTCTCTCTCTCTCTCTCTCTCTCTCTCTCTCTCTCTCTCTCTCTCTCTCTCTCTCTCTCTCTCTCTCTCTCTCTCTCTCTCTCTTTCCCTCTCTCCCTCTCTCTCTCCCTCTCTCTCTCTCTCCCTCTCTCTCTCTCTCTCTCTCTCTCTCTCTCTCTCTCTCTCTCTCTCTCTCTCTCTCTCTCTCTCTCTCTCTCTCTCTCTCTCTCTCTCTCCCTCTACAAAAAAAAGGTTCCTCTACAGGTTTTCCAAAGTCTGGCAAGTTAAACTTTATGTGAAGTCTTATCCGTGATCATTACGTTCGAGAGTTTGATTGTTTTCTGCGCCTTGGAGAACCCGTCCATCACTGGCGGCTTAATTCTATTGTTTTTCGACGTGACTTCAGATAAGGAGGAAAAAATCTCGGTTTGCCTTCAGCTTGGGGACGACCTCGGCCTCTCCAATCATGACGAGCTTAAGTACATTCACTAAACAGGTAATTGATCTCCTTGAACCACAACGATGATTTTGATGACTAGTCTCTTGCTGACACCAGGTCTCTTGTTGACACCTGGTCTCATGCTGACACTTGGTCTCTCACTGACACCCTCAGAGACGCTGGTACAGGAAAATCCCGGCTGTAATTCCCAATAATACACCATTATTACTACAAATAAAGCAGCAATATTATTATGCCCCCCATAGATGTATATCTGTGGAGGTTGAAGTTATAACTGGGGACCTCTTCTCCCCTATTACTCGCTTCGCTAATTTTCTGAAATCATATATTATCTCTAGTGACTGATAGTGAGAGAAAGTTGTAATTACAATACTGGATACTCTCTCTGTCTCTGTCTCTCTCTCTCTCTCTCTCTCTCTCTCTCTCTCTCTCTCTCTCTCTCTCTCTCTCTCTCTCTCTCTCTCTCTCTCTCTCTCTCTCTCTCTCTCTCTTCCTCTGCGTATATTATATTATTAATCATTGATTTATCTTAATTAAGAGGGATTGATTGCTGTAAATATTGAATAGATATTTGCCGTTTTGTTTAAGCCGAACTGGGCTCGAACCTGCGACTTAGTGATTACCCGTTCGTCACTCTGTCCACTCAGCCACCAACGCCACATCAAAGTTTAAACTTGGAAATCCACTTCTATCTCTCTATCCCATTCCTCTCCTTTTTTCCTGTCCCCATGTCAACCCACAATTCCACCCCCCTCTCTATCTCATCATTTCTTCTATCCCATCTATCCACTCTCGCAGCCTATCCTTGCCTCTGTCCTTTCCACCTATCCTTCTATAATTCCCCAGGGCTGCGAACTTTGCCAACTTAGCATGGAGAGCAGACAGGCGTGAGATCAACTCAAGGAGTCTGGCCCTCAACTTGATGCGCCAACCAGTCCCTTGAGATGTCTTAATTATTGGGTTATTAGTTGTAGAAATGTAAGGTGTGGTGGTTGTGATGGTGGTAGAGTGTGGTGGTTGTGTTAGTGATGGTGTTAGAGTGTGGTCGTTGTGTGTGTGTGTTAGTGATGGTGTTAGAGTGTGGTGGTTGTGTGTGTGTGTTAGTGATGGTGGTAGGCTGTGATGGTGGTAGGTTTGGTGGTAGAATGATAGTGATGGTAGAGGGTTAGTGCTGTTGTTGTAGTATTGAAGTGTTAGTGGTTAAAGTAGTGGAGGCAAAGCCTGTGTGGTGTGTGTGTGGGGGGGGGGGGTGGTTGTGGTGGAGATAGTGGTAGTGCAATGGTGGGGGGTTGTGGTGGAGGTAGTGGTAGGGTGATGGTGGTGGTAGAGATACTGGTAGTGTGATAGTGGTGGTGGAGATAGTGATAGTGCGGTGGTGTCTCGCTCTCTTTCTCTCTCGCTGGCTCTCTTTCTCTCGCTGGCTCTCTACCAAGCATACAGCGCCAGTTCTCACTAACAAGCAACACTGGTGGCACCAGTATTGACGATGAAAAACCCTTTCATATCCTCCCCTTCAAATTATACAAAAAAATCTTATTATACCTATTAAAATATGTCGCAAATTGGCTAAAAACAATTAAAACACATTAACTCGCAGTAGTTAATGTATGTATTAGCTAAGTAAACTCATATAACATGATACTAATCAACTGTTCCGTGGTACAGTTTCTACAGACTAGAGTGCGTCTGGGAAAACTCCGTGCTCAGGTTCGAACCCTAATCAATGTTTCTGTTGGATCTGTTCTTTGATATATGACGTTCATGTGATATCTCTGTGTATGACACTAAATTTATATTCTTATCTTTGTGTACCATATGTTGATGAGAGAAATAGGAGAAGGTTCTTTACCGTAACTGGTCTTGGGTCGTTGGGGGGGAAGCATTTTTGGATTTTTCTTTGAAATTGACTACGAAAATGGGAATTGGATGAGAAGTGAGAGAGAGAGCCTTCTGTTATTCTGTTCAGAAACAACTAGTGTTAATAGCACAAATTTCAAGGTCGTTTGTTATTTGTACAATGTAATTAAGTGTAATCTCTATATTATAGATCTGATTAAGGTTTTCTTTAATTTTGGCCTTATATTCCTGCCAAAATGCACACGCACACACACACACACACACACACACACACACACACACACACACACACACACACACATTTAAGGCACTTGAGAATGTAGAGGCAAACTCCATTCATAACTTTAACAGCATATATGTTAAGAAGAATTGGTCATTGCATTAGACAACCAACGGCTAGAAAAGCGGGGTCCAAGAACAAGATCTCGATCCTTCAGGCACAAATAAGCAAATAGATGAATACACACAGTGCAAAAACACGTAAAAACACCAAAATACTTAAGAATATTACTTTCGTTAAATACAGTAGTATTTCCCTACATTTTTGGTGTTAGAGGCATCACATCTCCTTCGAGGCATCACATCTCCTTCGAGGCATCACATCTCCTTCGAGGCATCACATCTCCTTCGAGGCATCACATCTCCTAAGAGGCATCACATCTAAGAGGCATCACATCTTCGAGGCATCACATCTTCGAGGCATCACATCTCCTAAGAGGCATCACATCTTCGAGGCATCACATCTCCTTCGAGGCATCACATCTCCAAAGAGGCATCACATCTCCAAAGAGGCATCACATCTCCTAAGATGCATCACATCTCCTAAGAGGCATCACATCTACTGCCTCATCTGTCACTCATCTCGCCAGGGTATGGAAATGGTTGCAGTCAGAAGGAAACTTATTTCACAGCCAAGGGGCGTGCCTCCCCTGCTTTAATACCCTGCTTCCCTCCCCTGCTCCCATCCCTTGCATCTATTCTCTGCTGTTCTCATTAGTCTCGTTAACATAAGTAAAAATTAATAAACAGGATTTTTATTGTGTGTGTGGATTGTACGTGCATTTGTGTGTATGTGAGTGGGTAGGTGTGAGTGTGTGTATGTCAGTTTACCTGTGTGTATTTATGTCAGTTTATCTGTGTGTATGCCAGTTTACAGGTGTTTGTGTCTGTATGTCAGTTTACCTGTGTATGTGTGTACACTATGATACCCCGTCACAGAAATTAGTAACAAAAACCTTAAAAAAAACACCAAAACAGTAATGAAATGTTACAAGAGGAGTCACAATTCTCTCTCTCTCTCTCTCTCTCTCTCTCTCTCTCTTTTACACCCTATCTCACTCTGTCGCATACACACCCTGTCCCATTTACCCTCTCTCATTCACACAGCCTGTCCCTTTTACCCTCTCACTCTCTTACACCCAGACTCTCTTTCCCTTTCTCTCTCTCTCTCTCTCTTTCGCTTCCTCCCTCTAACACATTAATCCTAGGTAAGCTAGCTTTTATACCCAGCCGATGGATCAGGACAGGGCTTAACCCGCAGGTCTCTAAGGGCGATATTCCCCTGGCGATGACCTGGAACCTGACCCATCGCAGTCGACGGATTAATACGCCAATCCTTCCCTCTCGCCTGTTTCTACGTCACCATGGTGACATCTGCAACATCTGCAACATCTGCAACATCTGCAACTAGGGGAAGGAATAAGTTTGCAATGAAGCCAGTTGCACCTGGAATCAAATGTTCCACTCAGAAAACGACTGATGGGTGTTCAATCCCATTTGATTGGAGGTGCATATGGCGTGTTCTGAGAGCTGGTTTGAAATCTTATTTATTTGTAGCTTTTCGTCATTTAAGTTGAAGGATTTTATATGTGGCTGAGAGGACTGTTGTAACAGCAGTTTATAGGCTAACGAGCTTTAATCCTGCCTGGAGCGTATCTGGAGTGGGCTCTAGAAGTTGTTCTTCCCTTCAAAAACACCAATTAGATAAGTTCGTGCAAAGCAGTGCCAGACCAATCAGGCTGTAGTGGATATGTGGGCCTGCGGGCAGCTACAAACAACAAACAGCCTGTTGGACCAAGTTATCACAAGTTGAGCCTGGCCTCAGGCTCAGGCTTACCTTTACAAGGTAAGATCCATTCACCACCTCCCCCCCCCCCCCCCCCTCCACTCCCCCCACCAAGCTCGGTCTGGAGCTAGGCTTGAGTTTGTCAAGTTAACGAGGTCCAATAGACCGTTAACTTGGTCCAATAAACAGTTAACTAGGTCCAACAGACCGTTAACTATGTTCAACAGATCGTTAACTAGGTCCAACAGACCGTTAACTAGGTCCAACAGACCGTTAACTAGGTCCAACAGACAGTTAACTAGGTCCAACAGACCGTTAACTAGATCCAACAGACCGTTAACTAGGTCCAACAGACAGTTAACTAGGTCCAACAGACAGATAATTAGGTCCAACACAGTTAACTAGGTCCAACAGACCGTTAACTAGGCCCAACAGACCGTTAACTAGGTCCAACAGACCGTTAACTAGGTTCAACAGACCGTTAATTAGGTCCAACAGACCGTTAATTAGGTCCAACAGACAGTTAACTAGGTCCAACAGACAGTTAACTAAGTCCAACAGACAGTTAACTAGGTCCAACAGACAGTTAACTAGGTCCAACAGACAGTTAATTAGGTCCAACAGACAGTTAACGAGGTCCAACAGACCGTTAATTAGGTCCAACAGACCGTTAACTACGTCCAACAGACCGTTAACTAGATCCAACAGACCGTTAACTAGATCCAACAGACCGTTAACTAGGTCCAACAGACAGTTAACTAGGTCCAACAGACAGTTAACGAGGTCCAACAGACCGTTAATTAGGTCCAACAGACCGTTAACTACGTCCAACAGACCGTTAACTAGATCCAACAGACCGTTAACTAGATCCAACAGACCGTTAACTAGATCCAACAGACCGTTAACTAGATCCAACAGACCGTTAACTAGATCCAACAGACCGTTAACTAGGTCCAACAGACCGTTAATTAGGTCCAACAGACCAAGGAACGACCCGCAGGCCCTCATATTAAACCACAACCTGTTGGTACAGAACTTTTCACTGTGCTTTGATTAAATTTTGTTTGACTCTTACTCTTTGCATTCCGTTAATGGTCTACTTATATTAACACCTACTAGTTTAGTAGGTATTAATATATTAATAATATATCACCTACTAGGGAGCCGGTCGGCCGAGCGGACAGCACGCTGGACTTGTGATCCTGGGTTCGATCCCAGGCGCCGGCGAGAAACACTGGGCTGAGTTTCTTTCACCCTATGCCCCTGTTACCTAGCAGTAAATAGGTACCTGGGTGTTAGTCAGCTGTCACGGGCTGCTTCCTGGGGGTGGAGGCCTGGTCGAGGACCGGGCCGCGGGGACACTGAAGCCCTGAAATCATCTCAAGATAACCTCTCAAGAAGATAACCTACTAAAGATGGGACGGAAAAACGCATTAAGATGTGTATATATGATATAGTGCTTTATACCCTCTCACATTCAAAGCAATTATGTTATTGTGTCTTTTTAATCTCGTTTTATCTAGATATTTGATTGTAACTACAACACGAAGTCAAATGTTGGGAAAAGAATCTGAGTCTTAGTGTATTCTAACATTTTTCAACCTTTCTGGTGCATTTAGAGACTCTGAAAGTCAGATCAAATGTTATATTGGGAGGTTGTGGTGATCTAGACGTAATTATTTATTTTTGTGAGCTATGAGACTTGTGAAATGCTGGCCATTGTGAGCTTAACTGTGTTTATGGGGAAATGTTCAACACGTATCTTAGAAGTTCATCATCTAACTCATTACAAGATGCAGCCTGGTAATAGCTCTATGTTCAGGCATCCATTTTTGAGAGGCTCCCCCTCTCATTTTTTTGGCTAGGGAATAATATGAGTGAAATTAAATGCAAGTTAACCACGAGTCATGTGAGTGATGGGGCTGCGGATCTACAGGACAGATTAAATACAATTAGTAGAGGGATCAAGGGTACTTCTAAGCTACATGTTGGGATACCTAGCTTGGGGGTAACAGTAATTATTTAGGCATTACTGTCACAAGGAGATGGCTTGTTGACTAGCCATATAAATCCTGTTGAAGTCCAAGATTTCTGTTGCATGAGCCGCTTGTGCAAAATGAGTTTGATCCAGGATAGCCCCTTGAATCTGCTGATGGTACATTGCTCATTTTCATACTCAAATTTAAGTGTGGGAATTTATTACATGATATCTTGGTTATCTTGAGATGATTTTGGGGCTTTAGTGTCCCCGCGGCCTGGACCAGGCCTCCACCCCCCAGGAAGCCGCCCGTGACAGCTGACTAACATCCAGGTACCTATTTTACTGCTAGGTAACAGGGGGCATAGGGTGAAAGAAACTCTGCCCATTGTTTCTCGCCGGCGCCCGGGATCGAACCCGGGACCACAGGATCACAAGTCCATCGTTCTGTCCGCTCGGCCGACCGGCTCCCATGATGTAAAGTGTCTCTTAACAAAGCTGATGTATTTAGAGATAAGTTCGTTATGATTCTCTTAACGAGCAAAATATTTTTAGTTATTTGACTCTGTAGAGGCCAGATTTACAAGTGATTCGGAGAGTTGTCAGGAGTGCGCTCAAAAATATATTTAAAAAATCAAGTAAGCAAATTCAATCGAAAATGCGACGATAAACGTGAGGGATTAATGTCATTGCATATTAGCTTGAAAGGCGGAGTCGAGGAGCTAATGTTCGGCTTTCAAAGACGAGTCTAACATCATATAAGAAGATATTCCCACTAAAAAATTATAGGAGGAAATTATATTACAACAAAAAATTGATCGTTGATATGGAACTAGTTTTTTACATTTTCCGAAGGGAGGAGATGGTTATTGGGGGTAGGAGGGACGTAGGTGGCGAGGGATGAGGGGGAGAGGGCTTATGGAAAAGGGGTGGGGGGGGGTGTGTGATGGATCGGGATAGGGGGAACGACTTGCTAATCTTCCCGTTCCTCCTGCAGACTTATCCTTGTAACCTTCCTTCCCACTTCCGTGTCCCCCCTTTCCCACCCTACTTCTTTCTCTCTCTCTCTCTCTCTCTCTCTCTCTCTCTCTCTCTCTCTCTCTCTCTCTCTCTCTCTCTCTCTCTCTCTCTCTCTCTCTCTCTCTCTCTCTCTCTCTCTCTCCCTCCCTCTCCCTCCCTCCCTAGAGTAAGTTAGAGACGCCTGACAAACAGGAAACCAATGAAGCCGTGAGACACCAGAAAGGAAGAGGGAGTGAGTATAAGGGTAAAAACCTGTGTTTTTTCTAATCCTCATTATGCCCCTTCCTCTTTATCGCTAGTTCCTCTTCCTCTTCTTACTCCCATTAATAATCAGGCGAAAGCTCACAATGTAACAATCCGGAACAAATAATTGAAGGTTGTTTAACGTAACTGCATTAAACTCGTGCGAAAATAAACGACCCATCTATAACCTTTTGAAGAATGTTTATACTCTCATTGGTCCGAAAGCAGCGTACGTCTAACGAGGCCTTTCTTTAATTAATTATACTACCCAATTTTGTCATTTTTTTATATTTTTTATAATTTTGGGGTAGAGTGTATAATACAAAAAAAATATTGCATTGTAGGAACGGGCTGCTGATATAACCTTATTACTTGGGTAGAGTTGGATAATAAGGCTCATAATCTCAGTATTTTGTAATGTATATATCAACCTCCAGGATTTTTTTGACAACTTTGAAGATAATTCAGTGCTCTGTTGGTCGTGTCTGTTGGTTCTGTTGTCGTAGCTTCTGCTTCTCTCTTTTGTATCTGTTTGTTTTTTATTTCTGTTTGTGGTTTAATCTACTGTTGTGGCTGTTTTATCTTCCCTGTGCTTTATAATGCCTGCCTTATCTACCCTCTGTTTTATAATGCCTGCTTTATCTACTACGTGACTTTTAATGGCTACTTTATCTACCCTGTGTTTTATAATAGCTACTTTATCTACCCTGTGTTTTATAATGGCTGCTTTATCTACCCTGCGCCTTATAATGCCTGCTTTATCTACCCTGCGCTTTATAATGGCGGCTTTATCTACCCTGCGCTTTATAATGCCTGCTTTATCTACCCTGCTCTTTATAACGCCTGCTTTATCTACCCTGCTCTTTATAATGGCTGATGTCACTAATGCAATATATACAAACTCCTCTATAGTCATGTCAAATGGATATGACACTTAGTTTTTAATCTACTGATGTCATGTCATGTTAATGAAATGACTTGGTACGGTAGGCAATTCCTTGACAGTGTCATGTCTTACAAGAGATAAATCCTTGACGGTGTCATGTCATACCAGAGATAAATCCTTGACGGTGTCATGTCATACCAGAGATAAATCCTTGACGGTGTCATGTCATTCCAGAGATAAATCCTTGACGGTGTCATGTCATACTAGAGATAAATCCTTGATGGTGTCATGTCATACCAGAGATAAATCCTTGACGGTGTCATTTCATACTAGAGATAAATCCTTGACAGTGTCATGTCATACCATAGATAAATCCTTGACGGTGTCATGTCATACCAGAGATAAATCCTTGACGGTGTCATGTCATTCCAGAGATAAATCCTTGACGGTGTCATGTCATACTAGAGATAAATCCTTGACGGTGTCATGTCATACCAGAGATAAATCCTTGACAGGGTCATGCCATACGAGGTATCCTTGGCCGTACTACAGATAAGGCTTTGGTATTGGTTTCAAAAGTGAGAATATATTAAGACTTTGCAGGATGACTCGTGCCAGTGCATGACCCTGTCATGGGAGTCTTCTAAGGAACAGATTATACTGAGATATGTGTCACGTGTGAGACTTTTCATGACACGAAATGACGTCTATTACCGTTAGCTACGTTACCTTGTGATTGAAGAAGAGGA
This sequence comes from Procambarus clarkii, assembly GCF_040958095.1. Taxonomy (NCBI): domain Eukaryota; kingdom Metazoa; phylum Arthropoda; class Malacostraca; order Decapoda; family Cambaridae; genus Procambarus; species Procambarus clarkii. Next base: position 12,281,143 of record NC_091179.1, read on the forward strand.
GGAGGAGGTCTTGGCAATATCAATTAAACCCCAATTGGATGAAATTAGACCCAGTTTATATAAACCATTTACTAATTATCTCTGTAAACACGGATTAATCCATTTCGAACATCATAATTTTTTTACGCAAATTTCGTACCATAATAACTCGATTCTTTCGTACATGTTCTCCTTAAGTAATCAAGTCTCCATTTAGGCGTTTAGTATTCCGTGTAGATCTGGGCTGGCGTTCACTAAGCATTGTCTTCCCCCGAAATCACGCAGAGCTGAAGCAAAAGTTTGTTTAGGAATGAGGTCGCTCTTACGTGCCACTCTGGAATCTTGGGCCTGGAACGGCTGGAATGTAGGAATCCAGGATTCTGAGAACGTTGGCATGTCTCTCCCAGACAGTGGTCTAAATACGAACAGTTAATTACCCTCCGTCAGTGCCCGTCTATCAGTCTGTCCCAATGTGTTCGTTCGAGTGCCAGACTGTCTCGGTCTGTTGGCTGATTAAGTTGCTGTCTTCAGATATGGACAGTCAGTCTTCCTACTGGCTTGAAACACAGGCAGTCAGAGTACCAGGCGGGTGGATACCTCTAATCAGAGCACCAGCAAGCCTGAGCCTGACAATCAGAGTATCTTTCTAATCTGGGAATGGAGACAGGCTGTTGGGTATCCTGGGTCGAACCTCTTTGCAAACTTCTCGAGCTTTTTTAAGTTTTCTTGTGTGCTTTTAAAGGTGGGGGCTCCACACACACACACACACACACACACGCACACACACACACACACACACACACACACACACACCCTTCCCAACCATAAACACACACACACACACACACACACACTATGGGGCCTCGTAGCCTGGTGGATAGCGCGCAGGACTCGTAATTCTGTGGCGCGGGTTCGATTCCCGCACGAGGCAGAAACAAATGGGCAAAGTTTCTTTCACCCTAAGCGCCCCTGTTACCTAGCAGTAAATAGGTACCTGGGAGTTAGTCAGCTGTCACGGGCTGCTTCCTGGGGTGTGTATGTGTGTGTGTGGTGTAGAAAAAAAAATAGTAGTTAGTAAACAGTTGATTGACAGTTGAGAGGCGGGCCGAAAGAGCAAAGCTCAACCCCCGTAAAACACAACTAGTAAACACACACACACACAAACATCCCAGGCAGGGTGAGACGTATGGGAAAGTCTCCTTACACCCGTTGCCTCTGTTCACCCAGCAGTGATTAGGAACCTGGGGTGTTAGTCAACTGTTGTGGGTGGCATCCTGGGAAATGGTCAAATGCTGCATATATCCCAGGTATACTACATACATCCCAGGTACACTCGAATACTCACCTAGTTGTACTCACCTAGTTGTGCTCGCGGGGGTGGAGTTCTGGCTCTTTGGTCCCGCGTCTCAACTGTAAATCAACAGGTGTACAGATTCCTGAGCCTATTGGGCTCTATCATATCTACATTTGGAACTGTGTATGGAGTCAGCCTCCACCACATCACTGCCTAATGCATTCCGCCTGTTAACTACTCTGACACTGAGAAAGTTCTTTCTAACGTCCCTGTAGCTCATTTGGGTACTCAGTCTCCACCTGTGTCCCCTGGTTCGCGTACCACCCGTGTTAAAAAGTTTATTGTTTTGTACCCTGTCAATTCCTCTAAGAATTTTGTAGGTAGTGATCATGTCTCCCCTTACTCTTCTGTCTTCCAGTGTCGTGAAGTGCATCTCAAACTGCCTTTCCTCGTAACTCATGCCTCTTATTTCTGGGACTAGCCTAGTGGCATACCTCTCCAGCTTTGTCTTTTGCTTGACAAGGTACGGGCTCCATGCTGGAGCCACATACTCCAGGATTGGTCTTACATATGTGGAATTCAAGGTTCTGAATGATTCCTTACACAGGTTCCTGAAGGCTGTTCTGATGTTAGCCAGCCTCGCGTATGCCGCAGACGTAATTCTTTTTATGTGGGCTTTAGGAGACAGGTTTGGTGTGATATCAACTCCTAGATCCTTCTCTCTGTCCGTTTCATGAAGGACTCCATCTCCCATTCGGTATCCTGTGTCTGGTCTCCTGTTTCCACCGCCTAGTTTTCATGTGGGTATGTGTGCGCGTGTTATAGAGAAATGTATGTAGAGGACATAATAGAGGAAAAATAAATTCGTTAGAAAGGCGAGGTCCAATAGCTAATAGCTCGATTCTGCAGGCACAAACAGTAAGTACACATACACACACACACACACACACACACACACACACACACACACACACACACACACACACACACACACACACACACCAGGCGCCTGGATTGCTGGTTGGACAGCGCTCTGGACTCGTAATGCTAGGGTCCGGGTTCAATCCCCGGTGAAGGCAGAAACAAAAATGTTTGTTTAAAAAACAAAGAGTTTCTTCCACCCTGATGTCCCTGCTACCTAGCAGTAAAGAGGTACCTGGGAGTTAGTCAGCTGTTATGGAGCTGCTTCCTGTGTGTGTGTGTTGGGGGGGGGGAGGGGAAATTAGTTAATAGTTAGTAACAATTGATTGACAGTTGAGAGGCGGGCCGAAAGAGCAGAACTCAACCCCCCGCAAGCACAACTAGGTGAATATATATACACACACATACACACTTACATATACACACGTAAAACTCCCTCTTTTACCTAAAGAGCGACAAGACTCGCCTTACAGCCACGTCTCTAACACCACTTACACCCCCGCTAATCCATCCTTGTACCGCAAGTTAAGCCTGTACTAAAACCCCACCTTAACTCTGCGTTAACTCCGCGTGCGCGTAGCTCCCTGGCACAAGGGGACTTGAAACATGTATGACCACAGTATGTAAGATCTCACACACGTAAGGTCACACACACACACAAAGAAATGGATACAAATGAGCTCACGTTGCAATGTCTTGTACCAACTACATAGAGGAGCATTAAACTCGCTTACGCTAATAGAAATGGGTGTGGTGTGGGTGTGGGTGTGGGGAAAGAGGGGGGGAAAGTGGGGGGAAGGGGCGTCGCAAGGGATCCAATTAGGTTTAAAATTTCATCAGGTTTCTTAGCTTGGGTTGTAAATTGGATCTATTGCTTAATTAAGTTGATTAGGTTACTTAAGAGGGAGTTAACTTGTTGGTCCGCCGACTTTCGTATTTAGGTGCGTTTAGCGGGGGGAATGTGCTGCTTCTCTCGGTGTCTGGGATGTGCTGTGGTGTGCTGTGGTGTGAGTTGTGGAGTGATGTGCTGTGGTGTGAGTTGTGGAGTGATGTGCCTGTGGTGTGAGTTGTGGAGTGATGTGCTGTGGTGTGAGTTGTGGAGTGATGTGCTGTGGTGTGAGTTGTGGAGTGATGTGCCAGGCTTGAGATGTGTTATGGTGTGCTGTGTGCTCACCTTGTTGTACTCTCCTAGATGTGCTTGCGGGTGTAGAGCTCTGGCTCTGTGTGTGCGTGTGTGGGTGTGTATGTTTTACTTGTGTGAATGTGTGTATTGCTCGTGTATGTACTACGCATGTGTAGCGTCGACGCATGTTGGGGATACGCGGTTATTTCTTTTGTCAGTTTTCATCAGTGTCTCTCCATCAATCTCTGTTTTAGCCAGACACGATGATACGTCTCTATTTCATCGGTTTGGTCTCAGTCTCTCTCTCTGTCTCTCTCTCTCTCTGTCTGTCTGTCTGTCTCTCTCTCTGTCTCTGTCTCTCTCTCTCTCTCTCTCTCTCTCTCTCTCTCTCTCTCTCTCTCTCTCTGTCAATCTATCTATCTATCTATCTATCTATCTATCTATCTATCTATCTATATATATATATATATATATATATATATATATATATATATATATATATATATATATATATATATATATACCAGATTTTATTCTTATTTTAAGTTTATTTACCACCTTATTCTTTATTCTCTCTCGTGTCATCTTTATTCACCTGTCTAAGGGCACTTTCTTCACTTCCTCCTCATTCGATTTGCTCAGTAGAGGAAAGAAGGAACAGGGTAGACATGATTACGACATACAAGATTATAACGTGGATAGATAAAGTAGGTATACAGTCAGGATTTATATTTAGCTATACTAGAATAAGGGGAAACAGATGTAAACTAGAGAGGCAATCGAGACACAGATGCTAATGTGAGCTTCTTCAGTGTCAGGTCACACAGGAATTTTATGGATTTAATGAAGAAAGATAGGTGATAAAATTGAGGGAAAGAGTTATTGCACTGAACTACAACGAGAAAGAAAGAGAGAGAGAGAGAGAGAGAGAGAGAGAGAGAGAGAGAGAGAGAGAGAGAGAGAGAGAGAGAGAGAGAGAGAGAGAGAGAGAGAGAGAGAGAGAAAGGCACAGAACGGGGGACGGGGGTGATATAATCATTTCGTTCAAGATACGGAGATAAAGAGACAAGATGGGAGAAAATGGAACATGTAGTAATTTTATATACAATCCCTCGTGGTCACTGATAAGTAACCATTGATAGGTAAGTACCACCTCCACACACACACACACACACACACACACACACACACACACACACACACACACACACACACACACACACACACACACTACCCCCACCACTAACATCCACCTCCACACACACACTACCCCCACCACTAACATCCACCTCCACACACACACACTACCACCACTAACATCCACCTCCACACACAAACACTACCACCACTAACATCCACCTCCACACACACACTACCCCCACCACTAACATCCACCTCCACACACACACTACCCCCACCACTAACATCCACCTCCACACACACACTACCCCCACCACTAACATCCACCTCCACACACACACACTACCACCACTAACATCCACCTCCACACACAAACACTACCACCACTAACATCCACCTCCACACACACACACTACCACCACTAACATCCACCTCCACACACAAACACTACCCCCACCACTAACATCCACCTCCACACACACACTACCCCCACCACTAACATCCACCTCCACACACACACTACCCCCACCACTAACATCCACCTCCACACACACACACTACCACCACTAACATCCACCTCCACACACAAACACTACCACCACTAACATCCACCTCCACACACAAACACTACCACCACTAACATCCACCTCCACACACAAACACTACCCCCACCACTAACATCCACCTCCACACACAAACACTACCACCACTAACATCCACCTCCACACACAAACACTACCACCACTAACATCCACCTCCACACACAAACACTACCCCCACCACTAACATCCACCTCCACACACAAACACTACCACCACTAACATCCACCTCCACACACAAACACTACCACCACTAACATCCACCTCCACACACACACTACCACCACCACTAACATCCACCTCCACACACACACACTACCACCACCACTGACATCCTCTGTGCTTGACAGAAATAAAAGCGAAAGCAATCGCCATTTCCGTCAGCTATTTCGTGCAGAGGGTCCTCATGCAACATCCGGGGTCTGGCCGACGGCCTCCCTGCCGGCCAGAGGGCTGCTTGCAACGGCAGCTCCTACGAGCCACAGAAGCATAAGAGTGGTTCTTGACTCATTCAGGGTTCCAAGGTCTGGCGGAGTTCATTTACAAATGTTTCATTTATTCATTTATTCTCAGTTTTATATCTGAGTGTGTGAGTGTGTGAGTGTGTGAGTGTGTGAGTGTCTGGTAGAGGGGTTATGCTATATGTATTCACCTAAAGGTTCTAGCAATAAATCTCTCTCTTCTTATGTTAATAATTGGTTGAGTAGACCACACACTAGAAGGTGAAGGGACGACGACGACGTTTCGGTCCGTCCTGGACCATTCTCAAGTCGATTGTGATGAGGAAGTAGGTAATAATTGGTTATTTATAATAATATAATAATAATGATAATAATTGGTTATTTATAATAAATCTCTCTCTCCTCTTATCTCTTATGTTGATAATTGGTTTAAGGATGTGTGCTATGCTGACTTTATATCTCTCTTTCTAATATTATCTACTTATTTTCGGTTCGTATTCTAAAAATAATTTTCTTTTCTCTCTATGGCTCATGTATGGCCTTAGTTTTCTTCTGTGCTTTTATTTTTGTTGAATACTGTATCTCTTTTTTATTCTATGAACCCATTTAAGATCTTGCATGTCGCTGGCATGTCTCCCATGGTCCTTCCTCTAGTGTGGAGAGGTTTATGCAGACGTAAGAGAGAGCGAAACATGTGCAACCTGTGGGGAGCGAGTTGTTGTTGTTGTTATAGATTCAGCTACTCGAAACAAGTTCCAAAAGCACGGGCTATGGTGAGCCCGTAACTTACCTGGCACAGGAGCAGGGCAAGTAGCACGGGCTATGGTGAGCCCGTAACTTACCTGGCACAGGAGCGGGACAAGTAGCACGGGCTATAGTGAGCCTGTAACTTACCTGGCACAGGAGCGGGGCAAGTAGCACGGGCTATAGTGAGCCCGTAACTTACCTGGCACAGGAGCGGGACAAGTAGCACGGGCTATAGTGAGCCTGTAACTTACCTGGCACAGGAGCGGGGCAAGTAGCACGGGCTATAGTGAGCCTGTAACTTACCTGGCACAGGAGCGGGGCAAGTAGCACGGGCTATGGTGAGCCCGTAGTGGACTTACCTGGCACAGGAGCGAGGGATGTCGGGCATTAAGTAAGGTAAGAGAGAGGTGAAGGGAGAGGTGAGGTGGAGGAAATTCCTAGAGGAAGGTAAGAGCAAGGTGAAAGGTACAGAAGGAATGGGTGTATTAAAGGGGTGAAAGAACGAGGGTAATAATGGGTATAAGAATGGGAACGTAAGAATAAGAAGAAAAAGAGAAAAAGAATGGTTAGGCTTGTCAGGTCACCTAACCTGACAAGGTGACCTGACAAGCCTAAGAAATGGCTTAGAAAGGTTAGCGCATCATAGTATGTACTGTGAGAGGGAAGAGTCAACAGCAACAAAGCCAGGACTCAGGTTCATGTTGGGAAGGTTGTGTATCAAAGCCGAGTCAACAAGACGGCGTCTGGGTAGAGTAGAGGCAGGAAAGATTATTTTACAAGACCAATAGGATGATTAAGAGTCCCTAACATGACAGAAGAGAACATTGTTTGTGTCTGCAGACTTAACACTTCTTTTGTGTTCCTTAAGTCTGTCATATAGTGGACGGCCAGTTTCCCCAAAGTAAATGTATTCAACCGAGAGGTTTAGTTCCGTTAACCTCTCTTCGTTGATCAATTTCCCCAGTTCAGGAAAATCTCGTTTATTCGTTCACAGTTTCTCGCATCTGGGAGCCGGTCGGCCGAGCGGACAGCACGCTGGACTTGTGATCCTGTGGTCCTGGGTTCGATCCTAGGCGCCGGCGAGAAACTATGGGCAGAGTTTCTTTCACCCTATGCCCCTGTTACCTAGCAGGTAAATAGGTACCTGGGTGTTAGTCAGTTGTCACGGGCTGCTTCCTGGGGGTGGAGGCCTGGTCGAGGACCGGGCCGCGGGGACACTAAAGCCCCGAAATCATCTCAAGATAACCTCAAGATAACCATCACTTTAGGCTGTAACAGATGTGGGGTTCCATGCCGGGGCTTTGTACTCAAGCATCTCACGCAGGTCGTTGATGTTAATTTTTTTATGGGGGTTGACTCCTGAAGGTATAGTTTAGGAACTTTAATAGTTGGCGATTTCTCACCGACAATATTCTAATATTTACATCGCACCGCGCATGCGTTGTGTTGTTGTGGCTGTGATTGGGTCCTGATTGACTGTTCTGTTGCCTCAAATTGATTAATTGATTGATTGATGAAGATTAAGCCACCCAAGAGGTGGCACGGGCATGAATAGCCCGTAAGCCTCAGATGCTGGTGTCTCTACTCTTATAACTCTTCATCTGACATGGATCTGAAGGCTATTGTTATTGCTATAGATTCAGCTACTCGGAACAAGTTCCAAGTAGCACGGGCTATGGTGAGCCCGTAACTTACCTAGCACAGGAGCGGGACAAGTAGCACGGGCTATGGCAGGCCCGTAGGGAACTTACGGATCTGAAGGTAATTTTCAACGTTGATGAACGTTCATCTCAGCGTTCATCTGTTGTTCACGACGGTTCAAATACGGCATTCATTTGTTCACGATTGTTCAAATGCGGCGTTCATCTGTTTTTTTAAGAACTGTTTCAATAGAAATGTCTTATTACCCCCGTCTTTACTGAAAGAAAAAATTCATTCTTACCGTAAAACATTTAGAAAAAGCAAGAAAGCAACAGTTCGGTAGATCACCATGAATTAAAATATTTGAAGAGTTAAAAAATAAGGTAATTACGTATTTACGATGTAATATACCTGAATATAAAGAGCGTGCCTGAAATACACAAAAATATACCTGATGGATCAAATTTTCATACAAGATGCCAGGTAGAGGAGATATGTATATATTAAAATTGTGTTTATTTTGTATAATATCTGTATTTTTTAATACACGTCGCGATGTTAAGTATTAATTTCCAGACAACCTACTTATACGGCTTCCAGGGTGGGTGAGCTGGGTGTGGGGGGGGGGAGGGGGAGGTGTGTCTGGGTGAGGTGTAGATGGGTGAGAATGGGGAGGTAGGGGGAGAGGATTGGGTTTAATGTGTAGACGGATGAGGGAGAAGTGATTTGGGAGTGAGGTGAGCTAGGATTGGAAAGAGAGTGTGGGGTTGTGTTGAATAGGGTGATTGGAAGTGTGTTTGGGGGGAGTGTGGTGTTAAGTAGGGAGAGAGGGTTGGGTTTAGGGTGTGAGGAGAGGAATAGGATAATGGGGCTAGGATTAAGGGTGTCTTCCACCGGAAGGTTGCATGCACCCCGCTTCCACCGCACAGCACAATGGATGTAGGCCAGAAGGAAGGTAATTTATAATACAACAGCTCATATTTGTGGTCATTTATTAAACAACAGCGACTGGCTTCCCACTGTGCGTGTGTATGTGTACTCACCTATTTGTACTTGCGGGGGATGAGCTTCTACTGTGTGTGTGTGTGTGTGTGTGTGTGTGTGTGTGTGTGTGTGTGTGTGTGTGTGTGTGTGTGTGTGTGTGTGTGTGTGTGTTAGTAGGGCATAAGTTCATTGCCCCCGGCTCTTGGACATTGTACACAGAGATAGACAAGAAGGTGTGTGAAGAACTCAACAAGAGAATCAAGGAGATCTTAACAATAGAGCAGGGCAAGTCCCAGAAATAGTAGAGATGGCGGTAAGCCAAGCAATCTTGCACGAGTTTAGATTGACTTGAGATGAGTTCAAGAGGCACTTGCGGGAGCTAGACATAACAAAGGGTGTTAGACATCATCAAGGATAGTATAGGATGGTGCTGACTGTACTATGCATGCTATACTCTATGGTGTATAACAGGTCACTGGAAAAGAAGACCTACCAAAAAGTTGGAAGACAGCTAATATAGTCCCAATATCCAAAAAGTTTGTCAGTCAGGGGGCACTTAGCTAGAGCCCCATATCCCTAAACAAATGCCTGTAGCACATCCTTGAGAGAAGGAACCTTGTAACACACCACCAGCATGAGTTGAAAATGCTAAATCGTGCCTCACAGGTGTGATAGAATTAATTCTAAGACCAGGTGACAAAAAATAATCAAGAAAGAGAATGATGGGCAGACTGCATTATTCTTGGACAGTCGGAGAGCCCGTAAGAGTAATCGTGAACACAGTACACCGTAAAAGGATGGTGCGTTAGTTGGAGAAACACGTAGAAGGTGCTCCAGAGGAACACCTTACAGTGAGGTACTGTGAGTGAAGGAGACCTCAGAAAGGCAAGATGTCACCAGCGGAGTCCCACAGTGTTCTGTACCAGGGCCCATCCTGTTTAAAATATACGTGAAAGAGACTCATTGCTCTCAATGTTTGCTGACGATGCAAACACAACTGAGAAGGATTAAGGCAGAAGAAGGTAGCAACATATTAGAACTTAGCCAGGACGAACTGAAGGAACGGCCCAACATTTGATTACAAGAGTTTACCTCAAGTGAAAATAAATGGAAAAAAAGTGTAGTGAGCGTGAGGCCGGACTCGGGGTACTATTTGGGAGACTAAAACCTTCCAAAAATTAAATAGAGAAAAAAACTGTTGGTTGAGATCACGCCGATCCTGTCCCCCTGGAGCCCACATCAACATAATATCATCAGCGGCATATGAACCACCATTATGGGTTTAGAGGGGATTACATTAGAACTGCTTTTAGAAACTTGTGCAAATAATCATTCAGTACCTTGTATACCACATGTCAGACCAATACGGTAGTATGCAGCTCTAGCGTGGAGTCCGTATTTAGTCAAACACAAGAGAAAGTTAGAAAAAGTTAGGAGGTATGCCAGCAGACTAGTCCAGCACGTGAGAGGTATGATTTACGAAGAAAAAGTTACTGGAATTAAGCCTCAAGTCACTGGAAAACAAAGGAGTTAGGAAGAACATGACTACTACTTTGTAGATAAATTGCCAGAGGTAGCTAAAAGTAGCTATTTAACAGTAGTGGAACACGAACGAGAGGATACAGGTGATTATCTTGAGATCTTGAGGTTATCTTGAGATGATTTCAGGGCTTTTAATGTCCCCGCGGCCCGGTCCTCGATCAGGCCTCCACCCCCAGGAAGCAGCCCGTGACAGCTGACTAACACCCAGGTACCTATTTTACTGCTAGGTAACAGGGGCATAGGGTGAAAGAAACTCTGCCCATTGTTTCTCGCCGACGCCTGGGATCGAACCCGGGACCACAGGATCACAAGTCCAGCGTGCTGTCCGCTCGGCCGACCGGCTCCCTAGGCAACAAGGTGGGCAACATATTTATCTAAATGAGCCAGAGTCATTAAAAATAATTTTCACATCGTCAGAGTAGTTAACAAATGGAAGGCAAGTGGAAGGATTGTGGTTGAAGCAGAATCTTTTTCACATTTTCACATTTCACATCACATTTTCACATCATCACATTTCATCATCACATTTTCACATCTTTTTCACATTTTCACATTTTCACATCTTCACATTACCTCGAAGGTAATAATAACAGAAACCAATAGGAACCAGGAAGCGATACACCATCTGATTGACAGTTGAGAGGCGGGACCAAAGAGCTGAAGCTCAACCCCCCCCCCCTCCCGGTAAGCACAACTAGGTTAGTACCATCATTGGTAGCATAATACCAAAAATTACTCCTTTCATTATCTTTACATTAACGTTTATGAATTGTTACTTCAGCCAAACTTTCAAAACTTTTTGTTGGATCTAATCCATTACATTTATTAACAAATCATATATTTAATAAGTTCTTTGTGAGATCTCCTTATCATCCAAGTGGTGGGTTCTATGTTACTGTTTAGGGGTGGGATGCTGGGTACCTCAGCGGCTCCGGTCAGTGCTGGAGAATTTGCTGACCTGGGCAACCTACTGCCCAAATGTATTCAGTGAAGCTTCTAAATTATTAGGATCGCTTAGAATTCCTCAAATTGCACTCCCTGCAGCACAGGCGAGAAAGAGAGAGAGAGAGAGAGAGAGAGAGAGAGAAGAGAGAGAGAGAGAGAGAGAGAGAAGAGAGAGAGAGAGAGAAGAGCGAGAGAAGAGAGAGAGAAGAGAGAGAGAGAGAGAGAGAGAGAGAGAGAGAGAGAGATCATAATTGATAAAGACTGGCTCAAAATTTGCACAATAAAATTATCTCTTACGAGGCTAGGACCTACGACCGAAGGTGTGAAATATCCCCACAGAAATGTTGTGGAGCACTATAGTAACTCTTAAGAGACAATTCTATAAACACAAAGGACTCACTGTTTGCTTTTTTCTCCAAAATCCTCTCTCTAAATATAATAGAGTTCTATCTACCTAACCTCTGTAGGCGATCAAGAGAACTTCAGGATTGCAGTGGATATGTGGGCCTGCGGACTGCTCCAAGTAACAGCCTGTTGGACCAAGTTATCACAAGTCGAGTCTGGCTTCAGACTGGGCTCGGGGAGTGGAAGAACTCTCACAACCCTCTCCAGGTATGTTCCAGGTATAACTAAACACCGCTAAACGAGTACCAAATGAACACCTACACAGAGTCCTATGGTCTAGTGGTGAACGCTCTCTACTCGTAACCAAGAGACTCGTGTTCAGTCGCCCAGTGGGAAGAGAAACGATTTGGGCAGCGTTTGCTTTCTCCTGATTAACTGTTCACCCAGCAGTAAATAGTTACCTTGGCGTTTGACAACTGTTGCGTGCTACATTCTCTGTGTTCACCTAGTTGTATTCACCTAGTTGTGCTTGCGGGGGTTGAGCTCTGCTCTTTCGGCCCGCCTCTCAACTGTCAATCAACTGTTTCTAACTACTACTACCATTTTTTTCCACACCACAAACACACACACATACACACCCTTAGGAAGCAGCCCGTGACAGCTAACTAACTCCCAGGTACCTATTTACTGCTAGGTAACAGGAGCATAGGGTGAAAGGAACTATGCCCTTTGTTTCTCTCCGGCGCCTTGGATTGAACCCGGGAACACAGGATTACATGTCCAGCGTGCTGCTGCTGCTGCTGCTGTGTGTGTGTGTGTGTGTGTGTGTGTGTGTGTGTGTGTGTGTGTGTGTGTGTGTGTATGTGTGTGTGTGTGTGTGTGTGTGTGTGTGTGTGTGTGTGTGTGTGTGTGTGTGTGTGTGTGTGTATGTGTGTGTGTGTGTGTGTGTGTGTGTGTGTGTATGTGTGTGTGTGTGTGTGTGTGTGTGTGTGTGTGTGTGTGTGTGTGTGTGTGTGTGTATGTGTGTGTGTGTGTGTGTGTGTGTGTGTGTGTGTGTGTATGTGTGTGTAGGAGTCGGGGGTGAGAGACACACACACACACAAAAAACTTTTTCAGTGTCAGAGTAGTTAACGGATGGAATGCATTAGGCAGTGATGTGGTGGAGGCTGACTCCATACACAGTTTCAAAGGTTGATATGATAGAGCCCAGTAGGCTCAGGAATCTGTACATCAGTTGACTGACGGTTGAGAGGCGGGACCAAAGAGCCAGAGCTCAACCCCCGCAAGCACAATTAGGTGAGTATTGAGTACACACACACACAAAACTTTAAGGCTTGCCTTAAGCAAACTACTTAACTTAAGCTTGTTTTATGATGTTTTATTCAGTGTTTTCCTGTATTTTAATTCTGTTTAAATTATTCTTTACGCGGACGCAAGCCCTTAAAATTCAGGAATTTGCAATAATACATTTCAAACGGGATGAGCATCGGTGAGGGAGCCGCTGCCATAAGGTGTGTTGATTTTTGGCTTTGCATAGTGATGGTGTTGCAGCAAAGTGTTGATGTTGAATAGTGTTGCAAAATTGACGTGCTTTGCCTCCCTTATGTTGCAGGAATGTTGCGTAGAAGTGTTCCAGACTTTATATATTTGCACTGATGTCGTGCAATTATTTAGGGATCTGATGTTGTTGATTTAGTAAGTCAATGTTGTATTGTAGAGTGGTTGTGTTTCGAGGTTCTTGTAGTCCATTGTGTGTTATATGGAATTTGGCCAAATTGTTTGAAGGAATTCATTGTTACGAAGAAATATAGTTTTGATGTGGATCGAACCCGGGACCACAGGATCACATGTCCAGTGTGCTGTTGTGTGTGTGTTCTTGTTTTGCTTGGTTGAGCCGCTGTAAGACTGTTATGGATGACAGTAATGTTGCATATATTAAGTGTTGCTTGTATGTGTTGCTCAATAGTTGATTGGTTCAAGGAACGGAATGTTGCAACATTCTATTGATCCCAAACTATGATATTGAAAGATTGTATTCGGCATGGTCATTGTGTTTACATGGTAGAGGTCGTCCAAGGAGTGTGTGTGTGTGTGTGTGTGTGTGTGTGTGTGTGTGTGTGTGTGTGTGTGTGTGTGTGTGTGTGTGTGTGTGTTTTGTTTGCGTCCGAGGTTATCTGTATTTGCTAGGATTAAATGTTGGCAAGATTGCGTCCATTGGAAGATTGCAGTTGTGCCGAGTTGCTTAGCAGGGCTGCAGAGTGTGTGAACACACACACACACACACACACACACACACACACACACACACACACACACACACACACACACCATAAACCTACACAAACTGTGCTCCCTGGATCAGAGGCGATTAGTTCTAAAAACTGCACTAAGCAAATATTCATACCAAGATTGATGCACTGCAGGATGTGCAGCATTTCACAGCCGAAAAGTAAAGGTGCTGTAAGAAGTCTTTAAGGAGATTTCTATCAACATATTAAGGCAAAACCCTACCTGATTGATGGTCTGATCGACCAGACTGTTGGACGGCACAGCACGTAGTCTGATGCTGTATTACAATGCTGTATTACGTAGTCTGATGCTGTATTAGTATTTTTCTACAATATGTGTAGAAAAATAAACCCCACATTGTTTGAGTTAGGAAAATACTATTTGTCAAATATAGACACTGTTCTTAAAAGATGCCTCCATTTTGCACCCGCAAGATAACGTAAGATTTTAAAGGTTGACAATTGTTAATCTTCTTGTTTGAGGAGCTGTTCACTTGAGACAGTTAAGCAAGTCCCAGCTGTGTCTGGGTACAAGTGACAGGATGAACAACTCAGCGGGTTTTCTTCCCATTCGGGAGTGCTGTACATGCTGCTATGGCGGTGTGTCCACTCACAGGATGAGTGGCGCTGCCCAATAAACTCGCCCCTCGGGGCAAAATTAAAATTAGAACGGTCGAACGATGGTACAATATCGCCATAGTAATTGACTTAACTGTAACAAGTTATAAAATTAAACACATATGTATCTCGCAGATAATCATTGTTATCTGCTCATAGTAACTAATCATGTCAATGACATAATTAATACTACATAATAACTTCAAAGGCGATGTATTGAAGATCAAAATCTCATTTACATTTGTTAAAAGTGAGCGACAAACAGACAAATACATTTTTAATTTTCGGTGAATCTAATTAACAGGATAGTTTTTTTTTTTATGTTGGGTGGAAAGTGTATGGTGTTTTTTTTTAAGGGCGCTATGATCAAGTTTCCAATTAGCTAAATTTTTTAAACTGGGGCGCCTGGAAATAGCTAATTAGTTGAATTAACAGCTCTCTGGTTCAGAAGGTTGGGACTCATTGTTGGGCTCTGAACTCTGTGAGGGGTTATTGCATGGTATACACGCATACACACGTATATAATACACTCACATTCATACACGCTACATACGCTAATACACGCACTTACAGGGAAATATACATATTCATGCTTGATACGATACACGCAGTCGCTTACATAAAATGATATACATGTACTCTCATACATAGAAGCGTATCATATTTAGAGATGCATAAACACACACATACACACACGCACAAACTTTCTTCTCTGTTCCCTCTTTGTGTCTCTATTATTCCCCTCCCTTCCTCCCCCTTCAACCTCCCCTTCTCCCCATTCCCCTTTACCCAGTCAATGCCCCCCTACCACCCCTCCCGTAAGATCTAATATACAATACACAAGGTGATCAGGTGGCTATGCGGCCAGAGAGCTCAGGTGTGGGGCCGGCTAGTGAGGCCGGTCGACGACACATCAAACCAATTAACCGGCCAGCCAGGATCCGCTTCTGCCGTTGTTGTCCGGTTGAGCGATCGGATTAATTACCCACTCTGCAAGTATTAA
>NC_091179.1:12299272-12306772 GCF_040958095.1 Procambarus clarkii
TCGTCAAATCGTCAGATTCAGGACTTCAAATCGTCAAATCGTCAGATTCAGGACTTCAAATCAATACTTCAAATTATAATCGTCAAATTTCATGGTTTGTGAACTTAGCTTTTGAGAGCCGATTCCTGACTGTGCCAAATATCTGAGACATTGTGAACTCTTACTTCTGAGGACGAGTAATTGACTTTACCATTTGTCCATCAGTGTAGACTCTAATGTAAATTGATGAGTTTTTGGACTTTTGCAATTTCTTAGTCCAGTTAGAGACTTAGTTTTTCTGAAGCAAAACAACACTTCATTGACTTATATTATTAAGGTTTATGATGAGACATTATTCCCCACTCTGGTTATGTAGCATCACTACCCACCATGTTCACCACATAACAGCCAGTCTTACGCCGTCTAGTGCACCAGAGCTATAAGGTGATATTTAGTGACATCTAGCTGCTTGACTTGTTCCTTGACTTAATTGTTACTTAATTGTGGATATGTACATAGATAATGGTGTATTTAAAGATGTGTCTTGTAGATAAGTTCGCCCCAGTAAACTGGAGGATTTTACGTAGGCTTTCACTCACCCTTAAACATTTTAGATTTATTCCCTTGAAGGCCAGAAAGTTTAATGATATATGAGGGAAAGTCTTATCCTCAAGCATTATTGGGGAGCATGACATAACACTGCCATAGAACTCGAGTAAGGGACAATTAATTCACTTGTAAATTGACAGTTGGCTTATGTCTCATTTAGATATTGTTAAATAATTATCTGATTTGTATAGGCCATTCAGATAACGAATATGTGCTTCAGTGGGCTTTTATTAATTCGGTCAAACGAACCTAGGCTAACATAAACTTTGCGAAATAGTCATTTTTTTGGAACTTTATTTTAATTAGGATAAGACAACAGGCCTTGATCGACCAAGAACTCCTTAACGTCTACTCTACCCTCCTATTCAGTGCCAATACCGTACTGACACCAGTGCAACACATCCACTCTCAGTGCTTATGAGTTGCGTCCACGAGAAGATAGATATAGAGTTTCAAGACTATTATAGAGAAGATAGAGTTCATAAGCTATTATACCTAGGTAATTTACTGCTCCTGATGCTCCGATTGTGTCTTACTAGTTCTTAACACTGTGAATTGAGGTTGGTCCACCTTCCCAGGCTCAAGATCTTGCTCTTTTGAGTGAATATGAGAATTTCCTTACATTTGCAGAGCTTATTTCTTTCTAACAACTTTACACTATCTTCTCGTTTTGTTGTTCCGTGTCTTGTTTCCTTCCACTGAGTATCTTGAATGTTGTGATCATGACACCTCTTCTTTCTCTTCTAATGTCGTTAGTTTTAATTTCACTTAAGTTATCCTCATCTATTTCGTCATTTATCTTAACTCTGGTATTTGTCTTGCTGCAAAATATTTGAACCTTTCCTGTTTCTTCCTTTACCAGTTGGGGGTTCCATGCTGGAGCTGCATACTCGAGGACTAGTCTAACATACGCTACTCACTGATAGTGTAAAAGAGGCATGAATGCTCACCCTAACCCCCCGTTTTCCTTGTCAAATCATGGCGCCGGAGTAGAAGGAATGATAAGGACAAATTAACCAATAGCTTCTTTATTTCTTCCAGGTTGGTGTTTGCGGCCTTGAGACACACACACTAGGGTGCGACAAGGGTGTTGGGTGGACATAAGGTAAGGGTGCAAGCAGTTTGGCTCGTAATGCATTTGTACATATTCTTAAGAAGGATTCCTTAACCTAATCTCAGACACTGGCTTCATGCGCGCCACTTTTCTCGGATTTTATTTCATGCTAGCAAACTTTTATTTCATGGAGGCCTGGTCAAAGACCGGGCCGCGGGGACACTAAAAGCCCCGAAATCATCTCAAGATAACATCTGAAGATAGCCGAGTGTGATCAGTTAATTTAATTATTACCCTTCTTTGTCTCACTTTTTCACTTGCGGTTCTTACTTTTGGTAAGAATGTCTTTGTATTCCCGTTTGTGTTGAAGAGTTGCGTGGTCTTCATAAAGGTTTGTCCTACATTTTTGCTGCCATTCGCTTGTGTTGCTCAGGGCGGAGGTTACCTACCTTGAGGTTACCTTGAGGTGCTTCCGGGGCTTAGCGTCCCCGCGGCCCGGTCGTCGACCAGGCCTCTGGAGAGGATATTAATCACCGTGTAGTTCTCAGTTCTCTTTGTAGCGGTAATTGTAGGCTTCATTTATGTACTTGCAGAGGTGTGTGTGTGTGTGTGTGTGTGTGTGTGTGTGTGTGTGTGTGTGTGTGTGTGTGTGTGTGTGTGTGTGTGTGTGTGTGTTGTGTGTGTGTGCGTGTGTGCGTGTGTGTGTGTGTGTGTGTGTGTGTGTGTGTGTGTGTGTGTGTGTGTGTGTGTGTGTGTTGTGTGTGTGTGTGTGTGTGTGTGTGTGTGTATGTTTATATGTGTGTGTGAGAATTAAATGTACCTGATGATCGAGCTTCTAGTATCTCCTCGACTACCTCTTCCTCGAGGTAATTAAATTTCTGTATTATATTGTTATAATAAATAATTATTTCCCTACATCCTTGAGTGTCTCTAGAGTCTGTTCGTGACTTTAGTTCTGCTGCTTTGCACCAAGAACATCTCACTAATATCTATTGCATCAGTACCTGAAAGACCTTATGTGTCGCGAACATGTCTCCTTGTGTCATTTTGTTATTCTTTAACATCCAGCTTCCTGGGTCTGTTCTCGTTATCCAGTCTTCTCATTTCTTAAACCAGTCTTGTGGCGTGTCTCTGAACTTTCTCCAGTTTCCTTAATGATCTTTTAAAGGTGGGAGTTCAATGCAGGCGCCGGATACTTCAGCCTTGGCTTCATGAAGGTAGAGTACAGGTGCCTTGAAGACTGTGTGTGTGTGTGTGTGTGTGTGTGTGTGTGTGTGTGTGCGTGTGTGTGTGTGTGTGTGTGTGTGTGTGTGTGTGTGTGTGTGTGTGTGTGTGTGTGTGTGTGTGTGTGTGTGCGTGTGTGTGTACTCACCTAATTGTACTCACCTAATTGTGCTTGCGGGGGTTGAGCTTTGGCTCTTTGGTCCCGCCTCTCAACTGTCAATCAACTGGTGTACAGATTCCTGAGCCTACTGGGCTCTATCATACCTACATTTGAAACTGTGTATGGAGTCAGCCTCCACCACATCACTTCCTAGTGCATTCCATTTATTAACTACTTTGACACTGAAAAAATTCTTTCTAACGTCTCTGTGGCTCATCTGGGTACTAAGTTTCCACCTGTGTCCCCTTGTTCGTGTCCCACCCGTGCTGAAGAGTTTGTCTTTGTCCACCCTGTCAATTCCCCTGAGAATTTTGTAAGTGGTTATCATGTCTCCCCTTACTCTTCTGTTTTCCAGGGATGTGAGGTTCAGCTCCTTTAGCCTTTCCTCGTAGCTCAATCCTCTCAGTTCCGGGACGAGCCTGGTGGCATACCGCTGAATCTTCTCTAACTTTGTCTTGTGTTTAACTAGGTATGGACTCCAGGCTGGAGCTGCATACTCCAGGATTGGTCTTACATAAGTGGTATACAGGGTTCTGAAAGATTCCTTACACAAGTTTCTGAAGGCAGTTCTTATGTTGGCCAGTCTAGCATATGCCGCTGATGATATTCTTTTGATGTGGGCCTCTGGGGACAGGTTCGGTGTGATATCAACCCCCAGATCCTTCTCTCTATTTGATTCTTGCAGGATTTCCCCTCCCAGATGATACCTTGTGTTCAGCCTCCTGCTCCCTTCGCCTAATTTCATCACCTTACACTTTCCAGAGTTGAACTTCAGCAGCCATTTTCTAGACCATTCCTCCAGTTTATCCAGGTCATCCTGTAGTCTCTGTCTATCTTCATCCATGTGTGTGTGTGTGAGCAATCTTACATCTTTATGTTTGAAAGTACAACTGTGTAGCTTTTGTGGTGTTTTGTTTATATGTTTTATTGAATTTCTCCAGCCTTTTCTGCTTCGTTACCTCTCTCTCTCTCTCTCTCTCTCTCTCTCTCTCTCTCTCTCTCTCTCTCTCTCTCTCTCTCTCTCTCTCTCTCTCTCTCTCTCTCTCTCTCTCTCCCCAACCCTGCTCCCTCTCTCACAGGTTCCACCCATCGCCCTGAAACCACAACACACCATCCCTCTAGCCCCCTACTCCCCCACCCCCAGCGTCCCTTCCCCAAACACTCCAACCAACACCCTCAACACCTCTTAGTCATCTTCTCAAACACCATTCCCGTCTCCCCAGACACACCAAACATCGCCCCCAACCACAACACAGCCAGCCCTCGAGCGAGGTAACTAATGTCATCGTATCCAGCAGCGGATTAGAAAGAGGTGGATGTGTTTGTTGTGTGGTGTCAAAGCCTGTAGGAGGAGCCGCTGGGAGTTGTGAACCCTTATGAGGAGGAGGTGTAGGAAGAGGAGAAAGAGGAGGAAGGAGGAGGAAGAGGAGAAACAGCAACAATTAGAGGAAGAATAACAAGGGTATGAATGATACAGTAAAGGAGAAATGATGATTAGTAAGACTTATGTCCTACTTCTGAGGAAGAGATAATTAATTGATATAATACTGAGATTAATTTCTTATCTGGGAATAAATATTTGAGAAAATATTTAATTCATATTTAAGACGCTAGGAGAACATCTGACGATATGCAACATTGCTTCACAATCGGACAAGACTTGCAAGGTTGACCAGCCTTCTTATTTTTAGAGTGGCGGAAACTCTTGCACAAGTTGAAGATAACGGCACGAGTTTTTTTTATTTTTATTATTTTCTACCACAGACGTGGCCACACATTTACAATGCTAACCAACATATATACATTTTCTTCTGTCATCCATGGACAGGGTGAGAGATCTGTTAAACATTTTAATCTGTTTTATTAAAGAAGATCTGTTAATCTTCAGCTATCCAGAGAATCTATCGAAACTGATGCTCCTACAGGAGGGGACACACAGAGAAATCTGTGCCCTGTACTTGCAACCATTCCGACAGGCTCGAACGCTTATCCGGATTAAGAACATGTTCAGTGATTTACTGAACAGTGATTTAGTTCAGTAATTTACTGAACAATCAACCACAGGTGTTTGTAGCACTTATAGAACACTAATCTAACCTACATACAGACGTGTGGTAGGGAAAGTGCTCCAGTGTATAAGGAAGTATCTGAACAACGCAAGACAGTAGCACTGAGATGATGACAGATAGACTTAACAGAGGGTGGAGATGTCAAGTGGAGCCCCTCAGGGTTCAGTTCTCGGGGTCTGTGTTCCTCTTGATCATCTTTCTAAGACACGAGGGTCATATTTCACCTCACTTGACAAAATAATAAAAGGGAGAGACACGGCCACGACATCCACAATACAAATGGTAGTTGACAGAACAGACGAGGAGAGGCTATATGACATGTGTGGAATATGAAGACGAGTAGAAAGTAGTTACGGAATGTGCAGTGAGATACTGAAAGCGTGGAGGCAGCTTATTTACGGACCCAAATTGTTCCCCTACCAATATATCAGTTCATTAACAGGACATAAACACACACACACATTCTGTTGACACAAATAGAATACACATACACACACACACATTGAAACGCCTGATTATAGTTCGCGTAACTATTCAGAGGATACATTATTGGTAATTGGCTATTGTCACTTCGCCTGTAGTTTCTCACAGCCCATTACTGAAGACACAGGAGGGACGCTGTATTAGCAAGCATGTCAACACATTTTCAGGGCATGTTTTAATGATGGACTTAAAATACTTTCTAATTATAAACTTATATAATTGATATTTCAGCCAATGCACACTAATGTTTGTTAGAGACAAATAGGCTATAATACATCCAGGGAAAAAAACAGCCCTCCTAAAAATAAATAAACATGAGAATTCTTCTGCTAGATTGTAAGTGAGAGAGAGAGAGAGAGAGAGAGAGAGAGAGAGTAGAGAGAGAGAGAGAGAGAGAGAGAGAGAGAGAGAGAGAGAGAGAGAGAGAGAGAGAGAGAGAGAGAGAGAGAGAGAGAGAGAGAGAGAGAATAAGAAAGTAAGAGAGAGAGAAAAGGCTGTTGAGCAAGACAGGGGCCAGATTCACGAAAGCACTTACCCAAGCACTTACGAACCTGTACATCTTTTCTCAATCTTTAGCGGCTTTGTTTCCAATTATTAAACAGTTAATAAGCTCCGAAGCACCAGGAGGCTGTTTATAACAATAACAACAGTTGAATGGGAAGTTTTCATGCCTGTAAACTGTTTAACAAATGTAACCAAAGCCGTTAAAGATTGAGGAAAGATGTACACGTTCGTAAGTGCTTGCGTAAGTTCTTTCGTGAATCTGACCCCTAAATTCTATATATACAAATAAATGTATATGTCATGCTTATAGCCACATCCGTCTTACTTGGCCTAGTATGCAAGGCCCGATGCTTGCCACATTATTCTCGTCTCTGAAGTAAGGAAATCTTAGTCATAAGATTTAAGATGAGGCAACTATAGTTGCCTCATTCCACGGGATGAAATATAAAAAGCTCTTTCTAATTTCTTGCGAATAAGGAATTTCATTTTCTTGCGAATCTCCAAAAGGAAACTATCAGGATGAACCACTGTTCTTCAACACACACTCTGGAAGCTTTCTGGAATCTAAGTACTGATACACCTTCTTCAAGATTCTTCAAGTGTTTCGTGGAGGTTAAAGAATGTTCCAGGTTCTTCAACACCCTTCAATTGCTTTCTGGAACTTAAAGAAAGAGGCTTATTATGTTCATTACCTTGGCAATCTCCTGGAATTATTGTTAGAATTTCCCTCTATTCCTCACACTTCTCAAAATTCGTCCTGGATTTCGATATTTTCTATGGGTTTTTCCAATTTTTTTAAAATAAATCTATGATTTAAGCAATTCTTAAATTCTTCAATCACGCTTCAGTTACCTTCTAGAACTTTCAATCAAAGTAGTTTTGCATATATATATATATATATATATATATATATATATATATATATATATATATATATATATATATATATATATATATATATATATATATGCAATTGACGATCACAAAACACTGATCATTTTATGCGGAAAATCCACAGAGAAATATGAAAGGAGGTGTAACCACCTCCTTTCATATTTCTCTGTGGATTTTCCGCATATATATATATATATATATATATATATATATATATATATATATATATATATATATATATATATATATATATATATATATATATATATATATATATATATATGTTGTACCTAGTAGCCAGAACATCGTACTCGGCCTACTATGCAATGCCCAATTTGCCTAATAAGCCAAGTTTTCCTGAATTTATATATTTTTGGATTGTTTTTCTTATGAAATCATAAATCTGCTCATTTCACTATGTATAAGTTATTTTGTTTAAATTTGAGTTAAAACTAACGTAGATATATGAGCGAACCTAACCAACCTAACCAACCTAACCTAACCTAACCTAACCTAACCTATCT
>NC_091179.1:12319272-12326772 GCF_040958095.1 Procambarus clarkii
TATATATATATATATATATATATATATATATATATATATATATTATTAAATATGACCGAAAAAGTAAGATTAATAATTCTAACACGAATTTTCTCAATCTTTCGTACATTACGCTTCACTGTTGGAGGTATATCAAAAATTAATTCTCCAAAATTCATTTTTATTTCTAGTCTGACGCGACACGGGCGCGTTTCGTAAAACTTATTACATTTTCAAAGACTTTAGTTCACAAATACACAACTGAATAGAACTTACGTATCTCCGATTTTATATCTACATTTAAGTGAGGTGGGAGGGGTGATGTGGCATTAACACAAGACAGAACAAGAGGGGATATTAATAGGGTATTAAAAGTATCAACACAAGACAGAACACAAACAATGGGTATTGAATAGAAGTGTTTGTAGAAAGCCTATTGGTCCATATTTCTTGATGCTTCTATATTGGAGCGGAGTCTTGAGGTGGGTAGAATATAGTTGTGCAGTAATTGGCTGTTGATTGCTGGTGTTGACTTCTTGATGTGTAGTGCCTCGCAAACGTCAAGCCGCCTGCTATCGCTGTATCTATCGATGATTTCTGTGTTGTTTACTAGGATTTCTCTGGCGATGGTTTGGTTGTGGGAAGAGATTATATGTTCCTTAATGGAGCCCTGTTGCTTATGCATCGTTAAACGCCTAGAAAGAGATGTTGTTGTCTTGCCTATATACTGTTTTTTTTGGAGCTTACAGTCCCCAAGTGGGCATTTGAAGGCATAGACGACGTTAGTCTCTTTTAAAGCGTTCTGTTTTGTGTCTGGAGAGTTTCTCATGAGTAGGCTGGCCGTTTTTCTGGTTTTATAGTAAATCGTCAGTTGTATCCTCTGATTTTTGTCTGTAGGGATAACGTTTCTATTAAGAATATCTTTCAGGACCCTTTCCTCCGTTTTATGAGCTGTGGAAAAGAATGTGTTTCTTTTCCACAGCTCATAAAACGGAGGAAAGGGTCCTGAAAGATATTCTTAATAGAAACGTTATCCCTACAGACAAAAATCAGAGGATACAACTGACGATTTACTATAAAACCAGAAAAACGGCCAGCCTACTCATGAGAAACTCTCCAGACACAAAACAGAACGCTTTAAAAGAGACTAACGTCGTCTATGCCTTCAAATGCCCACTTGGGGACTGTAAGCTCCAAAAAAAACAGTATATAGGCAAGACAACAACATCTCTTTCTAGGCGTTTAACGATGCATAAGCAACAGGGCTCCATTAAGGAACATATAATCTCTTCCCACAACCAAACCATCGCCAGAGAAATCCTAGTAAACAACACAGAAATCATCGATAGATACAGCGATAGCAGGCGGCTTGACGTTTGCGAGGCACTACACATCAAGAAGTCAACACCAGCAATCAACAGCCAATTACTGCACAACTATATTCTACCCACCTCAAGACTCCGCTCCAATATAGAAGCATCAAGAAATATGGACCAATAGGCTTTCTACAAACACTTCTATTCAATACCCATTGTTTGTGTTCTGTCTTGTGTTGATACTTTTAATACCCTATTAATATCCCCTCTTGTTCTGTCTTGTGTTAATGCCACATCACCCCTCCCACCTCACTCAAATGTAGATATAAAATCGGAGATACGTAAGTTCTATTCAGTTGTGTATTTGTGAACTAAAGTCTTTGAAAATGTAATAAGTTTTACGAAACGCGCCCGTGTCGCGTCAGACTAGAAATAAAAATGAATTTTGGAGAATTAATTTTTGATTTACCTCCAACAGTGAAGCGTAATGTACGAAAGATTGAGAAAATTCGTGTTAGAATTATTAATCTTACTTTTTCGGTCATATTTAATAATATATGTCTACAGGAAAGACTGCTACCAAAATATACTAATATATATATATATATATATATATATATATATATATATATATATATTTATATATATATATATATATATATATATATATATATATATATATATATATATATATATATATATATATATATATATATATATATATATTAATATATTTAATGATTATATTTAATAATACATCTTCAGTATTTACTTCTGAAAATGTATTATTAAAATACGAAAGTACTTAAAGGAAATTACGGTTTTAATTCTTCCTCCGTGTTCTGACACTCATATATATATATATATATATATATATATATATATATATATATATATATATATATATATATATATATATATATATATATATATGACTGAAATATGGCAGCAGGTTTTCTTTTAAACATGTCTCATTGAATATGACCGCATATTCAGTATTTAGTATCTTCTGGTTTAGGGCTTCTATCCCTCTAACTATTTTCCTAGCATCAGGGCTTAGCTGAAAGAGGAGATATTTACTGATGATATTTACTGCTAATTGAATATAATTTTCAGGTAAGCTTTCAGCTTCAGCTTTTCAGCTTCAGCCTCTTTCAGCTAAACCCTGATGCTAGGTATATATATATATATATATATATATATATATATATATATATATATATATATATATATATATATATATGTGTGTTCCCTTCTCTGAGGCTGTGGGTCCCTATAATTACACCAGTGGTGGTACCCCCTATATATATATATATATATATATATATATATATATATATATATATATATATATATATATATATATATATATATATATATATATATATATATATATATATAAGTCCTCAGATGGCGAGTTTTAGTCCAAAGATAGTTAGGTTGACTTTGCTTAGGTTTTCTTAGCAACATACATATAAAAACTGATACAATTTGTCCAAATTCCTTAACACAAAAGTATACGCTCAGTTGGTTCAACAAAACATATTTGTACTTTCGACCATATATATAGTTACTATATATAGTAAAGTTACTATAAAGTTACCATATATACTATGGTTACCATATATACCATAGTTACTATATATAGTAAAGTGTTTTCGGTTTAGGAAGAAGGGGGCTGCACATACCCACACACAAACATACTTACATATACAGACATATATATGTACATACTCCTTTACATATTCCTTTCGTTCTCCTCACGAATTATCTCGTTGTTTTTCGACTCGGGTTATTTAATTCCCCCTCCCTTGCCTGCTCCCTGTTCCGCAGTGGTAAAAAGACGGGCTCACCATAGCCCGTGCTACTTGAAAATTCTTGTTCCAGGTCGCGAATCTTTAACAACAACAACAATAACCGCAATGGTAGTAATGTTCTGTTCAGCAGACTGTTAAACACTTAGCTTTATTCTGTTTAGCAACGGAAATTATTGCCTGTTAATAAATAAAAGTCGCCGTTGAAAACTGCTTGGTAACGGCAGCAGTATTCCGATCATCTAAACTGTTTGTTCAACGGTTTCTGTTGAAAAAAGAATAGTGGAAAAAATGCCATCTGTTGAAAACCCGCTGACTGAAGAAAAACTTTCGTTTGCCGAAATATTTAAATTTTATGCACTGAACTCCGCAGAAACTGGTTGTTTTTGTTTTGCCCCCTCGTTTCCACACACACACACACACACACACACACACACACACACACACACACACACACACACACACACACACACACACACACACACACACACACACACAGGGGTATGTGGCTAAGTGGACAGCGCTCTGGTCTCGTAATTCTAGGATCCGGGTTCGATCAATGAGCAAAGCTCAACCCCCGCAAGCACAACTAGGTGAATACAACTAGGTGAATACACACGCACACATACACACACACACACACACATATATATATATATATATTATATATATATATATATATATATATATATATATATATATATATATATATATATATATATATATATATATATATATATATATATAAATTTATTTCACGTGATAATTTACATACCTCCGTTATCTTCTAAGACCATAAAGTGACGTTTTTCAAACACTAAGAAAACTTTTCAGACAATTACATTCTACTTCAGACACTAAGGTCATGTTCTCGGACCAACAACACCAGTTATCACCTCAGATAGTCTCCAGTCTGTATTCAGTCACTGTGACGACAAAATTGCTCATTACAGTCAAGCCCAGTTATCTTAACTTGAGACGTTACCTACCTTGAGTTGATTTCGGGGCTTAGCATCCCCGCGGCCCGGTCCTCGACCAAGCCTCCTCGTTGCTGGATTGGTCAACCAGGCTGTTGGACCTTGGGTCCATGCACAATGCTGCTAGTCACCATACATCATCATCACTCACTGTACAAGACAATGCAAGCGGTCACCATTTCTCTAAAACCACCACGCACCATCATGCACATGTCACTATTCACCACCATTCAACAGTTCAGCATTCACCAATCAGTCACTATTCACCTAAGAACACCACCATCAGTCACCACCACACATTACACCACACATTACCCTGGAAACACAAACCAACACTGTCTATATTTTTCGCTTGTTACAACTTGAAATAAAGTTGTTACATCTTGGCTTAACGTGTTTATGACGTATTAGAACGTTGTTACAACTTGCTATATTAGTTGTTATAACTGGTTAGGTGGTGTTAAAACTTGCTCGAACGTTGTACCAACGTCGTAGTTTCGGTGTGTGTTTGGTGGGTAGTCACCATCACGCAACATACACCATTGCACGCCGCGCACAATCTCTCTAACACTATTTCCACACCTTGCTCACAAGCAACTCACAAGCAGTTCCCAAACAACTCAAAACCGCCATTTAATAAATAAAAAACAAAATATTAACCAATTTACTGCTCCAGTGGAATCCCCCAGATGTCATTTTCGTCGAGAAAGGAGAAAAAAAACTGGCGCCTATCTATCGGCGTCAGCGCCTTGAGTTGATAGACGGGTTGCCAATTGAAGTATTAATCAGGGTCACTCCGAATTTCCGGTGAGGATGGTAGAGGGTTGATACAACACAGATGGATGAATAATTGAATGTCCTGGGTGGATGGCTGGATGATGGGAGGACTGGATGAATGAGGGGCTGGATGAAGGGCTGGATGAATGAGGGCTGGATGAAAAGCATTTCGAAAACACAAACCGGGTCGTCTGCACCCAATGAACTAAATTAACCACGAGAGAGAGAGAGAGAGAGAGAGAGAGAGAGAGAGAGAGAGAGAGAGAGAGAGAGAGAGAGAGAGAGAGAGAGAGAGGCATAGAGGAAGAGAGAGAGAAAGAGTTGAACCTCTAATTAGCATATCTACAGTTGCCAAAGGCGTGAAACAATACCGTTTTTCCTTTCAAATGCCCCAAAAGGCAGAACAGACCAAAAAAACTCGTCAATAACACATTACATTCGTCTCTCTCATCACAAGAGCAGCGAAAGACCAAACGTAAACACGATTTTAAAATGTTTCTAAATTACCAAAACACAATCCCAGGTTTAATTTAAAACAGCGGGCTCTGGCGTCAATAGCACTACCAGTCCCCACCTTCACAAGAATGCTTCAGCGTGAATGACGAGAGGGGCAGGTGAGCCGTGTGTTGCCTAAAGGCGGGTTCTCTAGCACCCTGGCATGGGAGTTTCGCCATTAAACAGCCGAGTGGCTTGACTCCTGCTCCTCCTGCTCGTCACTTTAGACAAGGTGGAAGTGTCTCCCACTTGGAAATTGGAGTGTGGTGAGAGAGAGAGAGAGAGAGAGAGAGAGAGAGAGAGAGAGAGAGAGAGAGAGAGAGAGAGAGAGAGAGAGAGAGAGAGAGAGAGAGAGAGAGAGAGGGAGAGAGAGAGAGAGAACAAGATAAACATTTGTAGAAAGAAAACGACGAGATAGCAACAGTAGGTAGTTTACTTTAAGTCAGCTGACAAAACCTCTGTTTAACTCTAAACAGACTGTTCTAAACAGGCAAGGAAGGTCTCCAGGTCGGGTTCACTTAACGAAGCCTCAGTCAAGGCCAAGTGGTAGCCATTTGCCGTTCGTTCTATCCCATTTGACAGCGGATAGACAATGTTTGTTAAACATCCGTCCTCGTCTCACCCTCAAGGGGAAAAACAAAACTGAACAGAGCAGTTCATCCTGAGCAGCACAAGAAGGAGGAGACCTTTCTGCAGGCTCCGTGCTCTATCTGGGACCTAGGCCGCCTCATTGATCTTCTCTCTCACACTCACACACACACACACACATACACACACACATACACACACACACACACACTCACACACACACACACACACACACACACACACACACACACACACACACACACACACACACACACACACACACACACACACACAGGGCTGGGTTGTAGAGGGCTGGAGTGTAATGAATGAACCTGTACATTAGTTGATTGACAGTTGAGAGGCGGGAGCAAAGAGCCAGAGCACAACCTCCGCAAGCACAACTAAGTAAGTACAACTAGGTAAGTACACACACACACACACACGTACACATGCACACTCACACTCACACTCACACTCACACTCACAGTCATTTATTGACCAGCATATTCACTTATTCTCATTCATCTTCTCACACTCGATTTAGTGCCCATTCTCCTGTTTTGGTAGTACTTATAGTAACTATGAGGACCATAGTACATATACCGACATACAACGCAATTAGAAAGTAGAAATCTGAATTATTGAGTTGGACAAACCGGAAAACTATTTTCTACTTGTGTTGCAAGGAGAAACTAAACTAACCTAACCTAACTTTTCTAGGCCTAAAACGCGCTATCTGAGGCCTAATATAGTACATATGTGTGCTATACTAGGCCTAGGAGTATTTAAGTTTGTTTTTAGCTTAATATTTTTTCCTGACTCTATAAAGTGAATAGTACAAAGTTCTACTATCTAATTGCTTAGAACGGCAATCTCTGTACTATGGTGTACATAGTTATAGAAACTACTATGTAAACAGGAGAATGGGTTGCGATCTTATATTAAGCTTTCCATGCACTAGCTCGCAGTTACTCACGCACTTCATGATCAACTCACGTAGCCAGGATCAGGTTGGGTTACCGTTACCTGTGGCAGGTGGCTGCAGGTGACGGATCTCCCAATCCTGAGCACTCCAGTTGCAAACTCTGTGAGCGGGAACTACGGCATGATCTCCCACACTACATTACCGAATGCCCAGTTATTAGACCTTTCAGATCAGTTGGCATGAGGTACTTGGAGCTTTGCAATTACTTTATTCTCTCTCGTGTTCTTGAAGATATCCTCACAGTTTACCCAAAATTTGCCAGTGCAGGCTACTAAACATATGGCCCTGTATGACTAACCATCCTGCGAGATGGGGACTTGTATTACCACTGCTACCTTATTCACTCTTGTGTTGATGATATCCTCAAAATACATCCAGAGTCTGCCAATGCAGACCGCTTATAACATGCCTCTGTATGACTAACCATCCTGTGTGATGGAGATTTTTTAGCATCACCTAGTTAGCTTGTTTGACACACTATACTCCACTTAATATTATCTAGGGTAGCTGCACTAATGCAGATGTACCTCATGTATCAATACAAAAAAAAGACTCGTTCTCACTAACTC
>NC_091179.1:12331772-12339272 GCF_040958095.1 Procambarus clarkii
TGCAGTTGTGACGACTACTTTATTGTGTTCTATAAAGGTAAGGTCTTCCGACATGAATGCACCCAAACCTTGATAAGTCTATGCCAGTCCCATACCCCAGATCATTTCCCCTGTAAATTTAGGTAAGCATATGGCCTCAGACTCTGAACAGACAGCATTCTATCCCATAGTATAGGAAAAGGAAAGTAAATATTTTGAATTTAAATTTCGACTGTCAGCACTTTCTGCATTTCATTTTGTGTGCTGACCAACTCAAAGGAAGTTGAATGTGTCTTTGATGCACAGGCTAACCCCCCCCCCCCTTCCCCTCAGCCTGTAGCCTGTGTTGTATGTTATACCTGAAAATATTTCACTTTGGTATCCATATATATCATTCCCATAATAGTTCACATTGCGAGTTTGGGTAAAGGCTTCAAACACCGCATTCGCCTAATAATGGTCGATTTTCTTTTTTAAACATCCGTGGTTGCAATAGGGAAGTCGTTGCTTAATATTCTACCCAGCATATGTTAGTTAGAGCCATGGATGGTGTTAAAGCCTTGACATTTCTTGTAAATTCCTATTTTTTCCCTTTTTTGCTTAAGACGACTCCATCATCTGTTTAGTTACCTGTCCATAAAGGATTTAAAGCTGTTTAAATGATTTAATTTGATCGGTTTCGTCTATATGATATGCTCGTCATTTTCACACTCTCTCTTTTATCATTATGAGCAGTCACACACTTTTGGATGAGAAACATTTGCAGGTTTTGGAACGACATGTACCTGCGCTGAAGTTAGTACTTCATTTAGGGATAATTCTCTGGGGAAAAGGGGCTACAGGTAGACCCAGAGATGGTGTGGAAGTGCAGGTGGACCCAGAGATGGTGTAGAGCTGCAGGTGGACCCAGAGATGGTGTAGAGCTGCAGGTGGACCCAGAGATGGTGTAGAGCTGCAGGTGGACCCAGAGATGGTGTAGAGCTGCAGGTGGACCCAGAGATGGTGTAGAACTGTAGGTGGACCCAGATATGGTGTAGAACTGCAGGTGGACCCAGAGATGGTGTAGAACTACAGGTGGATTCAGACACGATGTAGAACTGCAGGTGGACCCAGAGATGGTGTAGAACTGCAGGTGGACCCAGAGATGGTGTAGAGCTGCAGGTGGACCCAGAGATGGTGTAGAGCTGCAGGTGGACCCAGAGATGGTGAGAGCTGCAGGTGGACCCAGAGACGGTGTGGAACTGCAGGTGGACCCAGAGATGGTGTGGAAATGCAGGTGGACCCAGAGATGGTGAGAGCTGCACTTAGCCTCCATTCTCATGTTTCCCTCAACATGATAACGCGTTTATTCTCATGTTCTCGTTCTCAATATGTTAGCCTTTGTTGGCAACACTCACCAGGACTGCACGCTTTTGTGTGTGTGTGTGTGTGTGTGTGTGTGTGTGTGTGTGTGTGTGTGTGTGTGTGTGTGTGTGTGTGTGTGTGTGTGTGTGTGTGTGTGTGTGTGTACTCAGTCGTACTCACCTAGTTGTGCTTGTGGGGGTTGAGCTCTCGCTCTTTGGTCCCGCCTCTCAACCGTCAATCAACAGGTGTACAGGTTCCTGAGCCTACTGGGCTCTGTCATATCTACACTTGAAACTGTGTATGGAGTCAGCCTCCACCACATCACTTCCTAATGCATTCCATTTGTCAACCACTCTGACACTAAAAAATTTACGAAAGTTACGAGTGCAAGTGGTGACCGCGGAGGTCAAGTGGTCTATGGGTATTGGAAGTGTATTGACCTAATAGAGTATGTTAATATGTTATTAATTGTCAGAGTCTATTCTTTCTAATTAAATGACAAAACCCGACGGTCTTTAAATACCTTCCATATGTTTACTCATTGTGTTCCAGTACAAACCTAGTGGTACGCCTCAAGGGTCTGGTGTGTGTAGGAGTATAGGTGGTAGTAACGGTTGCTGAGGCAAGGTGTTATGTGTTCTGTAATCGCTGTGTTCGGAATGAACCGGGGTTCAGCGTCACGACAACTGTTCTCTGTTGCTGGGCTCGGTTGCTGTTCTCTGTTGCTGTTCTCTGTTGCTGTTCTCTGTTGCTGTGCCTTGTTGCTATGCTCTATTGCTGGGCTGTGTTGCTGTTCTCTGTTTCTGTGCTCTGTTGCGTGGCTCTGTTGCTGGGCTTTGTTGCTCTTCTCTGTTGCAGTGCCCTGTTGCTGTTCTCTGTTGCTGGGCTCGGTTGCTGTTCTCTGTTGCTGGGCTTGGTTGCTGTTCTCTGTTGCTGGGCTCGGTTGCTGTTCTCTGTTGCTGGGCTTGGTTGCTGTTCTCTGTTGCTGGGCTCGGTTGCTGTTCTCTGTTGCTGGGCTCTGTTGCTGTTCTCTGTTGCTGTTCTATGTTGCTGTTCTCTGTTGCTGGGCTCTGTTGCTGTTCTCTGTTGCTGTTCTATGTTGCTGTTCTCTGTTGCTGTTCTATGTTGCTGTTCTCTGTTGCTGGGCTCTGTTGCTGGGCTCGGTTGCTGGGTTCTGTTGCTAAGGTACTCCCATATCCAGTGGAGTACTTCCTCTCCTACATCTGCCTGCTCCTCCAACTTATACACTGGCCACTTATGGGTAATTGTATTAAAGGCTTTCTGGCAATCCAAATATATATATACAGTCTGCCAACACTTTCTTTTTTAATTTTGGTCGCCTGGTCATTGAATGTGTGTATTTACTATTTGAACCAGCAGAGTCGAGATGTTAGGTCATGGTCCTCACCTTTCTAATCAATCTATTTTCCTCTATTATGTCTACTATACATAATGTAGTAGATATAATAGAATGTCTACTATTATATCTACTTCTATTACTTTCTAACACATACACAATCACACACTTCTTCAGGAAGCAGCCCGTAGCAGCTGTCTAACTCCCAGGTTCCTATTTACTGCTAGGTGAACATGTACATCTGGGTGAATGAAAATCTGTTCATTTGTTTCCGCCTTGGGCTGCCTTACTGTGTGTGTGTGTGTGTGTGTGTGTGTGTGTGTGTGTGTGTGTGTGTGTGTGTGTGTGTTTGTGTGTGTGTGTGTGTGTGTGTGTGTGTGTGTGTGTGTGTGTGTGTGTGTGTGTGTGTGTGTGTGTGTGTGTGTGTGTGAATAAAATTAGTTAGGTAAGAGTTAGTAACAGTTGATTGATTGACAGTTGAGAGGCGGGCCCAAAGAGCCAGAACTCAATCCCCGCAAGCACAATTACGTGAATACAACTAGGTGAATACACTCAATATATATTTATATGACTATGAAAACTCACTTAAGATGTCAGTATCACGATTTATTAAGGTAAGATTTGTGACATGTTAAGACGCTTGACAGACTGTCCATCATCTTCCACTTAATCCTTAACACCTATCCATCCTACCAAGAGACTATCCACCGTCCCATTAGACTGTCAACCATCCGTTAAACTCCCCAAAACTTTAACCTAACCGCTCTATTCTATCGTATCAACTGCCTCTCTTTGTGTCTGTGTACCTTCTTACATATCTCTCTCTCTGTCTCTCTCTCTCTCTCTCTCTCTCTCTCTCTCTCTCTCTCTCTCTCTCTCTCTCTCTCTCTCTCTCTCTCTCTCTCTCTCTCTCTCTCTCGCTCTCTCGCTCTCTCTCTCTCTCTCTCTCTCTCTCTCTCTCTCTCTCTCTCTCTCTCTCTCTCTCTCTCTCTCGCTCTCTCTCTCTCTCTCTCTCTCTCTCTCTCTCTCTCTCTCTCTCTCTCTCTCTCTCTCTCTCTCTCGCTCTCTCTCTCTCTCTCTCTCTCTCTCTCTCTCTCTCTCTCTCTCTCTCTCTCTCTCTCTCTCTCTCTCTCTCTCTCTCTCTCTCTCTCTTACCCTCACTCTCCCCCTCTCTTCTCTACCTTAATTTAGGCAGGGGGAAGGGGACAGTTAGTAGAGGGGTTCGGCTAATTTAGTAATTGCGGAAGGCAAGTTTACAGTAGTTACGGAGACCATTTGCCTGGTTAGTTTCCGCCGGCTTAGTCCCCAATTAGCGGCCGGGATTTCTTGTTTTGTGGGCCCATTTTCGGTTTACAAGGAGAAGATTTAAGAGGAGGAGGAAGGGATAGGGAAAGAGAGAGAGAGGGGGATCGAAAAGTGATGTAGAGATAAGAGAATTGAAATTGGCGAGGAAGGATGGAATAGGGAAGTGAGAGAGAGAGAGAGAGAGAGAGAGAGAGAGAGAGAGAGAGAGAGAGAGAGAGAGAGAGAGAGAGAGAGAGAGAGAGAGAGGGAGAGAGAGAGGGAGAGAGAGAGAGAGAGAGAGAGAGAGAAGGAAGAAAGGCATCCGGTGGATACTGATAGAGGAAACCTACCTTGAGGTTACCTTGAGGTGCTTCCGGGGCTTAGTGTCCCCGCGGCCCGGTCGTCGACCAGGCCTCCTGGTTGCTGGACTGATCAACCAGGCTGTTAGACGCGGCTGCTCGCAGCCTGACGTATGAGTCACAGCCTGGTTGATCAAGGTAAAAAGTGTAAGGTACAAAGGTACCTTACAAGGTACAAAGAGAGTGAAGGTACAAAGAGTGAAGGACATTTTAGGGAAAATGAAGAGGAATGAAGAGATGGAGCAGGCGGATGTCTTTGAAAGAAGAGATGGAAGAAAGAGATAGGAAGGAGAAATGTGTAATGATGGTAGAGGAGGGGGGGGGGGGAGGGAGGTTGTATTTCCAACCAATAACAATTAAAGGTGATATAATCCCCCCATTGTTTAAAGGGCCTACAGGGACCACGTAATAGGGAGATGGGATTTAATCCGACACACCCTCCTTTCTTATGGGGAAATTTCGAATTGTGTAAATTCTATGGGTTTGCGGTTTTTTTCTTTTTTTTTTTTACGTGTAGTCTGGTGATGTAAATTATTGAATTTGTATATTTTTTTGGGGAGAGAGTTTGTGTATGAGAGTTTTTTTCCCTGTAAGTTATGTTGCAGTTTAATGTTGGTGTTGAAAAGAAAAAAGTCCACCACGGGCTCACCATAGCCCGTGCTACTTGGAACTGTTTGATCCAAGGAGCAAATCTTAAACAACAACAAACAACGTTGGTGTTGGTAGTGTATTTGTTAAGGGAACTCTTAAAGTCTTTCTTTTATTTGGCTTTCATTTTGTTTGTGTTGCATAGTGTTTTGTATTGTTGTTTCCAATTGGGGTTGTGTTGGTTAGGCTTATGTTTGTTAGAGTGATTGTAACTGGGTGTTTGTTAGAGTGATTGTAACTGGGTGTTTGTTAGAGTGATTGTAACTGGGTGTTTGTTAGAGTGATTGTAACTGGGTGTTTGTTAGAGTGATTGTAACTGGGTGTTTGTTAGAGTGATTGTAACTGGGTGTTTGTTAGAGTGATTGTAACTGGGTGTTTGTTAGAGTGATTGTAACTGGGTTCAGGCAACGTTTTGCAGTAGATGCAATTATCCTATATATATTGTGGGCTGTTTTTATAGTACCAAACTGCAACTACTGCTGGAAATTGCGTGAGACTAGCCCCTAGCGTCTGGCGTCTAGCTTCGTACTGGCAGATAACCATTTCCTTCTATTGACATATGCGTGAATGTGTTTGAAACGTGTAATGTACTCGTAACAATTATATCTCGTTTTTTTAACGAGAGTGGGTTTAAAATGTTGAAGATGACTACGAATTTGCAAGGATTGCAAGTGCTGTTATCATCCTCTGAATAATATCAAAATACCTTTGTTTGTGACTTGTCCCAGATAGGGTGTATTTTTTTTTTTTACTTAGTTTTGAATAATATATCATAATACATCTCAATCACCTAAATGTATTTTCCCCTCCCCTCCTACTCCCTATTCTCATCCTCCTCCTCCCCTTCTCCTTCCCAATTATTCCTTTTTCAGCTCTCTATTGTTCTTCATATCTTTATACCATTATCACCTCCCCCTCCCCCTGTTATTATCACCACTTTCCTCACCATTATTACCATGATCGTCATTACAATACCATTATATCATTATCACTTCCACCACCACTACTACTACTACTACTACTACTACCACCACCACTACTACTACCACCACCACTAATTACTCCTGCAATCACCATTCCCACCAACACCTCACACTGCAACCACAATCATCAACATTACTTCATGACAGCTATTACTCACATTATCCTTCATTCATTATACTCTATACTTGATATACTCACTGAACTCCCATATTTCTTGGACTCATTAAACTTCACATTTACATTATACGCCCAGCACTCATTATATTGTATATTAATTATAATAACATATTCGTTATAATTGATTTATTCACAATATTTCCAAAAACACATTATACTCTCTGAATGTTTACTCATTTCTCGAAATAATTATACTCCCTGCCCTCAAATGATCTATAATTCAGGGATATTTGCTTTCGCTGGC
The DNA here is from genome assembly GCF_040958095.1 of Procambarus clarkii. NCBI lineage: Eukaryota > Metazoa > Arthropoda > Malacostraca > Decapoda > Cambaridae > Procambarus > Procambarus clarkii. Next base: position 12,338,149 of record NC_091179.1, read on the forward strand.
TATAATTGCATACAACATCACCAATTTGCATATGGCAGACGGCTCAACAAAAGCTACCAAGATCCAGTTAATTACGAGAGCAATACCTACCATGTTGTTGTTGTACCTACCATTCGCTACCTGGAACAAAAAGTTCCAGGTAGCACGGGCTATGGTGAGCCCGTAGTTGAAAATACCTACCAGTTCAGCGAACATTAAGCGAGTGAAGGGAGCCATTGTGGGTGTTCCTAGACAAGGATTTGGCCTAGACAAGGACTTGGCTCTCTTTATTCACTAGGTCGGGAGAATCGCTTTGATGCAAATGAGCATTTTGGAATTCCCTTGGGCCCTACATCAATAATTTGCATATTGTGATAAAGGGGTTTAAGGAGGGGGTGATGACACTAGAGGTTGATGACACTAGAGTTATTGTAATACTTGAGTACATGGATGTGAGTAGCAGTACTCACATAGGGTGGTGCTGGCAAGGCTAATATCACACTAGAGAGATATAGGTCTGATTGGTCGATTTCAGTTCCATTGAGGAACAAGAACCTGATTTAACACTGACCTGACCTCCAATCAATAACCCTACAGCTTCCCAGCCAATGCCGGTAGTCATAACAGAAAGAACACAGTTCCACAGAGATGAACGTGTGTTCACCATCGAGTCTGTCTCATCTCGAACCTCTCACCTGTTGCAGGTGTAGTAGCAGGTGAGAATTTCTAGCTGGTCACGCTGATTGGTCCGCAGAAAGACAATTAATCAACAACCTAGAGATTGTATTTACAAGAGGCTGGTCCTTAAGACTCTCCTTTATTCTCTCAACACACTTCCTGTAGCTTCAGTACATGGATGGCTTAGATTTTATTGGATTATTTAACACAGTTGAGCCCCAAGAAAGCCAGAGTCTGTGGCTTTTCTGAATTAGTTACATGGTACTTCTTGGATACCCTCGTTACTCGCACCAACAGCTTAAAGCCAATAAATTGTGGTTGTGGTTCTGGGTGATCGTTGGTTATAATGAAATGAGCACAATGGGCTAACTTGACGGTTGTAGAATGTTGTAGAGGCATAATGACTGTTCGGCTAACAAGCAACATCATCAACTCTTGTCTGACTAGAACAAACTCGGGGAAGAGAA
>NC_091179.1:12344272-12353682 GCF_040958095.1 Procambarus clarkii
TTCTGGGAGTTCTTCTACTCCCCCCATAGCCCGGCTCGAGTGTGAGTTTGGTCCACCAATCAACCCCCAGAACACTGTCTTTCAGTACTTCCCCCCTCCCCAGAGGAGCGTGCAACCCCATCCCTTGCATGCATATCATGTTTGACATATAAGTTTACCCAGTTGTCAATCTAGAATATTGCACTATTTTTGCCATGTGTATCTTGAAATCATCTCAAGATAACCTCAAGATAACCTCAAGATAACCTCAAGATAACCAAGCTGCAATTTATACCAATTGCTCTGGACATCTGTTCATTGCTATGCTGGACAACAAAATTTCTCCAACAACATCCCACATTTCCCACACACCAAACTCCTTCACTATTCCCTCCCCCCCTCCTGTCCAACCACTTGGGCTGGTCGGTAGAGACACGGTCTCGCTTCATGCAGGTCGGCGTTCCATTCCCGACCGTCCAAGTGGTTGAGGCACCATTCCTTTCCCCCCGTTCCATCCCAAATCCTTATCCTGACCCCTTCCCAGTGCTATATAGTCGTAATAGCTTGGTGCTTTCCCCTGATAATTCACTTCCATCCCCCCCCTCCATCTTCTCCCCCCTCCTCACCCCCACCATAACAATCACAGCTCCACAATCACCACTACCTGCAAGTCCTCAATCTCCACTCCAACCAGGACCTCCAACACCTCCCCCTCCTTCTCCCTTTCACGACCTTCACTTTCTTCAAGAATTAAAAAACATCCTCCACATTCTTCAGTGCCCTCTAGGGAGTCGGTCGGCCGAGCGGGCAGCACGCTGGACTTGTGATCCTGTGGTCCTGGGTTCGATCCCAGGCGCCGGCGAGAAACATTGGGCAGAGTTTCTTTCACCCTATGCCCCTGTTACCTAGCAGTAAAATAGGTACCTGGGTGTTAGTCAGGTGTCACGAGCTGCTTCCTGGGGGTGGAGGCCTGGTCGAGGACCGGGCCGCGGGGACACTAAAAAGCCCCGAAATCATCTCAAGATAACCTCTCAAGATAACCACCTCCACCCTCCCTTCTTCTCCCCCACTTTACAGTCTTCTCCCCCACTTTACAGTCTTCTCCCCCACTTTACAGTCTTCTCCCCCACTTTACAGTCTTCTCCCCCACTTTACAGTCTTCTCCTCCACTTTACAGTCTTCTCCACCATCTTCAACACCACCTTTTTCCATCTTCACTGCCGTCACCATCAGTTCCACCGCCTAATCCAGCACCTTCACGCACCACTACTGTAACGTTTCTGTGTCCTTCGACCAGCTACAGCTTCACCCCTACTTATAAAGCAGCTTCACCACTACTTATAAAGCAGCTTCACCACTACTTATAAAGCAGCTTCACCACTACTTATAAAGCAGCTTCACAACTACTTATAAAGCAGCTTCACCACTACTTATTAAGCAGCTTCACCGCTACTTATAAAGTAGCTTCACCACTACTTATAAAGCAGCTTCACCACTACTTATAAAGTAGCTTCACCACTACTTATAAAGCAGCCTCACCACTACTTATAAAGCAGATTCACCACTACTTATAAAGCAGCTTCATAACTACTTACAAAGCAGCTTCACCATTACTTATAAAGCAGCTCCATAGCTACCTACAAAGCAGCTTCACCACTACTTACAAAGCAGCTTCACCACTACTTATAAAGCAGCTTCACCACTACTTACAAAGCAGCTTCACCACTACTTACAAAGCAGCTTCACCACTACTTACAAAGCAGCTTCACCACTACTTACAAAGCAGCTTCACCACTACTTACAAAGCAGCTTCACCACTACTTACAAAGCAGCTTCACCACTACTTACAAAGCAGCTTCACCACTACTTACAAAGCAGCTTCACCACTACTTACAAAGCAGCCTTCTTTACCTGATCCACAAAGTCCCTCGTTATCATGTCCTCTTGCACCTTATCCATCTACCTCCACCCCCCTCATCTACCTCTGCCACTTAATCTACCTCCTCCACTTAATCTACCTCCACCACCTCATCTACTTGCACCGCCTCGATTTGGGAAACAAGAGCTTACCACTCACAGATTATTAACCAATTGCAACCAATTTATTTACCAATATATATATTCAGGTGACCATGAAATTGATGACATTAGGACACCCAAGAGTCGAAACTGTGCAACCTACATCAATATAAGGTCTTAAATACCACTTCCTCCACACCCCTTCCCCACCCATTAACTCACCAGACCCCCCATTAACACCCCCCCTCCCCCCTCAACAAACTCATCTATAAAGTTAGCCTTTATAGTTTTCCTGAGGATCAATGTCCCCGCGACCCGGTCTCCTGATTGATTAACCCCAAGCACAATGTTAGTCGCGGCTGCCTGCGGTCAGACTTATGAATCATAGCCTGGTTGATCAGGAACCCTTAGAAGGGGCTTAGAAAAGTTCCTTTCATGACCGCCGGTGAAAAGTTGTCTGGTAATTTTCCATATATTTTGATTAGAGAGAGAGAGAGAGAGAGAGAGAGAGAGAGAGAGAGAGAGAGAGAGAGAGAGAGAGAGAGAGAGAACAATTCGTGACCTTATTGTTGAAAGAATTATCTTTAAAGAGTGTGAGTTGTACGTAGGCTCTCTAGTAGAGATATTGTATATATTATATATTATTTTATATTATATTATATATTGTTTTATATATTATATATTTTATATATTATACATATATATATATTTATATATTTATATATATTTTATATATTCCGTCATGCCTCCTGCACCCTCGTAGGGCATTATTTCAACGTGGTGATTTTGAATCATTCCCCCTGTCGTAGAACTCCCGAAACCCTCTCTAGGTATGCTCCAGGTATGCTCTAATATTTGCCTGATGATATTCCTGTTTTTATCTCGCCTGCGCTCCAAGGCGAATGTAGTTTTTAGGGCTCTGAAGCAGTCCAGGTATGTTACTGTTTTCTAAAATGGATCTAAGTCGACAATCTCCCCAGCTTTGATGGGGCTGTTAGTGTGCAACAACATTGTAACCTAGATATCACTAGTTTCAAGCAGATATCAATTGTTTTTAAATATGGCGTCATTGAACTGGCATCTCTTGTTTGAATGGTTCTTGCTATCCAGCGATTTTAACTTTTCTCAAGGATGTGATACTTGATTGAGTTCGTTAAGGGAATGATGTTCCGACATTATTTCTCCCAGGTCTTTAACGCTCCTTTTTATTTCTATATCTCGACTTGAATGGTATTTATATGAGGCTCTGATTCTGATTTTGATCGTTTTACACCATAGCGCAAAAGCAGCAACTTGCCTTCACTCGACGCTTTGTTTCCCGTGACCCATTGATAGACCTCAAAAGGAGGGAAGCTGTGTCATAGTTTGCGTCCTTGGCTTTGTCAGATATGAGAATGGAGAAAAATTCTCGAAGAGGACAAGTGCCTATTACCCTTTGGGTCTGAGCTTTTCACTGTGGATGATCCGGATTTTGCTTTCCTTGGCTATTTCTGTCTGGGCTCTTTCTGGTTAGGATATTAATGATCCATCTTCCTACTTGTGTCAGTAATTTCTTTCGTTAGTATTTCTGTGTGCACTTATCTTTCTTGAGACGTTCATCGGAAGTTTTTTTCCAAAGTCTTTTCGATGCTCGCCCCTGGTATCCAAGATCATGTCATGGTGGTCTGGTGCTTGTGAGGAATAGAAGCGTCCTATTCTAAACCCATGTTGACCAAGATATTAAATTTATATATTGTGATTCCACGAGTTTTGTAACCTTATTTCATTACACTATTTTGATGATTTTTAAAGATGAAATATTGCTATCTTAACCCTTGTTGTCCAAGGTTATTAATGAGTTGTGAATCCACGAGTTTTGTAGTTTGACTTTTGTTTATTTCTTTGAAAAAAAAAATCTTGGAGGTGAAATAGTGCTATAGGGTTATTATTTGTGGCTACCGCTTTGCTGCCGCTTTTGTGGAGTTGTGCTATCTCTGCTGTTATGTGGCGTTGTCTTATCTCAGCTATCTTGTGTCACGGGTAACACCGGTGTCTAGCACCGTCTTCAAGCGATGTTTAAAGCAAGAGCCCCCAATATTATACTTGACTTTACACAAGATTTTGCACACAAGAAGAAATATTTTGAGTTATTTCCAGTTTTGAGGATAACCTTGTGATCTTTATCTCTCTTGGATTTAATATGGTGGTCGCGATTTTAATCACTATTGTCTATTACTACGTAATAGTTCACCAACAGGACAGACACACACACACACCCATCTACACCCCTCGCCTCACACATACACCCATCCTTACTCCCACACCCACACCTACACCCACACCCACACCCACACCATCCGCTATTCTCTCGTTTTTTCTTTACATCATATGTTTCAATATATGCACAGGGGGAGAGTGCCTTCGATTTTAAAATTATTCATAATATTTGTTTGGATTTGTGACATGGCTGGCATTTCATATTTAATCATTATTATTACAATAATAATAATAATAATAATGAGAAATTCCACAGGAGCCGTGATAAGGATTCGAACCTATGCGCTGGGATTCGAACCCTGATACGCGCTCTAAACGACTACGTCACGATATTTCCCAAAGAATTACAACCTGGGGTTTGCTTTCTCCTCCTTTCCCCCCCCCCCCTAATTCCTCCTATTCCTCTTCAGTATCAACTTTCAGAAACTCCTCGTTTCTCCAGAGAAGAATCAGAATGGACTTTATCGTCGCCATTAAGAGATTCGTTCTCCTTTCAAGTTTCAGTGGGATGGAGTCACTTGTTATTTCACCTTCAAAGGGTTCCAGTAGCCCTTGAATTTTTGTTTGTTGTTGTCAGGAAAGAGCTCTTGTGCTCACTCGGAAAACCCGGATGCCGTTCAAGACTTGTTGATGACCAGAAAATATATTTTCTGAGAACCGTGTCTCACAATATCGTGGCTGAAACTAGACAACCTTCCCACACATCTGGAGAGAGGACGTTTCGGACCGTTCTTGATGATGGTCCAAGGGGGGCCCCTGAAACGTCGTCTCTCTGTATAGTTTCAGATGTGTGGGTTGGGTGACTGATCTTCGGGACTGTGGGTACAGTGATGGGCGGGGATATGGTGAATTGTGTGTGTGTGTGTGTGTGTGTGTGTGTGTGTGTGTGTGTGTGTGTGTGTGTGTGTGTGTGTGTGTGTGTGTGTGTGTGTGTGTAATAAAAAAAAAAAAATATATATATATATATATATATATATATATATATATATATATATATATATATATATATATATATATATATATATATATATATATATACCGGTTCACTCAGAGTGTTTGACGTGACTTTATATATTTTCTTGCTCTTGTGCTATATATGTCTCGTTTCTCAATTCTACATATTCTGATCTTGTAGAAACCAAAATTTTTAATGGCACAAGCTATTTATACATAACACGAACTCAGTGTTATATAAAACTTTCTCTCTCTCTCTCTCTCTCTCTCTCTCTCTCTCTCTCTCTCTCTCTCTCTCTCTCTCTCTCTCTCTCTCTCTCTCTCTCTCTCTCTCTCTCTCTCTCTCACCCACTTCAATAATACGCTGGTAACTTATCAGAACTTCGCTTGTGATAACAACTTGACAACTTCCACCATCAGCGGACGTTGTCTCACACTTATCAACACCATCTGTTCCTACTCACACGGAGGAAGAGAGAGAGAGAGAGAGAGAGAGAGAGAGAGAGAGAGAGAGAGAGAGAGAGAGAGAGAGAGAGAGAGAGAGAGAGAGAGAGATTGAATGACTTTACACATGACTTCTCTTCTTATTGAACTCTTTCTTAATTTTACCTTAAATCTCGGATTAAAGAATAGTTTCCGTGCATTCCTCTTGCTCCTTTACATCTTGGCTTCCATCCATTGCCATTCGTCATTTGGTGTTACACAGAGGGTTAGCCCTTCGTCCTGATTAACGATGTCAATATACCTTACGATCTTATACATCGCAGACGAGGAGTCACAATAACGTGGCTGAAATATGTTGACCAAACCACACATTAGAAAGTGAAGGGACGACGACGTTTCGGTCCGTCCTGGACCATTCTCAAGTCGATTGGGAATGGTCCAGGACGGACCGAAACGTCGTCGTCTCTTCACTTTCGAATGTGTGGTTTGGTCATCGATATACATCGCAATCAAGGTATCCTAATTTTCCCCCCATTTGTTACAGTGGTAAGGTCAGATCCCGAGGGAGAATGTCCTTGCCTTTCATCCCTATCAGTTTCGGATCCAGTCCAGGGGCATATTTCAGAGGTTTCTCGGTTAGTTTATTTTTTTCTCGATGGGATTTGCAGATATCATACGTTACTGCTCTCATCTGTATTATTGAGTGCTCTGATAATGCCTGCTTCTCCAGGTTCCTGAATTTTTTTTATTTTGCTAGCTTTTGCATGTGCCGATGATGTTGTTATGATGTTTTGCGTCTCTAGAAACAGGTTCGGTTGAAGTCAAAGAGGCAAATTTTGGACCTTTCCTAACAGTTTGTCTTCCTTTCTCTGAAATATTCGACAGCTTCCACTTATTCTCATTCTTTGTAGCTCTTTCTCATCGTCACGAATATTTTGTGTGTGTGTGTGTGTGTGTGTGTGTGTGTGTGTGTGTGTGTGTGTGTGTGTGTGTGTGTGTGTGTGTGTGTGTGTGTATTCACTTTGTTGTACTCAACTTGTTGTGTTTGCGGGGGTTGCGCCTCGGCTCTTTGGTCCAGCCTCTCAATTATCAATCAACTGGTGTACAGGTTCCTGAGCCTACTGGGCTCTATCATCTCTACATATGAAACTGTGTATGGAGTCAGCCTCCACCACATCACTGCCTAAGGCATTCCATCTGTTAACTACTCTCACACTGAAAAAAGTTCTTTCTAACGTCCCTGTGGCTCACAGTTTCCACCTGTGTCCCCTTGTTCGCGTACCACCACTGTCCTCACCTAGTGTGTGTGTGTGTGTGTGTGTGTGTGTGTGTGTGTGTGTGTGTGTGTGTGTGTGTGTGTATGTGTGTGTGTGTGTGTGTGTGTGTGTGTGTGTGTGTGTGTGTGTGTGTGTGTGTGTGTGTGTGTGTGTGATGCATGTTGTGGTACATGTTTTCAAACTGGTGTTCCCACCCATCCTGTGTACGTTTCCGCCCTAGGAGCAATTAAGCATGGTACAGGTGGTGTTGTATGCCCCCTCACTGACACACGCTCACAAAAAAGAGCACAGAACCCCCCTTCCCCTCCCACTTCTCACCGAAAACCATCCCCCCTCCCTTTCCCTTCCCTCCCCTCTCCCCCCCCTCACACCTCACCGCTGCGGTGAGGTGTGGCTCTGGTATTGCACGAATGAATTACCTGCTAGTCTAAAGAGACTCTCTGAGATGAGGAGATGATTGGGAGACTATCATTCCGAGAACAGCATCTTTTACCTGACAGCATCCTGCGGTGAGATGACAGCATCTCACGGCATTGAGAAGCTGTCATCTGCAGACAGGGTGTATTGACGGACCGTGAGTAGTTAGTTGATTCAAGTTCAGTTCAAGTATGCTTATTGAGACAAGATAGAAATACATCTCAAAGGGATAGTGTAGCTTAGGCTATTTCTACCCCCCCCTCCCCCTAGTTAGTTGAATATACCTCTTACACTCGGAGGTGGATAATATACCTAGTATAATGTCACGTGGACACAAGGGGTATACACAGCCGTGTATTATTGTAAAGTGTTTCCAACTTTAAGTTTCACTTGAGCGCTTGTATCTCTGTTCGTTTTCAATGAAAGTTTCATTTTTCACTTTGAGTTGTAGGTGATGTTCTTCCTTATTTCTTTTTTTTTAGCAATGTGACACCTAGTTTCTACAAGCTATTGTATTTTAATATTAATTTTTATTTATTATTATTTTTATTTATTATTATCAAACAGTTGCATTTGATAGTAATTTAAATATGAGTATTTGTTGTTTTATGTCAGTGATATATAAGTTATCAGACGTGAAACTGACCTCCTGACGTGAGTTGATGCGTGTGTGGGCTCGATAGATTTTCAAGATACAATAGAAAAAAAGACTGATAGATATATGGTTAATGATAGGGGGTTTTGAGAGGTAATGTAGCTGCGGGGTGATGGGTGAACCGGGAAGGGGGGGGTGCTGGTGGAATATTTGTTTATGTTGTGGTAGTGGAGGTTGATGGTGGTGGTGGTGGGGGTGGTGGAGATGATGGTGGAGGTTGTGGTGGTAGTGGAGGAGGTAGTGGTGGGAGTGCAGGTGATGGTGATGATAGTGGTGGTGGTGGTGGAGGTGAATGTAACAGTGCTTACCTAACAGTGTCTACGGAGGTAGTGAGGTCTAGCTCCTTTATCCTCCTCCTCCTACAAGCCTTGTTGTGACAGTAGCGTTATATAGTTTAACTTTCCTGATGTTCGGATTCTTCTTCGAATCTGGCCTGAAATATCTGGAGGGAGTTGGTCACCATAACTTACTATTTCAGTGAGTTCCACTTGTTGACCGCCCGAGCGGGTTATCAGCAGTTCCTAAAATATCTTTTTTGCGTTTCCGACTTACAACTGTGTTACCTTTTTCTACTTATTCTCGATTTGAAGAAGCTGCGCTTGCCTACTTTGTCTGTTCCACCCAGTAACTTGTATTCTGTGATCATATCTCCATTGTTTCTTCTTTTCTTTAAGGTTATGAGACTTAGTTTCCTAAACTCGTAGTATTCTTAGTTCTGGTACTAATAGTGTTCTGAACTAAGATTTTGTGTTTCACAAAATGTGGATTCCAAGCCGGTATAAGTATTCTTAACATTGGTCTCACATAAGTAGTAGAGATTGTTTTAAGAGTTTTAATTTAGGTGAAGGCAATGGTTGAAATGGTGGTGGTAGTTGTGGTGCTTGACTGTAGTCATATACATAATGGCTGTAATGTTGACCAGACCACACACTAGAAATTGAAGGGACGACGACACAATCGACTTGAGAATGGTCCAGGACGGACCGAAACGTCGTCGTCCCTTCAATTTCTAGTGTGTGGTCTGGTCAACATACTTCAGCCACGTTATTGTGACTCATCGCCTGCATATGGCAGTAATAGATGGTGTTGCTGGTTAGTTGCACGAGTGATGGTGTGGATCACTAAGAGCAGCTACAGGCTCACTCCACACCACAACTCCATCTTATTCCCACCTCCATCTTGAGAACACTGTATAAACATCAGAGGTCCGCGGTTGTTCAACGTCCCCCCAGCGACTATAAGAAATATTGCCGGAACAACCGTGGACATCTTCAAGAGAAAACTGGACTGTTTTCTAAAAGAAGTTCCGGATTAGCCGGGCTGTGGTGGGTATGTGGGCCTGCGGGCCGCTCCGAGCAACAGCCTGGTGGACTAAACTCTCACAAGTCGAGCCTGGCCTCAGGCCGGGC
>NC_091179.1:12354182-12361682 GCF_040958095.1 Procambarus clarkii
TGTAATGTCGACCAGACTCCTGCCTTCTGCGGCTGTGTACCGACTGACTCTCCAGTGGGAAAAAGTCACGTAAATACGTAGGCTAAGCTGGTTTTTAAATGGTGCAAGTGTTTACGTCAATATGCAGGTAAAGCTACCATTAAGGGGGAAACAAACTTTGATAAAACATTACTTTCGGGAGAAGGGCGTGTGTGTGTGTGTGTGTGTGTGTGTGTGTGTGTGTGTGTGTGTGTGTGTGTGTGTGTGTGTGTGTGTGTGTGTGTGTGTGTGTGTGAGTGTGTGTGTGTGTGCTCACCTATTTGTACTCACGTATTTGTGCCTGCAAAATCGAGCATTGACTCTTGGATCCCGCCTTTGTAGCTATCGGTTGTTTACAGCAATGACTCCTGTCCCATTTCCCTGTCATAGCTAGTTTTAAAATTATGAATAGAATTTGCTTCCACAACCTGCTCCTTAAGTGCATGATTTTTTTCCAAAACTTTCACGCTAAAAGAAAACTTCCTAATATCTCTGTGACTCATCTCAGTTTCCAGCTTCTACCCATGTCCCCTCGTTCTGTTATTACTCCGTGTGAACATTTCATCAATTTCCCCTCTGTCAAACCCCCTAAGTATTTTATACGTTCCTCTGATATCCCCCTCTCCCTTCTTTTTTTTTTAGTGTCGTAAGGCTCAGTTTCTTTAGGTGCTCCTCAAACCCCATCCCTCGTAACGCGGGAACGAGTCTTGTTGCAAACCTCCGAACATTTTCCAGTTTCCTTATGTGTTTCTTCAGATGGGGACTCCATGATGAGGCGGCATACTCCAAGACGGCCTCACATAGGCAGTGTAAAGCGCCCTAAATGCCCCCTTCTTAGGTTTCTGAATGATGTTCTAACTTTTGCCAGTGTAGAGTACGCAGCTGTCGATATCGTATTTACATGAGCCTCAGGAGTTAGATTAGGTGTTACGTCCACTCCCAGGTCTCTTTCTCAAGTCGTCAAAGGTAGGCAGTTCCCCTTGATTATGTACTGTCCCTTTGGTCTCCTATCTTCCTAATCCCATTTCCATAATTTTACATTTGCTCGTGTTAAACTCCAGTAGCCATTTCTCTGACCATCTCTGCAACCTCTTCAAGTCATCTTGGAGGATCCTTTAATCTTCATCTGTCACAACTCTTCTCATCAACTTTGCGTCATCCGTGAACATCGACATGTAGGATTCTACTCCTGTAAACATGTCATCAACGTATATTAGAAATAGAATAGGTGCCAGCACCGATCCTTGAGGTACTCCACTCGTTACTGTTCGCCAGTCCGACTTCTCGCCCCTTACCGTAACACCCGCCTGCCTCTCAAGTTTAAATAGTAGTCTCATGTGCGGTACTGTATCAAAGGCCTTTTGGCAGTCCAGAAAAATGCAGTCTGCCCAACCTTCTCTGTCCTGCCTTATCCTCGGTATTTTATGATAGAATTCCAAAAGGTTTGTTAGGCAAGATTTCTCTTTCCAGAACCCATGTTGATGTTTGTTCACAAACCTAACGTTCTCCAGGTGTGCAACCAGTCGTAGCCTAATTATTCTTTCAAGTATTTTACAGGGGATGTTTGTCAGTGATACAGGTCTATAGTTAAGTGCCTCCTCCCTATCGCCTTTCTTGAAAATCGGAAAAAAATTTTCCTCTTCCAGAAATTGGGCAATTCTCCCGACATAAGTGATTCCCTAGAGATCCTTGCGAGAGGCATGCTGAGGGCTTGTGCTGCCTCTTTTAGTATCCACGGTGATACTTTGTCTGGTCTAACCGCTTTAGTTGTATCCTGCATTGCCAACTGTTTCATTACCTCTTCTGCTGTCACCTCTATATTTGATAGTCTTTCATCTAGGGTAATCTCTTCTAACAATGGAAGCTGCTCAGGCTCGGTTGTGAACACTCCATGGAAACTGGCATTCAGTGCCTCGCAGATTTCCTTGTCACTTTCAGTATATACCCCCTCTGTCTTCCTTAGTCGTGTCACTTGGTCGTTCACCGATATTTTGCTTCTTATATGGCTGTGTAGTAATTTAAGTTGCTTTTTCACTTTGATCGCAATATCGTTCTCATAATTTTTTACGATACTATTCTTATGTTAATGTCATCGTTCCTAGCTCTGTTGCATCTGATCCTATTGTCCTTTGTCCTTTGTCTTCTGTACTTCCTCCACTCCCTCCTGCTTCTCATTTTTGCTTCCTGTCATTGTCTATTAAACCATAGGTTATTATATTCCCTCTTACTTTTTTCCTTTACTGTTGGTATAAATTTCTCTTCGGCCTCCTTGCATTTCCGTATGACTAGGTCCATCATATCTTGGACTGTTTTTCCTGTAATTTCTTCCTCCCACCGCACTTCTTCCAGATAGTCCCTTATCCTCCTGTAGTCCCCTTTTCTGTAATCAACTGTACTTTCCCAGACCTCTTGTCCCTTGGTCATAAGTTTGAGTTCCATCATGTAGTCAAAGACTAGGACACAATGGTCACTGGCCCCTAGAGGTATTTCATGTTCCAAATTCTCGATGTCTTCTACGTTCTGGATGAAAATTAGTTCTAATAGGTTTGGTGTATTCCCTCCTCTTTCCCTTGTGGCTTCCTTCACATGTTGTGTTAGGAAATTCCTGTCTATAACATCTACTAACTTTGCTCCACACGTTTGTTCCCTGTCACGGGGATTCCTTGATTCCCAATTTACCTCTCCATGATTTAGGTCCCCCATGACCAGCAGTTTAGCTTTCATTCTGTGAGCTAATGTTGCTGCCTTCTGCCGTTCATCTTTACATGCCTTGTTGTTGTCATCATACTCCTGCCTGGGTCTTCTACTGTTTGGAGGGGGATTGTAGATTACCAAGATCACAATCTTCCTCCCATCGGCTGTCAGAGTTCCATGTATGAAGCTTGTCCACTCATTAGTAACCCGATTTTCCAGGCCTTCAAACTTCCATTTCCGCTTTATTAGGAGTGCCACTCCCCCTCCCTGTCTCTGTGTCCTCTCTTTTCTTATCACCTGGTAGCTCTCTTGAAAGATTGCATCCGAGATCATGTAATTTATTTTAGTTTCCACTATTGTAACTATGTCAGGATCTGCCTCACTAATTTTTTCTTTTATCTCTTCTACGTTATTAGATTCCCCCTCAGCATTGATGTACCAAACCTTGAAATTCTTCTTGGAAACTCAGGTACCAGAGTTCGCCCTTTCTCTGGGGGGTCTGAGGGGATCTGGAGGGGTGCTTGGGGGGCGAATGGGGGCTGGGCATCTAGGAAGGTAGGCAAGTAGGGTCTGGGGTAGGGTCTGGGTAGGTAGGTCTGGAGTAGGAAGGGCATACTGGGTCTGAAGATTAGGGAGGGTCTGAGAGGCATAAAGGGGTTGAGAGGTAGCGTGAGGTCGAGAGTCAGATAGAGGTTGAGAGATTGGGAGAGAGAAAGATAGAGGGGGTGGGGGGAAGAGAGGAGGATGGAGCATGAATAGTGAGAGTGGTTGAGAGGTTGTATTAATCAGGGGCAACTCAGGGGTAGGTGTGGGCATTGGGACAGAAAGGGGGAAAGAGGGAAATGGGGGAAAAGGTAGGGAAGGGGGGGTCCCCGTCCCCCACGGGGGGGTCCATGTGACCCCCTCGCAAGGGGAAGGGGTCACATGGAAGGAAAGGGGCTGAGGAGGGGTGAGAGCTGGGCGGTGTGTGTGTGTGTGTGTGTGTGTGTGTGTGTGTGTGTGTGTGTGTGTGTGTGTGTGTGTGTGTGTGTGTGTATTTTCTAGTTGAGCTTGCGGGGGTTGAGCTCTGCTCTTTCGGCCCGCCTCTCAACTGTCAATCAACTGTTACTAACTATCAACTAATTCCCCCCCCCCCCCCACACACACAGGAAGCAGCCCGTGACAGCTGACAAACTCCCAGGTACCTATCTACTGCTAGGTAACAGGTGCATCAGAGTGAAAGAAACTCTGCCCATCGTTTCTCGCCGGCTCCGGGAATCGAACCTGGGCCACAGGATAACGTGTACAGCGTGCTACCCACACAGTCACCGGCGCTGTAATCGGTGTGTGTGTGTGTGTGTGTGTGTGTGTGTGTGTGTTTGTGTGTGTGTGTGTGTGTGTGTGTGTGTGTGTGTGTGTGTGTGTGTGTGTGTGTGTGTGTGTGTGTGTGTGTGTGTGCGTGTGTGTGTATGTGTCTTTGTGGTCCTCTGTTTTTCTGAAACCTATTTTTTTTCCCCGAAACTGTGATTTACTAATAGTGAATCACTGTGATTGTTTAAAGATTTATTAGATTAATTATCCAATTAATTGACCATATAGAACAGCTTGATATTTAGAATGATGACTAATTAATTTAAAACACAATAACATCTTTTATCAAACATCAAAACGCGAGCAGCTTTGATGTAAAACAAGCACTAAAACACTCGTGGGGGCTCCATCAGGCCAACATTTACACCAAGTGGGAAAGCAAAACTTTATTTACACTAATTGGGGAAAACAAGTAGTCATTTCCCCCTAATAGGGAAAACCCGTCATTTTCACTTACAGGGGGAAAGAAGCCATTATTTACACGAATGCCTCTTTCACTTCTTTTAAACTAAATATGGGTCAAGAATTGCATTGTGCACAATAGGTAGGGGAAGCACTCTGTACTTCACCTGAGTGGCTCTCGGTACCTCACATGAGTGGCACTCTGTACCTCACATGAGTGGCACTCTGTACCTCACATGAGTGGCACTCTGTACCTCACCTGCATAACACTCAAAATTTCACCTGGAGGGGAAAACAACCGAGTCTTGGCGTCCAAACTGCTCGGTTGCCTAATTAACATTTCTGAAGCCTGGTAGATCAAGGTGTTAGGTGAGGTTCTGTACCTTTCAAAAAAAATTGTGAAGAGTTTCGTGGTTTTCCCTGAAGGGCGAGTACGCAAATATTCAAATGATGCAACATATGGTAGTTGACATCAAGTAGTTGGGGGGATAGATGACTTTTTGGACTTGGTCGGATGGCTGATACATTGGACTTTTTACCCCTAGGAAGGTTGTGGAACTGGTAACGTCAGCGTTCTATCACTGAGTGATGCTTTCTATTCCTTCATTCAGCATTTATCAAGCCTTATCCACCAACTTCTCCTTTTATTTATCCAGCATTTATTCACCCCTTATCCTCCAACATTTATCCAACTTCCTTCCCTCCTTACCTTGCGATGATTTCGGGGCTCAACGTTCCCGCTGCCCGGTCTTCGACCAGGCCTCCTGGTTGCTGGACTGGTCAACCAGGATGTTGGGCGCGGCTGCTCGCAGCCTGACATCTGAATCACAGCCTGGTTGGTCAGGTATCCTTTGGAGGTGCTTATCCAGTTCTCTCTTGAACACTGTGAGGGGTCGGCCAGTTATGCCCCTTATGTGTAGTGGAAGCGTGTTGAACAGTCTCGAGCCTCTGATGTTGATAGAGTTCTCTCTCAGAGTACCTGTTGCACCTCTGCTCTTCAACAAGGATATTCTGCACATCCTGCCATGTTTTCTGGTCTCATGTGATGTTATTTCTGCGTGGAAGTTTGGGACCAGCCCTCTACTATTTTTGCACGTGTAAATTATTATATATCTCTTCCACCTGCACTCAGGAGCTTACATATTTAAGAATTTTAGTCGGTCCCAATTGTTTAGATGCTTTACTGAGTGGATCCTAGCAGTAATGGATCTCTACACGCTCTCTAGGTCAACAGTTTCTCCAGCTTTGAAAGGGGCCGTCAGTGTGCAACAGTATTCCACTCTAGAGAGCACTAGCGTCTTGAGAAGTATCATCATTGGTATAGCATCTCTAGTGTGAAAGGTTATTGGTATCCAACCTGTAATTTTTCTGGCAGTTGTGACGGCTACTTTATTGTGTTCTTTAAAAGTAAGGTCTTCCGACATGATAACATCCTAGTCCTTTACATTTCCTTTTCGTCCTATGATATGATTTGACTGCATTTTGTACATGATTTCTGTTTTTATATTTTAATTTTTTCCGTAGCGCATGAGCTGGAAGTTATTTTCTTGAAATACCATATTATTTTCTGTGGCTCATAGAAAGACCTGATTAACATCTGATTGGAGGTTTGCTGTTGTCTACTCTCATAAATATTCTAGTGTAATCTGCAAAAGATGATACGGTACTAAAGTCTGTGTCCTTGTCTATATCCGTTGTGATTATTAGAAAAAGTACTGGAGCAATCACAGTACCTTGAGAGACTGAGCTCTTCATGGTTGATGGTCCAGATTTTATTTTGTTGACTGTTCCACATTGAGTTCTGTTAGTCAGGAAATTGTAGATCTGCCTATTTTTCCGGTAAATCTTTTTGAACGCTTTTTGTGTTCAATACCACAAAGGTTACATTTGTCGAAGGCTTTTGCGAAATCCTGTGTAAATTACGTCAGCCTATTGCTTGTCTTCCATGACATCTAATGCCATGTCTTAGTTGTCCAGCAACTGTGATAGACAAGAGCGCCCATTTCTGAAAACATGTTGTCCAGAGTTATGGAGATGCTTCGATCTCACTTATTTTATGACCTTATTTATTAGCACTCTTTCAAAGATTTTTATGATGTATGATGTTAGTGTTATCGGTCTGTAATTTTTTGCCTCTGCCTTATTTCCTCCTTTATGAAGTGGTGCTATCTCTGCTGTTTTTAGTATGTCAGGGATAACGCCAGTATCTAGGATCTTGTCTCCAAAGAAAGCGAAAGGCCTGCGATACTGTTTTTTTTACAGTTTTTGATGAATATAGAGTACCAAGAATCAGGGCCTGGTGCAGAGTGCATAGGCATACTGTCTATGGCTTCTTCAAAATCCAGTGGGGATCGGGTGACATCTGATATATGATTTGATGTTGGTATCACACCCATGACAACCCTCCAACAGCGAACGCGTAAATAACATGGAATATCAATAAATTTAGCTTTGAAGAAAGTCAAATTAACATCAGCGCGTTTTGTAAATATAAAACACTGCTTTATTTTGTTTCTACGTTAATGATCGAGTCATAACTTTTATTAGTTTGGGAAATATATACACCAAAACGTCCCGAGATAGTATAACGTAATAGCCATATAGCAAAATTTCAATAAAAGCCGAGAATTCTACCAATCTTTAATAGTATTCAGTTTATCTCTTCTCTCTTATCAGCGTATTCAATTGTAGTTTCGGGGGTGGGGATGGGTGGGATGGGGGGGATCGGAGTGTGTGTGTGTGTGTGGGGGGAGGGGGTTACTGCCGTAGGGGAAGGGGTGGTGGGGGTTGCAAGAGGAGGAGACGTAGGGGAAGAATGAGGGAGTGCTCAGGGGAAAAGGCTGAAGAGCTGCCTTTCTTCCCTTATCAGTATGACCTTTTTCCCCATTAAAGGTCCCTCGTTATCTTGAATGTTTTATTTTGTTGATCTGTTGGAGGAGGAGGAGACGGGGGGACAAGAGGCGGTGGCTGAGTTGATGAAGGTTGCAAGCGGCCATTGCAAAGGTGTAAGCATATTGCATGAGCTCCGGGGAGGTC
>NC_091179.1:12366682-12391682 GCF_040958095.1 Procambarus clarkii
CTACCCCCCATTCCCTCTCTCCCCTGAAGCCGTCAGAGAACCAAGTAATTTCTTATTGCTAACTTGAAAAGATTTGAGATGAAATTCGAACGTAAATACATATTTTTTTGGCGTTTATAAATACTTTTGGTATTATTCTGGAAGACGTACCATGGTGCGGCAAGTCGAACTTTGAGATTTTAATCAAAATTTGTGTCTCAAAAATTGCATATTTCGAACCTTTTTTTTGTCTTGTATTACGTGAGCATCTGTGAACGAATTAGTCTGTATCTTACCGCGCTAAGAACTAAATAAACTAGCTCATTGTTTTGGTAAATAAAATTGAAATCTGTGTGGAGGTAGAAATAGCCTAAGCTACTCTATCCCTTTGAGATGTATTTCTTTCTTGTCTCAATAAAGAAACTTGAACTTGAACTTGAAATCTATGCTCCCCAGGGAACTATACTTGCTGTATTTAATATTTCTCGATTAAATATTTAGTATAGACAAAGACACTTACAGAGCTGTTTCAGCATCCACATATATCATTGCAAGTCTTATGAGAGTTGCAACCGTAGAGGAAATTGCAATCCTTTAAACTTATGTAAACTGAGTCATATAATAGACCAAAGAAAACAGTATGATTTTTAATAGATAAATGTTGTACCTCCTTCGCAATGAAAAACCAGAAAAGAGCTTTATAAACTGATATGTTAAGTAGAGTCAAACCATACAAAAGAACCGAATGAAAGTTATTATATAAAAGTCCTGAGAGTAATTATATAAAAGTCCCGAGTGTAATAATATAAAAGTCCTGAGAGTAATTATATAAAAGTCCTGAGAGTAATTATATAGAAGTCCTAAGATTAATTATCATAAAATGCTTAATATTTACATGTAAAGATCACAATAACTGGCTCATCTTCCAAACACATTACAGGAGAGATAAAGAGAACCTTTCCAAACAAGAGATGCCACTGTTTATGCTGGCACTTTAGGGGCCATAAAGCTCTTTTTGATGGAAGACTTACAAATTAACTGCTCCATTTAAGTCTGACACAATTGCTGATCATCCTTATTGCCCAGATAACATTTTCGGCTAAATTATTATTAGCGGTGTTTAAATTCTCACGAATTCTATACATTGGAACACTGGCAAGACATAATTATAATAATTTATATCTGGTATATATTAGATGGAGGTAGTTCTAAATCTAAACACTGATTTACGAGTGTTCTACGAGGTTCATGAACCATGTGTTCATGAACCATGCTGTCATGAACCGAGCAGTTATGAATCATGCTGTCATGGGCCATGCTGTCATGAACCATGCTGTCATGGGCCATGCTGTCATGAACCATGCTGTCATGGGCCATGCTGTCATGAACCATGCTGTCATGGGCCATGCTGTCATGGGCCATGCTGTCATGGGCCATGCTGTCATGAACCATGCTGTCATGAACCATGCTGTCATGAACCATGCTGTCATGGGCCATGCTGTCATGAACCATGCTGTCATGAACCATGCTGTCATGGGCCATGCTGTCATGAACCATGCTGTCATGAACCATGCTGTCATGGGCCATGCTGTCATGAACCATGCTGTCATGAACCATGCTGTCATGAACCATGCTGTCATGGGCCATGCTGTCATGGACCATGCTGTCATGAACCATGCTGTCATGGGCCATGCTGTCATGAAAATATAGCAAAACAGCGAAACAGCCAAGAGTGGCATTGGTTCAATATTAAATGATCGTTATCAAGTTTTTTTCAACGCTTGATAAACGCTGATGAATTGGATTAGCCGTTTTTCTTGGATATTGTACCAACTTGATATAAGATCAAATTATCATTAAAACCTATGATTTTCCACCGTCTTCCTCCTATATATAATGATAACCAGTCAACTAAACTGAAAGGAAAAAAGTAATTATTTTTTTAATTTTCTCAGTAACTATTTCACAGACTTTCTTGAAAGTGTGCAAACTTATGTCAGTAAAGATTCTTGATAATCTTCCTTAATCTCTTTCCGGCCTTGGCTATCGAATTGGTCAGTCTAACTTGTCAAATATGTTGAAACCAAATCTGCCTATATGAGCCTTTGTTTATACAAAACCTGCATGAAAGAGCCTTTTTTTAAACCAAAGATGTCTAAAATAGCCTTTGTGAACCAAGCCTGTCTGGAAGGGCCTTTGTTTAAACCAAAACTTCCTATAAGAGTCTTTGTTTGTACCAAAGTAACTTGAAATAGTCTTTTTTAAGTGAAAGTTACTTGGGAAAAGCTTTGTTTCTTCAAAAACTGCCGCGATAGTATTTATTTTTAATAAACTTGCCTTGAAAAGCGATAGATTTACAAAGCCTTTGTTTATGCCAAATCTTATTGGAAGAGCATTTGTTAATTCTAAAGTGATCTGAATGAGATTTTGTTCATACAAAAGCTTCATACTAAAGTTCATACTAAATACTAGAGCAGACTTTGTTTATACCAAGCTGTGGAGGATTCTTTGCTAATACCAGAGCTGACTGAAAGAGCCTTTGTTTGTGCCACAGTTGCCTATAAGAGTCTTTATTTATACTCCAAATATTATTTACTCCAAAGTGATCTGGAAGAGATCTTCTTCATATTAAAGTTGACTGGAAGAGACTTTGTTTATACCAAAGCGATCTTGAAGAGACTTTGTTTATACCAGAGCGGTCTGGAAGAGACTTTGTGAATACAAAAACTGTAAGAGTCTTTAGTTATACCAGTGCTGGCTGGAGGCTTCGCATAAATCTTTAACAAAATTTTCCTAATGAGAGATAAAGTGTAGACACAAAGATTCATCTTATTTTTAGTGGGTCTAATGACCAGGCTGCATTGCTTCATCTAGTTTCTAGTAGACCTATGTACCAAGCTATTCAGCTCTATCTAGTTTCTTGAAGATCTGTGAACTAAGCTGCATAACGTCCTCTACTTTCTAGTAAGCGTATATTCAAAGCAACACAGCTTCATCTAGGTTTTTCTAAGTCCTTTGTATACAAAGCAACTAATCACAACCTAGTCTCTACTAGATAGCAGGCAATTCCTATATTAAAGCTGAATGCTCTGAAATCATAAATATTTTATAATATTTTGTTATATGTTCTTAAATAAGACAGCATGAACTGCGAACTTTAGTCAAAAGACTGGGAATATGACATGACATTTTAAGGAAGGTTTTTACAGGAATCCAAAAGAGATCCAATTACCTGGAATACGTTTAAGGATGCTCTTGTGACGTACTAAGTAGATGCTGAGACGAACTGGCCAGATTAAATACCCTTTACGCTATGTACCTGGAGGAGCGATAATACAATCATGGAAATGAGCTAATTACAGATGAGAGGGTAAGGAAATAGGACTTTGCCTCTGCACGTCAGTCTCATTCTGACTTCTGTATTTCTCTCTCTCTCTTTTCTCTCTCTCTCTCTCTCTCTCTCTCTCTCTCTCTCTCTCTCTCTCTCTCTCTCTCTCTCTCTCTCTCTCTCTCTCTCTCTCTCTCTCTCTCTCTCTCTCTCTCTCCATTGTGACGTGTGGAGCCCTGTAGAGGAGAAGGAAGTTTATGCATTCTCAAGTAATGAAACCAAAACACCTCATCCGCGACTCTGGAAGTTATGAATGGATGGGAGGTAGCGAGGGGGTGAATGAGACTGGGAAACACGAATGGAGGATGAGATAAAGATGGAAGGAGAAAATAAGGAATGGAAGCAGGGAGGAGTACCTGTAGACACATGATACATGATACATGGAGGAAGGCAATAGCATGTTTTAGGCAGATATGCTTGGAGATAAGAGGACAGGAGGATTTAACAAAGGTAGAGGAATAGGAGAGGAAATAAGACAGGGAGAGAGACGGTGGTAAGAGCAAGTAAACTAACAAAGAACTGATTTAGGAAGGGAGGGAGAGAGAGAGAGAGAGAGAGAGAGAGAGAGAGAGAGAGAGAGAGAGAGAGAGAGAGAGAGAGAGAGAGAGGGGTGAGAGAGAGGGTGAAAACGAGTTACGGAGCAAAAATTGTTATCCAGGTTAGAGAAAGACATGAAAAAGTGAAAGGAAATGAAAGTGAGAGTACAAAGGAAATGGAGGAAAATGCTGTGCCAAAGAGAGAGAGAGAGAGAGAGAGAGAGAGAGAGAGAGAGAGAGAGAGAGAGAGAGAGAGAGAGAGAGAGAGAGAGAGAGGAGAGAGAGAGAGAGAGAGAAGAGAGAGAGAGAGAGAGAGAGAGAGAGAGAGAGAGGAGAGAGAGAGAGAGAGAGAGAGAGAGAGAGAGAGAGAGAGAGAGAGAGAGAGAGAGAGAGAGAGATACCAGCCGAAAGCCCTCTTGAACTGTAAAGAAAATGAAACCGAGAGGTAATCCCCTTGAGACCAGATGATAGATGGTACACGCTGCCGAGTGCATCTGAGTGCACCTGAGTGCATTTTTTTTTAAATCGGATAAGGACCTGCTGGAGTTCAGGTCGTCACTAGGCCAAAAACTGTGACTGGAGTTGACGAGATAACATCTTTTGACTCACAACGATACGAGTCGAGTGGGGATGTGTCCTTGGCAGAGAGAGTGCTGGCGCGGAATTGTGTCAGAGTGCACCAAAGTGTTGGCGGAGTATTAGCAGATTGCGACAAAGTGCTGCCTGAGTGCCACTCTTAGCTCCTACAGGGAACTAACTAAAAATTAGCTTACTGAAGCGATGCAGAAGCGAGTCAAGCATTATTGGGGTGAGGACGGAGTAGGTATCATTAGCTGCCTGCGGCCCAGGCGTTCACTACTTCAGTAGAACAGACATAGAGACAGAGGTTAGAATAGTGAGATAAAGATAGGGAGATAGAGAGAGAGAGAGAGAGAGAGAGAGATAGAGAGAGAGAGTGAGAGAGAGAGAGAGAGAGAGAGAGAGAGAGAGAGAGAGAGAGAGAGAGAGAGAGAGAGAGAGAGAGAGAGAGAGAGAGAGAGAGACAGAGAGAGACAGAGAGAGAGAGAGACAGAGGCATAAACAACAGGTAGTGAGAGACAGCCCAATGTGTGACAATCATTTATCATAGTGACGAGAGAGAAGCACTACGACGGTTCGTACCTGCTACGATGTGACCCTTTCCCACCCTTCCCATTCCCCTCACTCACCTTTCCTCTTTCTCCCCCTCCCCCTTTCACTCTTTCTCTCCAGTCTCCCTTCTCTCATTCTCCATTCCCTCCTCAATTTTCCTCTCCCTCACTCTTCCTCCCCTTTCTCCTCAGTCTCTCTCTCTCTCCCTCTTTCCCTTTCCCCTTCTCTCCCCCCCCCCTCACTCTCTTTGTCCCCATTTCCCCTCCCTCACCCTCCGTGCTCCCCCCTTCCTCACTCTCACCTTTATCTCACTTCCTATCTCTTAATCTCTCGCATATATATTTCTTTCACAATTTTCGCTTTTTAGTGGTGCCTGAAACCTACAGCAATAGTTTTCGTGCTCCATATATATTATCACCAAAATGTACTTGTTTTCCCGCTGTCGTGATGTTAGAAAATGACATGTTAATTTCTTAAAAAAAAAAAATTGTTTAATTAATTACTAAATTATGTAAATACTCGCTAAATTGTTAAAATTATTATTGCTGATTATAGAATCATTAATATTTTTGGTAATTCTAGAATAATCAGGATGATTATTGTTCTAAAATAAAAATTATTGATGATTTTACAATTTTTTTAGAATCAACATAATTATTGCCGATTCCGGAATCATCAAATCAAATATCTAGTTATTCTGATGATTACCCATCCATGGCAGGTGTGGAATTAACATCCACAATTCTAAAATTAACTTCTTCACTAATTTCAACGAGTCATTTAGATATATACAGTTACCTATTTAACTTGAATATGTAGGCCTGCGAGCCGCTCGAAGCAACAGTCTGTTGGACCAAGTTATCGCAAGTCAAGCCCAGGCAATATACGTCGGGCTTCGAGAGTAGAAGAACTTCAAGGATCCACGCTAGGAATATGCTCTATGAATATGCTTCAAGTATACTCAAGGTATCTTGAGGTTATCTTGAGAAGATTTCGGGGCTTTTAGTGTCCCCGCGGCCCGGTCCTCGACCAGGCCTCCACCCCCAGGAAGCAGCCCGTGACAGCTGACTAACACCCAGGTACCTATTTTACTGCTAGGTAACAGGGGCATAGGGTGAAAGGCGCCCGGGATCGAATCCGGGACAACAGGGTCACAAGTCCAGCGTGCTGTACGCTCGGCCGACCGGCTCCCAGACTACACATCGTATGATTTGGCTTATCAGAGTAGCCTTACCCACTAGCCTTTTCTCCTCTCTAATACGTCGCTTGTTTTTACGGAAACAACTCACTCTTTGATCGTAAGAAAAAACAATGGTTTTGTCTAACTTAAAATGTTTGATCTTAATAATCACTCCTATCTAAGTTATTTAATCGCCTGGTCAGAATAGCGACAAGTTTATGGCGCTCTACTTTTGATTAGAACTCTGGTCAATTGCGTTTGGGGATTGGACAGGATAGGTATACACCAGTTAACTGACGGTTGAGACCAGTTGATAATTGACGGTTGAAAATTGGGACCAAACAGCCCAAACTCAACCCCCCGCAAGCACTACAAGGTGAGTACAACTAGGTGAGTACAAGTCTTCCTCTGGCAGTAAGGTTGTCAAGAACATGTCAGAAGAGAGAGAGAGAGAGAGAGAGAGAGAGAGAGAGAGAGAGAGAGAGAGAGAGAAAGAGAGAGAGAGAGAGAAAGAGAGAGAGAGAGAGAGAGAGAGAGAGAGAGAGAGAGAGAGAGAGAGAGAGAGAGAGAGAGAGAGAGAGAGAGAGAGAGAGAGAGAGAGAGAGATGCTACCATTATATCAGCAGTCCAGATTATGCCGAAAGTCAATATATGGTCTTGGTATACACCAGGTCTTGGTATACACCAGGTCTTGGTATACAGCAGGTCTTGGTATACACGGTTCTTAATGATTGCTTACTCAAGTTTCTAAAGGCAGTTCTGATGTTAGCTCACCAATCCGTTCTAACAAGTCGACTACCGTCAAATTAGGAGCGATTTTGAGGCCTAAACAGAAGCGTTAGAACTAAGGAAACCCGTCTAATGTATAGACCGTCGCTCCCCTGTCCCAGAAAACGTCAGAATTACCGTGCTTTTCATGTCATTAAAGCACTGCATTTTGACGCTGGGGGGTCGAAAGCGTGAAAAATAACTGTACAATACCTTTGAGAGCTAGTTGTAAACACCCTCGTAGTTAGTTCTCGTAACTAGTTAAGATAACTAACGATCTTACGAGCGGGTGAGGGGGAGATGCTGAATCTTACGTTCATCGTAGGATAAACGTAGTAATACCTTGCTTACGACCCCACTGGAGGGCCCAGAGAGACTTTATGGAGGAAATGTAGATGTCTTGCCCGTTGGCCCAGGTTAGAATCATGCGGTCGTGAATCATGCGGTCGTGAATCATGCGGTCGTGAAGCATGCGGTCGTGAAGCATGCGGTCGTGAAGCATGCGGTCGTGAATCATGCGGTCGTGAAGCATGCGGTCGTGAAGCATGCGGTCGTGAATCATGCGGTCGTGAAGCATGCGGTCGTGAACCATGCGGTCGTGAACCATGCGGTCGTGAATCATGCGGTCGTGAACCATGCGGTCGTGAACCATGCGGTCGTGAATCATGCGGTCGTGAAGCATGCGGTCGTGAATCATGCGGTCGTGAAGCATGCGGTCGTGAAGCATGCGGTCGTGAAGCATGCGGTCACGAACCATGCTGTCACGAACTATGCTGTCACGAACCATGCTGTCACGAACCATGCTGTCACGAACCATGCTGTCACGAACCATGCTGTCACGAACCATGCTGTCACGAACCATGCTGTCACGAACCATGCTGTCACGAACCATGCTGTCACGAATCATGCTGTCACGAACCATGCTGTCACGAATCATGCGGCCCCTGTCCACCTCGGGTCACGAGTCAACTCGTCTACCTCCTCGTGTGTCATATGACAACAAAAGCAAACGTGTCAAATGCAATATTAATTATGCGATGTTCTGATGATTATTAACCATCTCTCTCTCTCTCTCTCTCTCTCTCTCTCTCTCTCTCTCTCTCTCTCTCTCTCTCTCTCTCTCTCTCTCTCTCTCTCTCTCTCTCTCTCTCTCTCTCTCCTGGGACCCCATCATCCCAGCATCAGCTGGTCCCCCGCAGTAATGATAGCTAGGATTATGCTCGGTACTAAGGCCTGGATCTCTCACGCTCGCAGCCCCACCAGCAAGAGTCTGACCTGAAGATTGAGCAGGTCCTGGAGCAAGAGGAGCCGTGGGAACGGAAGAGGAGCCGTGGGAACGGAAGAGGAGCCGTGGGAACGGAAGAGGAGCCGTGGGAACGGAAGAGGAGCCGTGGGAACGGAAGAGGAACCGTGTGAACGGAAGAGGAGCCGTGGGAACGGAAGAGGAGCCGTGGGAA
Organism: Procambarus clarkii; assembly: GCF_040958095.1. Lineage (NCBI taxonomy): Eukaryota > Metazoa > Arthropoda > Malacostraca > Decapoda > Cambaridae > Procambarus > Procambarus clarkii. The sequence goes on from NC_091179.1 coordinate 12,375,122, forward strand.
CGGAAGAGGAGCCGTGGGAACGGAAGAGGAGCCGTGGGAACGGAAGAGGAGCCGTGGGAACGGAAGAGGAACCGTGGGAACGGAAGAGGAGCCGTGGGAACGGAAGAGAAGCCGTGGGAACGGAAGAGGAGCCGTGGGAACAGAAGAGGAGCCGTGAGAACGAAAGAGGAACCGTGGGAATAAAGTTGAAGAAACAAGAGGGGGAGGGAGGGGGGGATTAGAGAAGTACCAGGAACTAAAGTAAACAAAAGATCAAAGATTAAGGACAAGCGATAGGTGTTATCAGCAGTAACAACAGCAGCTTCATCAGCAGATGCAACATCATCAGCCGTAAGAGTAAGAGTTACCTACAGCATCGAGCAGCATTATAGTGGGGGGCAGCAGTAGGGTGATGAGTGGCTCTGACATCAGCATTACCATCACAAACATCAAGATGAAAATAAGATGTCAGAAGCAACAACTGCAGCAACAATAACTTGACCAGAACGAACAGAAGCGGCAGCTGAAGCAGCAGAAACAGCAGCAGAAGCAGCAGAAACAGTAGCAGAAGCAGAAGCAGCAGCAGTGCGAGATCCACGACTACCAACAACAGCAGCAGCAATATGACTGGAAACAGCATTCCTACAGGAAACACCACAGGCAACGACGGGGGAAAAAAAGCACACAAGGACGGGTAGTAAAGACCCAGCATGCAGCCACCAGCACCACCACCACTGGCGTCGTCTCCACGCCACCACCACCAGCGCACCACCACCGGCACCACCACCACTACCTGCACCGCCAACGTCAGCCCCTAAAAGACTTACAATCCCCACCAAAGTCTTCCTCACTCCTGGAGCGCCACCTTTAAACCCACTGTGGAGGTCGTCCCTATACACCACCAACGTCGTCAGCGCCTCCAGCACCACCAACGCAGCCCCCAACGCCGTCCCCCCAAACACCACCGGGGACCACCAACGCCGTCCCCCCTAACACCACCGGGGACCACCAACGTCTCCGGCATAATTAAAATCATCAGCAACATCCAACATCTCCAGAAGGATGAAAGCTCTGGACCATTACTCTTAGTAGTGTATTTAGCAACCCAGCGAGTGGTACAACATTATGGCAGGATTAATATGTGGAGTGAGATACACACGCTGTGTGTGTGTCTCTCTCTCTCTCTCTCTCTCTCTCTCTCTCTCTCTCTCTCTCTCTCTCTCTCTCTCTCTCTCTCTCTCTCTCTCTCTCTCTCTCTCTCTCTCTCTCTCTCTCTCTCTCTCTCTCTCTCTCTCTCTCTCTCTCTCTCTCTCTCTCTCTCTCTCTCTCTTCTCTCTCTCTCTCTCTCTCTCTCTCTCTCTCTCTCTCTCTCTCTCTCTCTCTCTCTCTCTCTCTCTCTCTCTCTCTCTCTCTCTCTCTCTCTCTCTCAGGCAAAGAATCAATACACATCTGGAGGAATGATAACAGCGAGGCGTTGGAACCATTTCTCAGCATTTCATGCCGACACTTGCATCAGTCGTTCCAAGTGTGTGTGTGTGTGTGTGTGTGTACCCAGAGGGTGTGCCACTTCTGGCAAGGCTCTGAGGCTCCGTGGTGTCACAGAAGGTAATTCCGTGCTTTCGGAGGATACATTTTACTCTGAATTCGTTTGAGTATTTTTTTATTAGTTTTTTTTCGCGTACCGCTTTATTTTTTATTTATTGGGAGAGTTTAGTTACATATTGCACGAGTGTGTGAATGGGTACCAACCTAGTTGTATTTGCCTACGGCACTTTGGTGTCGCCTCTCAATAGTCAATCTACTGGTGTACAGATTCCTGAGCTTCTCGAGCTCTATCATATCTACAGTTGATATTGTGTATGGAGTCAGCCTCCACCATATCACTTCCTAGTGCATTCCATTTACTAACTACTCTGGCACTGAAAAAGTTCTTTCTAATGTCTCTGTGGCTCATTTGGGTACTCAGCTTCCACCTGTGTCCCCTTGTGCGTGTACCACCCGTGTTAAATAACCTGTAATTATTTACCCTGTCAGTTCCCCTGATAATTTTGTACGTGGTGGTCACGTCTCTCCGAGCTCTTCTGTTTTCTAGCGACGTGAGGTGCAATTCACGCAGCCTTTCCTCGTAACTCATGCCTGTTAGTTCTGGGACTAGCCTAGTGGCATACCTCTGAACTTTCTCCAGCTTCGCCTTGTGCTTGACAAGGTACGGGTTCCATGCTGGGGCCGCATACTCCAGGATTGGCCTTGGTATACACTGTTCTGAATTATTGCTTACTCAAGTTTGCAAAGGCAGTTAGCCAGCTTCGCATACACCGCTCATGATATTCTTTTGTTGTGGGCCTCAGGAGAGAGGTTCGAAATATCAGCTCTATATCAATTCTCTCCAATATCTTTCTCTCTGTTCGTTTTATGAAGGACTTCATCTCCCATTCGGTATTCTGTGCCTGGCTTCCTGTTCCCTCCGCCTAGTTTCATTACCTTACATTTACTTGAGTTGAAGTTTAGTAGCCATTTTCTGGACTATTCCTTCAGTTTTTCCAGGTCATATTGTAGCCTCATGCTATCTTCCTTGGTTTTAATCCTCTTCAAAATTTTTGCATCATCAGCAAACATTGATAGGAACGATTATATTTTCTCTGGGAGATCATTTACATAGAAACAAGATAGGTCCAAGGATCGAACCCTGTGGGACACCGTGGTGAGGCCTCGCCACTCTGAGACTTCACCCTTCGCAGTGACTCGTTGTCTTCTGTTGCTTAGGTACTCTCTTATCCAAGTGAATACCTTCCCTTTCACTCCCGCCTGCATCTCCAGCTTGTGCATTGGTCTCCTATGGGATGCTGTGTCAAAGGCTTTCTGACAATCCAAAAATTTGCAGTCCACCCTCCCTTCTCTGTATTGTCTGATTTTTGAAGCCTGGTCATAGAATTCAATTAATCCTTTGAGGTAAGTTTTGCCATCCGTGAATCCTGTGGGAACCGACCTGTGAGATTTATATTTATTTAATTTATATGAATTTATATTTACGTTAATTTATATACTTCGATAGCAATTTGTATAATGATAAGTGGACTGTATTTCTGCAATAATCTCAATCTCACAAATCGATCCTCTACACATTAGGGGGGGTTAAATTTAATATATATGCAGCCAATCAAACTACAGAATTAACTACATACATTGAAGAGGTTCCTTATCTTATAGTACAGCAGGTTAGTCCACCAGGTATAACTAGGGTGTAGACACCAAATTATCCTCTTTGAGGTAGCTTCCATCACCCAGTAACTGGTGCACAAAATCTTCCATCCTCGTCTTGACCTGTCAAAAGTGCGCTAGCTGTGAAGCCAGAATCCTATATATGACAAGTATTTCAGAGAAAACTGTACATGGAACATGAAGACCTGGCTTAATTACCTTTAGTTTGAGGCGATTTCGCGTTCTAACCGGCTAACCCTACCCAATGACATTAATGGCCACTAATGATAGATAATGGGTTTCGGAAAGAACACTTAACTTGATATGTTGACAGCGTGTTGACAGATGGTACACCTTTGGTATCCATAACACTACGTCCAAGTAAAATTAACAGGAGCTGAATTTGCTCCCGTGTGAGCCTCTGGTCTAGTATAAACAACAATGGCTGCCCTCCTTCCTCACTGACGCCTGGCCTACTTTGTCCAGATTTCAGAAAGTGAAAGAAGGGTCACATTTACTCTACTTTAATATTGATAATTAAGTTAATCTATATAAGATGTTTTTATGATGGTAAAGTCCAAAGACTTATGTATTTAAGAACAATTCCCAGCAGAATAGCTGGTGAATTATAATAGTATGTGGTGATGATATCCCGTTTTCTATAGACGGTAATTCCACTACAAGTTACGTTTTCTATGGGTAACTTGTTTATACAACACAGCTCTTATCTGTCTGTATGATATATTAAATGGTGTCGGATTTTCCGACATAATTCCCCAGGGGCTGCTCACGGGTCGAAGTCCTAATTAGAACAGACGAACACCGATACTCCTCCATCGAATTATTACATTAATTTGATGTTAGTAGTTATTAATCACACATTTGTGTGTCTGTTCGTACAGGACGGATGTCCCGTACTAGAGTTGCAGGGGTTAGAAGTCTAATGCGATTTCATTTCCCTGTCAACTCTTGAAAGGCTAATATTCAAGCCTTATTACATATTATTTAACCCAGAAGACTGGATGTGATCAAGTACTACAGTCAAGTATGATTCAGGGACTGCAGTGAGATCAGTGACATTAGATATATCTTGAAGTTTCTTCAGGTAACTGGTCACTGATATATAAACACTGAGGCCCATGGAATACATCTTGATTAAATAATAAATGTATCAAATCAGTCATCAAATTTATTGGGGTTTAATTTAGTTAATTGATTCAGAAGATTGAATAGCTCATCATTAAAGTAAAGTATGGTTCTGAGACTGCAGTGGGTTCAGTGACATTGGTCGCAGTGACTTGTAGCTGTTTTAGGCTACTGTTCACTGATTTGCCACTGAGGCCTCATGAACTCATCTTCAGCTTTAAATGATGATACTAACATCAACCTCTGTTGGTATAGTCAGCTGTAATCTCCTTAGTATAATGCTACTGGAGAAATATAATCAGCTGACAAATTTAGATTTCTACTGGTATTGTTTATCTGCAGGCATAGGTCTCCTCAGGCTTGATACTGGGCCTGAGATTAATTTACCTCCTGCAGAGTTTAACATGGTTATACCCTGATATTTAGTAGGGCTACCGATGAATCGATGACAATAGTCTGTCCCTACAAGGAGACCGAAGTCGGTGAGGTGATCAGACTTAATATTATCTGCCAATTTTATTCCTCTATTTCTCAGGAATTTGGCTGTTGCTCTCAGACCTTGAACTTGTAGGTCTACTGGTATTTTGTCCACCACAATGGCTTGTACTCGACAGACGTACCTGCCTAAGCGTACTGATGGTTGTACCACCTGGTAGACTTGAGGTCCTGCATCTGTTACAAACCCTGAGATGTTGAATGACATCTGGGCTACAGGCCTTAATTGTAATTCATCTGCCAACCTTTTAGTGATGTATGTTCTTTGGGATCCTTGGTCAAACAACCCACGGGTATGGACCTTGGCCCTCTTATTCAGGATGGTAATTTGGGCAGTAGGCAAAGTCGTATTACCTTTAGACTTTGCTGATTGGACACTCTTTGTTGGTTGCACCTTGCAGTACTGTACTGTGGTGGGAATGCTATCTTCCACCTTGGGGTTTGGATACGTTGTTTTGGTGTCTCTGCACAATGCTGCATGGTGCTGACCTTTGTTACACCTATTACAGGTGTGTAATTGGGTATCACAGTCCTTGATGTTATGTTTCCTGAGGCACCTCGTGCAATGTTGCAAATCCTTGAGTCGCTCAACACGGGCGTCTCTATCAAGAAAATTAGGGCAGTGGTACACTGAATGTTTCTCATTGCAGAACAAACATGTTCCATAGCTTCCAGTACCCTTTGGTGTCACGTTCTTGGGTGACACAGTAACTATAGGCTTGGAGGGTCCCACTGCATATACGCCCACACTGCCACTGTTCCACTTTGGTGTTGAATTATATTGTCTAGATTGATTTGGAGTACCTTTGGTACTCTGTGGTTTACTATTATTGGTTTCTGAGGGTTTACTTGGTGGTTTTAATTTGTCATGTGTTCGTAATTGATGAACTACTGACTTTAAACCTTCAGATATTTCATTCATGGATAAGATGCTTTTATTGTAATGAGCACTTATTTGTCTCAATATGTCCCTAGGTATTTTCTCCTGGACAATTATTTTCAAGACCCACTCAGCCCCGTTTGTATCTGCTGTCAGGCTGAGGGCATTGATCAATGATTCTACCTCCAGCTTGAAGACTTGGAGTGAATCAGCTGAAGCCTCCGGTGGGGATAAATGCAACAGCTCATGAACTAAATGTGATGTTCTTACTTCTGGATCAGCATAATTATCCTTGAGGAGTTTTACTGCCAGATCATAGCCGTCATTAGTTAATCTCAGATGGGATACTACTGTTTTAGCCTCACCTGATAATTGGCCTTGCAAATAAGAGAATTTACTACTCTTTGGTAGAGATTGTTTTGAGTCTACAAGGTCAACGAATTTGTTCCAAAATTCATCCCAATCTTCCTCATCTTTTCCTGAGAAAGCGGGTAAATTAATTGGAGGGAGTCGAGCTTCTGCTTGACTCGTATTAGATGCAACTGTTGTTGTTGTTGCTGTTGCCTTGTTCTGGGCAATTAATTTGACATAAGGCTGTAACGTGGCCTGAGTGTGATCTTCATAATTCGCAAGATCAACCATAATGTCGTCTATTTCTGTTTCTGATAAATTGGTGTTGGCAAGTTCAGCCACATATGTTGCTATTTGGCATTTGATTTGCTCAAATTTACCTGCAGCTGCTTGATAATAGCTTTCCAGGTCAGCATAATCAACTGTTGATTGTTGTGACAAATCTTCACATTTCTTGATCTGTCTTGTTAAGTGGCCTTTAAGACCTGCAAGGGTTCTTTTCATTCTCCCTGCATTATCCATACTGGCTCGTTGGTGAAGCCTTGTGGGACTTGTACTTGGGCTGCTCATAATACTGAACAAACACTAATGGTAGCCTAGGGTAAATTCTGTGGTCACTAGGCAATAATCCTACCTCTACTAGAGGTTAGCACTTAAAATTAATACACATTATATATATACAATCATACACACTAATGATTTGAGTGATAAACCAGTGTCACTGGAAGTACCTTTAGGTTAGCTCTTCTATATCACCCTAGGATGGTAGAGACACTAATTAATCACTCAAAGGTGTAATGATCATAAGTAATTTATTATATATACAACTCAACTCGAGTTGATAAAAATTACACCCAAAATAGGGTCTGGACCATTCATTAATGGTGTTAGGTTGTTCAATATAGTACAACTGACTATTGTAATAATGGGACTAGGATGAGCAATAATAGTTCAACTAGTCAATGGTTAATATCCTACCCTGTTGTGGGTTGGCAATTAGTAAATATTATACTGTGATCACTAGTGCAATATATATTAAATGATTCTCTATTTGGAGAAATAATATACACAATTATTGATAATAGCCTCTTAATTAGCCTCTATGAAACTTCTAATATTATCAAGAAGTATTAAATATTATTAGTGACCTCGCGAAATAAAGTCCACAAAATTCGTAGATAATCTCTCGCGAAATGTAACACCACGAAATCCGTGAACAATCTCGCGAAGACACAGTCACTAATTTGGCTGGATTCTATATTAGCGCTGTCATTTCACGAAATAACACGCCACCAAATATCTGTGGGTGTGCATGAAACCGCTGACGAAGCTGAACTGGGCTGAGGGAGGCTCCTGAGCTCCCTCGAGGCTACGCTGCCGTCTTGACTGCTGGCTTTGTTTAAATAACACTGCACTAGTATATTTAATGAATCCACTGGTTAACTGGTTCATCCGGTACTAAGATGACCAAATGTGGGTTCATAGGACCGAATATTCCGGTTCCGAAGGTCCAAATAATGTGGGAACCGACCTGTGAGATTTATATTTATTTAATTTATATGAATTTATATTTACGTTAATTTATATACTTCGATAGCAATTTGTATAATGATAAGTGGACTGTATTTCTGCAATAATCTCAATCTCACAAATCGATCCTCTACACATTAGGGGGGGTTAAATTTAATATATATGCAGCCAATCAAACTACAGAATTAACTACATACATTGAAGAGGTTCCTTATCTTATAGTACAGCAGGTTAGTCCACCAGGTATAACTAGGGTGTAGACACCAAATTATCCTCTTTGAGGTAGCTTCCATCACCCAGTAACTGGTGCACAAAATCTTCCATCCTCGTCTTGACCTGTCAAAAGTGCGCTAGCTGTGAAGCCAGAATCCTATATATGACAAGTATTTCAGAGAAAACTGTACATGGAACATGAAGACCTGGCTTAATTACCTTTAGTTTGAGGCGATTTCGCGTTCTAACCGGCTAACCCTACCCAATGACATTAATGGCCACTAATGATAGATAATGGGTTTCGGAAAGAACACTTAACTTGATATGTTGACAGCGTGTTGACAGATGGTACACCTTTGGTATCCATAACACTACGTCCAAGTAAAATTAACAGGAGCTGAATTTGCTCCCGTGTGAGCCTCTGGTCTAGTATAAACAACAATGGCTGCCCTCCTTCCTCACTGACGCCTGGCCTACTTTGTCCAGATTTCAGAAAGTGAAAGAAGGGTCACATTTACTCTACTTTAATATTGATAATTAAGTTAATCTATATAAGATGTTTTTATGATGGTAAAGTCCAAAGACTTATGTATTTAAGAACAATTCCCAGCAGAATAGCTGGTGAATTATAATAGTATGTGGTGATGATATCCCGTTTTCTATAGACGGTAATTCCACTACAAGTTACGTTTTCTATGGGTAACTTGTTTATACAACACAGCTCTTATCTGTCTGTATGATATATTAAATGGTGTCGGATTTTCCGACAAATCCATGCTGATGCTGTGCTACAAAATTCTTTCGATTAAGATGTTTCAATAGTTTTTTCGCACAATCTTCCCCATCACATTCCATGGTATGCAGGTTAGGGACACTGACCTCTAGTTCTGTGCCTCCTGTCTGTCCCCTTTCTTGTATATCGTGACTACCTTAGCCGTTTTCCAATTTTTTTACAGTTTCCCCTGTTATCAGTGATTTGTTACACACCATGGAGAGTGGCTGGCTGAGTATTTACATAAGAACGTAGGAATAAAGGTAACTGCTGAAGGCCTATTGGCCCATACGAGGCAGATCCTATTTATAACTACTCAGTCTCATTCATGTATATGTCTGAGACTGAGATTGTTCCCCTACGCTTGAAACAATCAAAGGATCATACTTCTATTACGTAACGTGGTAATTGGTTCCAAAAATCAACCACCCTCTTACCGAACCAGTATTTACCAAGGTCTTTCCTAACTCTAAACATATCCAATTTATACTAATTGTCCTCTCTAGTGTCCTGTTATTTATGTGTGAGTGTGTGTGTGTGTGTGTGTGTGTGTGTGTGTGTGTGTGTGTGTGTGTACTTACCTATTTGTGCTTGCGGGGGTTGAGCTCTGGCTCTTTGGTCCCGCCTCTCAACTGTCAATCAACAGGTGTACAGATTCCTGAGCCTACTGGGCTCTATCATATCTACATTTAAAACTGTGTATGGAGTCAGCCTCCACCACATCACTGCCTAATGCATTCCAACTGTTAACTACTCTGACACTGAAAAAAAAATTCTAACGTCCCTGTGGCTCATTTGAGTACTCAGTTTTCACCTGTGTCCCCTTGTTCGTGTGTGTGTGTGTGTGTGTGTGTGTGTGTGTGTGTGTGTGTGTGTGTGTGTGTGTGTGTGTGTGTGTGTGTGTGTGTGTGTGTGTGTGAAGTCGAAAATACATATTTGAAAACTACGTAACAATTTCAGCAACCTGTTTCAATTTAATCTCCATAACACTCCATCACGTGTTATTTTCTCTATTTTGTCTGTTTCCAGAAAACAAAATGTCCTTTTTAAATAAAATTATGAACCTTATAAAAAAATTAATAATTTTACACTCCTTCTCTTTAAGTTTTAGTTATATTTATCTGAGCATTAACATTCTCCGTCTAAACATAAATTGTCTTGGTTAATGTATATTACAAAAAAATAGTGTTGCATATCCTTGTTGCGAAACATGACATAAATTATGCACTAAATGGGCATTAAGGGTAAAATTCCGAGCATTTGTTTGACCCTATTTACAAATACGTGTTGTTAAAGCAGAGAGAGTGATGTACGAATTAGTTATCATTTGCCCCTCTAACCTGCCTCTCTGGTAATTCCTCTCTCTCTCACCTGCCTCTCTGGTAGTTCCCCTCTCTCTAACCTGTCTCTCATGCTGTGCCTCTCTCTCCTGCCTCTCAAATGAGCCTGGCGGGAGTCTATAGTGTGAAATTGGCAGATACTAATACAGACACAATTTATGTAAGCACTCACTGAGAAATTTCTGTAGATTGAACCATGGCATCTGGTAGTTCCTCTACCAGATGATACCAGATACCAGATACCAGATGATACCAACTCCCAATCCTAGATTTGGGTCATTGGTGATTTGATTTGAATTTAGTGAGGAGACAACCAGGATTTGTTTTCTTGATCACTAGTACACTAGCAATTTTTACTAGTGATCTTTGCTAGTACAAGCTGCTAGTACAAATTCGCTAGTACAAATTATTGCTTGAAATACTAGCGTAAATACCTTTTGCCTCGTTTTCGGTCCATTGCTTCGTAATGTCTTAGGAAGAAAGGTTCTTGCTTGAAGGAGAGGGCTTGTTTTACTTTGATTTTCAATAGATGTTTACGTGGTTGGAACATTGGGGGTTATTCTCTTTCATCATTTATTGCTTATAAGCAATCAATGATAAGGGGAAGTTGTTATTTCTGAATCACTCGTGTTCTCTGTGGTACTAGTCATTCGCCCATGTCTACTGTTCTTACAATAACCAAACAAGGTGAACAGAAGTTGTGACTTGTTTAACGAGTTTGCGATCTCGAACGAACATTCTCCGTGGTGTAGTGGTAAGACACTCGCCTGGCGTTCCGCATGCACTTTGTCATGGGTTCGTATCCTGGACGGGGAGGATTTACTCGGCGTGAATCCTTAACTGTAGCCTCTGTTTAACTCAACAGTAAAATGGGTACTTGGTTGTAACAACGATTCTTCGCGGCGGGGATCGTATTCCAGGGACCTGCCCGAAACGCTACGCGTACTAGTGGCTGTACAAGAATGTAACAACTCTTCTATATATCTCAAAAAAAAAAAAAATTGAACGTTACGTGTAAATTGCGATTTATGAGACGTTCAACGTCACCGAAGACGTCCGGTAAAAGCATACGTTACTCCGTGAGGTCATACAGGTAAATCATTAGCCAGTGTTCCACACCTGTCGCCTGTGAGGCAATTAGAATCGGACGAAAGCGAAAACTTGGCGTATTGTGACCTGGCTTGACAAAGATAATCACCTGAGTATAGAAAACAATCTCCATTCGTATTTCTATACACTTTACTCCCCCAAGGTTAAGGTAGTGTTATCAGGATAATTATCAGGAAAAAACTATAAGGTATTATGAGCTTACAGCGCTTAAATGGGATGTGAGGACAAGGAAGAGGGATGTAAGGACAGAGGGAAGGAATGATGCCAAATCATTTGGCTCATCAGGGGATTGAACGCTGACGTGCACTTTATCTCCCAAGATCCTTACAATCCAAACTCTCCCCCAACCCTACCACCCCATAAAAATATATTCCATCTGTGCTACACAGAAGCATTCCGTTTGCACTCCAGAGAGCACACTATCCAATCACCAAATAGGGTACCATCTTACTCGAAATAACTGTCCCAAATCTTCCCTAAAATATGTACCATTACCCCTCCCTTTTCCCCTCCCGTAACTGAAATGAAGGGTTTCCTCCCTTAACTCAAACATTTCTTTACATAAAAACATACATCGAACATTAACATATTTTAAAGACTGCAAAAGATTAACCTAACCTAAAATGGTTAGGTTAATGATGAAAAATGAGGTTTCATTTCATAATGAAATGAAACCTAACCCACACACGGCTGACAATCATCCTGCGGGAACTTATTTGCAGGTCGGAGGCCTCCGTGTGTGTGTGTGTGTGTGTGTGTGTGTGTGTGTGTGTGTGTGTGTGTGTGTGTGTGTGTGTGGAGTAGCTGTGCGTCAGACACTCTCCCTCAATGAACTGTTTACACGGGCTTAATAGTTCAGCAGCTGGAGGGAGGAAAATGAACGGAGGAGAGGAAAGCTGTGGATGAAGTGTAGGTGTTAGGCAAAGAGGAGGACAGACAGAGGAGGGGGAAAAGTGTGGGTGAGGGGAAAGTGCTAAGCTAAGTGCAGAGAGGAAGAGAGGAAATGGATAATCCGATTGAAGAGCGTTGGTGTATGAAGAGCAGAAATAGGGCTAACGTAAGAAAGACGAAGAATTGAGATGTAGAAGGGGGGAGAAAGACAAATTAATATTTATTGGACGATGAGAAACGAATGAAAGAAAATGGAGAAGGAATGGATGGAAAAGCGGAGGAGAGAAAGATAGGGTGATTAGGAAGGGGATGTTGACAAGAGTTTAGTTATGATGAGGAAGACGAAGAAGGATTATGAGAACGTATATGGAGACAGATGAGAATACAGAGAAAGCAAGAGAGAGAGAGAGAGAGAGAGAGAGAGAGAGAGAGAGAGAGAGAGAGAGAGAGAGAGAGAGAAAGAGAGAGTAGGAGAGCTGAGTATAATTAATGGAGAGAATGCAAAAATAAAAGAATAAAGGAGTTGTGAGGAATACAAATAGAAATAACGGAAAGGGAAGAAAAGAAGAAACGATAAAGACAAGAAGCTAACACAGGAGATGGTCCAGGAAATATGAAGATTTGAAGGGAGTCGAACTCTGTAAGCTAAAGAGGAAAAGGAAGAGGGGAGGAAGGGGAGACATTGAAGATAAGATAGCTAGAGTGAGTGATAGAGATATAAGAGAATCTAAGAGCATCTAAGCATCTAAGAGAGAGTGAGAAAAGCGACTAGGAGGGAAGAATAGCGAAGATTCCTTTTCCTCGACCCAAAGAGTTAAATAAACAAACGGGAACTTCTGACTGTGTTGGTGGTGTTGAGTGAGTGGATCCCGTACCCTCTACCTCACCCTGAGAGACAGGCTCCTCCTACCTCACCGTAAGAGACAGGTTCCCCTTTCCCCTCCCTGCAAGAGACATGTTCCCCTTTCCCCTCCCTGCAAGAGACAGGCTCCTCTTACCTCACTGCAAGAGACAGGCTTCCCTTACGCCAATGAAGATGTCTGACACCAGCTTTTGCTTAAAACTCCTAAAGTCAAAAGGATCGATAGGCCTTGCTCTCGTAGTCGGCACTGAACATCAGGATTAAACCAACATTTGCTACTTTTTACTCTGCGCGATGTTTCTGTCCACGCAGGAGACAGGATGCCCTTATACCACTCGAAGGGGGCTAGCTAGCCCTTGTCTCTCGCTAAGAATGAGTAAGATTTTGACTAAATTTCCTGCAGTTTTGACGGATGGGGTCAATTTCAATTAAAAAAAATTGAGATTATAGATGAGAGGACAGGCTGATTCTCCTACGGGCACAACTGTTTCTCATGAATATATAACAATTATATATATTATTCAATATTCACTACGATTTACAAGGAAATCACAATGACGGAACCCAAGGGTTTAGGTGAGCCTCTGGGGTCACTAAGGATGCTGGTTTAATGCTCGTCCTGCTCCAAAGAATTTCTAATTTCTACAGTTTTACATTTAATCATTCAAAATCTCCCCTGTAATATCTTTATTATTACAGGGGAGAGAAATCTCTATTCGTTATCATCACCTAGCATCGTATTCTACTTGATAACATTCCTCTTATTCGTTCATTTCAATTAGCATTTCCTTCTGCAAGTTGAATAAGCTGACTAGGTTCATCGATACGTTTACAAGATTAAACATGTGTGTCCCTACACAAAATACATTTTCACATTCAACAACATATTCCATCTACAAAACTCAGCACCAGGTCCTATAAGCCATACTGAGCACCAGGGTCCTTCAGTACATCACCTCTTCAGCGCCCTTTAATACAGCATAACTGCAGGCCTTTTCACAGATCAACATCCCCATTTCTTTCAATATTAATATCAAAATATCCCCCTTGGTACAATTAACACCCAAAACCCTAACCCCTTTCTCTCCAGCCCCTCGTACCCATTCCTCGTACCCAAAAAATAGGACCCTTTCAACCCCTTTCTCCAATTTCTCCCCCCCACCTCACCACCTTCTCCCTCCATGCACTCAAACAAGAGGCACCTCTCATCTTGTATCACCACAACCATCTACTTCCAGCCCCAGTGATGTTGTTCAGTGATTCATGTACTCTTGTTCATGTGTGCGAGTGTGTTGTGCCAGCCTGGCGACCACATTGTTTTCTGTAAGACAAGAACAGAAGGGGAGGAGGTGTACAATGGTGTCGCTGGGGTGAGTAGGGGATAGGGGAATGAGAAAGGAAAGAGAAGAGAGGTAGTAGAGAATAGTGAGAGGGTGAAAAAGAGAGAGAAAGAGATATACAGAGGAGAGTTTGAGATTCAGAAGGAACGAGAGAGAGATCAAATGGAGAATAAGAGCATCCTGATATACAATGAGGAATGAGTAAAGAGAGGAGGTGAAGGGGAGAGCGTGGGAGAGACAAAGGGTCCTTGGCACAGTGTTAGAGTGTGAGGAAAATAATATTTATTGGAATATAAGTGTGATGAAGTTTCAGACATCACTCTCAAGCTGATGAAGCTTCAGACATCCCTCTCAAGCTTAGTTCAGAGTTAGAACGCTGTTAGTCAGATCTTCCCGTGGGACGAATTAAACCTTTCAGTGCCAATTGTCAAGTTTTCACTAAAAGGTTAAAGATCAAAGAAGCTGTGGATATTTCTATAAGCCCCTGATTTCCCCTCTTACTCTCTCTCATACATCTGTCTGTCTCTCTATCTCACTCTCTGTCTGTCTGTACAGGAGAGACGAGTGAGAGGATTATAAATGTTTTAGGGCGTTAAGAAATATCTTAAAGGCAGGTACTTCCTCCCGGCCAACCCTACACATATGTGACCTTAAAGCAACTAGCTTTGGAGAGAGAGAGAGAGAGAGAGAGAGAGAGAGAGAGAGAGAGAGAGAGAGAGAGAGAGAGAGAGAGAGAGAGAGTACGGGAAGAAGAAACATACGAGAAGTGACAGGTAGCACTGGGGGAGCCGGTCGGCCGAGCGGACAGCACGCTGGACTTGTGATCCTGTGGTCCCGGGTTCGATCCCGGGCGCCGGCGAGAAACAATGGCCAGAGTTTCTTTCACCCTATGCCCCTGTTACCTAGCAGTAAAATAGGTACCTGGGTGTTAGTCAGCTGTCACGGGCTGCTTCCTGGGGGTGGAGGCCTGGTCGAGGACCGGGCCGCGGGGACACTAAAGCCCCGAAATTATCTCAAGATAACCTCAAGATAAGATAGCAAGAAATCACATATATCAGGAATACGGAACAGGGAGGTTAAAGTGAATGAGAAACCTTAAGTAGAAAAAAGACGCCAAAGAAGAGACTGAATGAAATGAGAAAGAAAACTGTTAGTCAGAAGGAAAAAGGAATTAGGTAAATGAAGAGATAATAAAAAACAAGTGAGAAAAAGTGAGACCGAAAAAAATAATAATAAAACCAATAATGACAATAACAATAGTAATAATTTTTATAATGATTGTACTAATTAGCGTTAAAACGGACACTTATATTATCATCCTCATTAGTTGATTTTAATACCATTCTATTGCGATATACGTTATCAAATGTTGCAGCTATTTGCAATGCTGTGGCATTATATACTTCCGGGTATCAAGACTCTTGTTCGACTCTATAAACCTCTGCAAGGTTTACCTGATCAACCATGCTGTAATTCAACGTCAAGCTGCGAGCCACTGTGTACAACATCATTCTTGACCATATTACCATCCAGGAGACTTAGTCAGTGACCGGGCCTAGGGGACGTTGATCCCCGGAATCACCAACAGGTAAAGGTCTAATATCATTCTATTCTCTCTTAACGTCAAATGGTTTGCTATATAATAAATTTATTAAAGGGATTTCCTCGTCTAATGCCAACTATTTTTAATCAATTCACTCACCGTAGGAAGGTTATAACTTGGGCAAGTCTTCAGTTTGTCATATTTGCTGATCAGTGAAGGTGTCTGACGAGAGCTGTGAGGGGAGCTGAAGGGAAAGTAAGGCAAGGTTGTAAGGGGAGCTGAAGGGAAAGTAAGGCAAGGCTGAAAGGGCAGCTGAAGGGAAAGTAAGGCAAGACTCTAAGGGTAGCTGAAGGGAAAGTAAGGCAAGGCTCTAAGGGAAGATGAAGGGAAAGTAAGGCAAGACTCTAAGGGTAGCTGAAGGGAAAGTAAGGCAAGACTGTCATGGCAGCTGAAGGGAAAGTAAGGCAAGGCTCTAAGGGCAGATGAAGGGAAAATAAAGCAAGACTGTTAGGGGAGCTAAAGGGAAAGTAAAGCAAGACTGTACGGCTGTGGTTGAAGCTGTAAATGAGACTTATGTTTACACGTGCACATCATTTAACAACATTAAGATCTACACAGTTTGGGGGTCTTAATTAAGTGCTTTGACGACACATCAGAATCGGTGTCCCATGTCCCATCATTTATTTGTTGACAGTTACAGCTGGACAAGCGCGCGAGAGATGGCAAGAGGTGGATACTCCTAAGTGACTCTGAATCCTGCCACTTGCATCTTGCCACCTGCACCTTGCCAGTTGCACCTTGCTAGTTGCCACTATATCGGTCATATTATGGGCATCATGTAGTTCCATGTGAGGTCTCTGAGCCTTGTTCCGCCCCTTCTATGCTCTGGAGGTAGTTGTAGAGACAGTAGA
>NC_091179.1:12394182-12399182 GCF_040958095.1 Procambarus clarkii
TTTTCTACAGTCTTCTTTTTCTTTGTCTCTCTTCGCTTTACCTTTTCTTTCTTTAATCTCTCTCTCTTCTCTTTATCCTCCCTTTCCTCATAGTTTTTCCTCTTTAGCCTTCTTTACCTTAACCTTTTCTCCTTTACCCTTTCTTACCTTAAATTCTCTCCTCTTTGCACTTCGTTACCTTAATCTCTCTCTCCTTTTCCCTCTCTTATCTTAACCTCTCTCACTTTTAGCCTTCCTTACCCTAATCTTTCGTCCTCTCTTTGTACTCCGTTACCTTAACCTGTCTCTCTTTTGCCCTCCCTTACCTTAGCCTCTCTAGACTAACCTCTTTCCTCTTTAGTCTTCGTTCCCATAGTATCTGTCACCTAAGTCACCATCTCCTAGTCTCCTGTCCACTATCCTCCCTCCCTCCCTTAGTCTCCCTTTCCTATGCCTTCCCACCTGTGCCTACCTCCATTTATCATCTCACCCTTTTACGTACTTTCTTTTAGCCTACTTTCTTTTACTTTCCCTTTCCCTTGCCCCCTGTCCCTTCGTTTATTTCCTTCCTGTCAACACATATTTTCATTCTCGGAACTGACTCTCTCATTTTTTCTCCTCCATTCTCGCTTCTTTTCCCTTCGATTCCTCTCTTCAGAGAGAAAGTCCAATAACCAAAGTGTGCAATATTTCTACTCCATCACAGAAGCCTAAAGGCTCTTTATTCCCGTTCAGACGCGTTCAGTACGACCGATAACCAATCTCCAAATCCTGGAGTTCTTAAAGGATTTGGAATAAGTCTATAACGAATATGACTTTGTCCTGACCAAAGTTAAAAATCTTCATTGAATCATTTGCTTTCTATGACCACAATATGTGTTATCATATCTTCAAAGATGAGCATTTCATAATATATATAGCAATATGTGGAATGAGTTTGTAGTTAAACGTGGGTGGTATTTACCGCAGAGTTTATCGGACAGGTAGGTAAATAGGTTTTATAGCCTTACCGTTTGTAAGATCGACTGAAAGAACTTTATACAGACCTGATCGCTGCACAGAGTAAAGGGTTTCGAATGTTCTTTGTATGGATATCATCACAAATGGATATAACCCACCATAATGACACAGACATTGCAGTCAAATTTGCGTGTAATAATGATGAAGTTGAATTTGATTTAGGGATTCCCATCTCTCCTGTCAAAACTATATTGTTCCGAACACTCAGGTCTGATAGGAAAGAAATTACTGACTCCCAACGACCTGAAAGCACCAGTAAAAAAGCTATGATTTGTTCAGATCTGAAATATATATGGGCAGCACAAAACGTCCACTAGACTGTGCGAAACAGTGGTTGCCAGGATCAGGTTGGGTTACCGTTACCTGTGGCAGGTGGCTACAGGTGACGGATATTCCAATCCTGAGCACTCCAGGTGCAAACTCAGTGAGCAGAAACTGCGGCATGATCTCCCACACTACATCACCGAAAACCTAGTTATATCAGACCATTTAGACCCGTTGGCATGAGGTACCTGGAGCTTTGCAATTACTTTATTCACGCTCGTGTTCTTGAGAATATCCTCATAATGCACCCCACAACTTTCCAGTGTAGATTACTTATCACATTTCTCTGTATGATTAACCATCCTGTGTGATGGGGATTTTTAGCTTCATATAGAGCTAGTTTTCTGACACATTCTGTACTCGTCTTAATATAGTCAAGAGCAGCTGCGTAAATGCAGATGTAGCTAAAGGTGTTAACAAAATTAAAAGGACAAAGACGATATTACTAACACCACAGTTCACACCTTTTGTGTTCTGAAGGAGTAAAAACATTTCCAACCGAGTTAATGTTAACCTGCCCTTTTATTGCTAACTGTCAGTGACAAGTTCGCACAATGTCATGCTAGTGTCATACACACTTATCTTCGTACATCTATTGACATGAATGTATTGAATATTACCACTTCTCTGAAAACTGTCACACGTGAAACAATCACCTCCCTTCATAAAAGCCTTGCCTTCCCTTACCTTACCATACCTAACCTTAGCTAACTCTACCTTACCTAACCGTACCTGTCCTAATCATTCCTTAAACATGAAAACAAAATAAACAGACCAAGGAAAATTCTTCACATTTGAAACCAAAATAAAACCGGAATACATAGATAAAACAAAGGACTCACGAAATACAGTATATGTATTTCGTGAACCTGTATCCCGCCAAACACACACCGAAACTACGACGTTGGTACAACGTTCGAACAAGTTTTAACACCTCCTAACCAGTTATAACAACCAATATAGCAAGTTGTAACAACGTTTTAATACGTCATAAACACGTTAAGCCAAGATGTAACAACTTTATTACATGTTGTAACAAGCGGAAAATAGAGACAGTTTCGGTTTGTGTTTCCAGGGTATATGCGACAAAATAAAAACACGGCGTTAACTGACAGCATACATAATTTATACAACAAAATCCGCACATGCGAAAAAAAAAAATACTCGAAATAGATCGACAGCACACTAGGTCTCCAATGATGTTCTCAGGAGAAATCTATTCAATCCAGATGAAAATTCTGCGCCATTCTCCGTCTGGAAATGATTTACAACATTTGCATATCAGGGGGGCGGTGGGGGGCTGTGGGGGGCGGTGGGGGGCGGTGGGGGGCGGTGGGGGGCGGTGGGGGGCGGTGAGGGGGGGACTCTTGTAGTCGGGATTTTTCGATTCATGCAGGTTTGCTGTTGAAGATATCCCCACCGGGTATATTGCCGTATTCTGAGCGCGAGAGAAGGGCGAGATTTTGGGTCCAGACCGGAACGTGAGAGCGGTAATATTGAAGGCCCGAGGTTATTGGTGATAGGAAGCTGTTTTTACGAGGATCCGAACGTGATTTTGTAAACATTTGGGAATAATTTATATACATTGGAAGGTAATTTTACTAGCTTTATGTCGCTGTTACATCAAGCGAGGCAGTGGAACTCCGCTTGAACATTCCCGCTCCTCTTTAAAGCTCAGAATAATAATTTTCCATGAAGTTTAGTATGACAATCTGTCCAATTATTAAGAAAGTATTACAATTACTCGACTAAAATTCGCATGAAACTCAATTGCATCAAATAATTGAGCAGTTTTAACCCGAAATACAAGAACCTTGTTCGAGGCTGAAACAGAGAATTGGTCTGTTTTACTAGAAAGACAAAAGACCGACTTATTAGAAGCTGTAATATCCGATTACGGTGAAGGTAAAAAATCAGATCCAGGATTTTATAAACATTTACGCGCCACTTGCGAAACCTTTACATCTTTTCTCGATCCTGGCGGCTTTTGAAATTTCTGAACAGTTTACAACCAAGTGAAAACTGCGAGGTCTTTCTTGACTCAATGCTATAAACAACCTCGTTACGCTTAGGAACTCAGCTGTTTAATAAATGCAAACCAATCCACCGTGAAGTTTGATAGATGTAGAGGTTTCGTAACTGGATGCATAAATGGGTGATGAATTCTCGTCATGGATGAAAAAGATATCGTTTCAGCCGCGTCTTTATCAATGCATATATTTAGTACATATGTCCCGTTTATTTTATTCAGCGTGGAATGAGGGAAGAGGAATCAGAGTTAATTTGGTTCATTTATTATGCACTTCATACCTATTCTGTAGACGGTGGTCGGCTCTATTTCCATCAACTGGGCTCTGATGGATCATATACCCATCCCGAGAGTTGTGGTGGATACCATACCCATTCCGTGGGCTGTGGTGGATCCCATACCCATCCTGTGGGCGTTAGTGGATTCCGTACCCATCCCGTGGGCGTTAGTGAACCATACCCATCCCGTGGTCTGTGGTGAATTCCATACCCCTCCCGTAGGCGTTTGTTGACCATACCCATCCCGTGGGCTGGAGTGGAGCATACCCATTCCGTGGGCAGTGGTGGGCCCCATTTCCATCCCGTAGGCGGTAAAAGGTTATAGAGGCGCATAATGGGTACAAGAACCGAACCCCAAAAATGCCTCTAGTTATGTAAGATACATTCTTTATAAGCAAGTTTCACATTAAAAGGGTTCGATAGCAACCACAAGGACGATGAGTATACATATACGATGAGTTAGTTTCATAACATTGACATAACATTGGGAAGCCGGTCGGCCGAGCGGACAGCACACTGGACTTGTGATCCTGTGGTCCTGGGTTCGATCCCAGGCGCCGGCGAGAAACAATGGGCAGAGTTTCTTTCACCCTATGCCCCTGTTACCTAGCAGTAAAATAGGTACCTGGGTGTTAGTCAGCTGTCACGGGCTGCTTCCTGGGGGTGGAGGCCTGGTCGAGGACCGGGCCGCGGGGACACTAAAAAGCCCCGAAATCATCTCAAGATAACCTCAAGATAACCCTTATCATGCAAATCCCTCTTCCCCCCCCCCCCCCCCCTCCTCACCCCTCATCCTCTTGGCTACAATGTGAGGTTACAATCCCCGGACTCACACCAACAATTAACAAACTGGTGATATTCAACTAACATATCTAATAGATCGCTTTGAATGACATATTTACACATTTATTGAACAATTTGTTATAGAAATGTCTCTACATTCACGTATTCTTTCGCACTCCATCATCATCCAGTACTGGAGTGTGTACGAATAATTTTATAATTTTGCGAATAATAATTTAATAATTTTGCGAATAATAGTGCCGATAAATGTGTGTGTGCTAATTTTAAATTTGGTCTATGTTAACAAGTGATGCAAATTCCTAAAGACACTCCTAAATGAGTTTAAGCCGAGCAGTAGTAACATCTAGGAGTATGTTGATTTTATTTGATGGATTTTTATTGGATTCAGGAAAGGGTTGGAGGGGATTTCAATACCATTTGTTCTTAACTAATCCTTTAACTCATATGTGGGGTTCGACATAGAGTTTTTAAACGGTGGAAAATGAAACAACAATTTTCTACACTGTGTTTCGTACTCAAAATATGCAGTGTTCAGGTATATGTACGTGGAAGTGCTGGAATTTTAA